>NC_056076.1:20886745-21190161 GCF_016772045.2 Ovis aries | reverse complement strand
AGGCGGCTCAGTGGTAAGGAATCCACCTGCCGGTGCAGGAGATGCAAGCTTGATCCCTGGCTCAGGAAAATCCCCGGAGGAGGAAGTGGCAACCCACTCCAGTATTCTTGCCTGGAGAATTCCATGGACAGAGGAACCTGTCGGGCAACAGTCCATGGGACTGCAAGAGTCGGACACAACTTAGTGAGTGTGGACTTCCCTGGTGGCTCAGACGGTAAAGCGTCTGCCTACAATGCGGGAGACCCGGGTTCAGTCCCTGGGTCGGGAAGGTCTCCTGGAGAAGCGAATGGCAACCCACTCCAGTATTCTTGGACTTCCCTTGTGGCTCAGACGGTAAAGCATCTGTCTATAATGCGGGAGACCTGGGTTCGCTCCCTAGGTTGGGATTCCCCTGGAGAAGGAAATGGCAATCCACTCCAGGACTATTGCCTGGAAAATCCCATGGACAGAGGAGCCTGGTAGGCTATAGTGCATGGGGTCACAAAGAGTCGGACATGACTGAGTGACTTCACTTTAGTGAGTATGAGACTTTAAGTCAGAAAACACTTCTAGTTAAAAAGAGGGGCAGTTCATCAGGGAGATACTAGAAATCCTATTTGTTTGCATCTAGTTATAGAATGTATAAAATTGCAAGAAAAAATAGACAAATTTATAATTAGAGTGGGTTTTAGCATACTGTTAGTAACTGATTGCAGAAGCTGACAAAAAAATTTGTAAAGCTATAGAAGATTGGAATCAGTTCAGCCGCTCAGTCATGTCTGACTCTTTGCGACCCTGTAGACTGCAGCAAGCCAGGCTTCCCTGTACATCACCAACTCCCGGAGCTTACTCAGACTCATGTCCATCGAGTCAGTGATGCCATCCAACCATCTCATCCACTGTCATCCCCTTCTCCTGCCTGCCTGCAATCTTTCCCAGCATCAGGGTCTTTTCCAATGAGTCAGTTCTTCACATCAGGTGCCCAAAGTATTGGAGTTTCAGCTTCAGCATCAGTCCTTCTAAAGGACTGATTTCCTTTAGGATTGACTGGTTGGATCTCCTTGCAGTCCAAGGGACTCTCAAGAGTCTTCTCCAACACTACAATTCAAAAGTATCAATTCTTTTGCGCTCAGCTTTCTTTATAGTCAAACTCTCATATCCATACATGACTACCGGAAAAACCATAGCTTTGACTAGATAGACCTTTGTTGGCAAAGTAATGTCTCTGCTTTTCAGTATGCTGTCTAGGTTGGTCATAGCTTTTCTTCCAAGGAGCAAGCATCTTTTATTTCATGGCTGCAGTCACCCTCTGCAGTGATTTTTGGAGCCCCCCAAAATAAAGTCTCTCACTGTTTCCATTGTTTCCCCATCTATTTGCCATGAAGTGATGGGGTTGGATGTCATGATCTTAGTTTTCTGAATGTTGAGCTTTAAGCCAGCTTTTTCACTCTCCTCTTCCACTTTCATCAAGAGGCTTTTTAGTTATTCTTTGCTTTCTGCCATAAGTATGGTGTCATCTGCATATCTGAGGTTATTGATATTTCTCCCGGCAATCTTGATTCCAGCTTGCGCTTCATCCAGCCTGGCATTTTTCATGATGTACTCTGCATAGAAGTTAAATAAGCAGGGTGACAATATACAGCCCTGACATACTCCTTTCCTGATTTGGAACCAGTCTGTTGTTCCATGTCCAGTTCTAACTGTTGCCTCTTGACCTGCATACAGATTTCTCAGGAGGCAGGTAAGGTGGTCTGGTATTCCCATCTCTTGAAGAATTTTCCATGGTTTGTTGTGATCCACACAGTCAAAGGGTTTGGCATAGTCAGTAAAGCAGAAGTAGCTGTTTTTTTCTGGAACTCTCTTGCTTTTTTGATAATCCAACGGATGTTGGCAGTTTGATCTCTGGTTCCTCTGCCTTTTCTAAATGCAACTTGAACATCTGGAAATTCACGGTTCATGTACTGTTGAAGCCTGGCTTGGAGAATTTTGAGCATTACTTTGCTAGCGTGTGAGATGAGTGCAATTGTGTGGCAGTTTGAACATTCTTCGGCATTATCTTTCTTTGGGATTGGAATGAAAACTGACCTTTTCCAGTCCTGCGGCCACTGCTGAATTTTCCAAAATTGGAATACTAATAACCAAAATATCCTAACTGATTATATAGACCACTACACCCAAGGATTGTGGAATACACGTTGTTTACACGTGCACATGGCACATACTTTAGCATATTTGGGTCTTAAAGAAACTTATTCCGTAAATAAAACCCTTCCTATAAAGAAATCTCAGTCTCACATGCCTTTGATAGTTAATTTGCCAAATATTTAGAGAAGAAGTAGGACCAGTCTTATGCTGAGTCCTCTGGAGAATGGAAAAAGAGTTGAAGATTTTCCTGTTCATTTTTTGAGACCAGCATAACCCTGAACCCCAGACTTGACAAGGACATTACAAGAAAGGAAAACTGCCTAGGTCAATCTCTTTCATAAGTGAGGATATAAAGCTAAACAAAATATTGGCAAAATAAGTTCAACAGTATATTCAAACGATGGGCTTCCCTGGTGGCTTGGTCGGTAAAGAATCCATCTGCAGTGCGGCACACCTGGATTCAATCCCTGGGTTGAGAAAATCCCCTGGAGGATGGCATGGCAACCCACTCCAGTATTCTTTCCTGGAGAATCCCCAAGGACAGAGGAGCCTGGTGGGCTACAGTCCATGCAGTCACAGAGTTGGACACAATTAATCGACTAAACACGCATATTCAAATGATGGGACAGGGCACCAAAAGTCAGTCTGGAAATGAAATATTTGGTTTAATATTAAAGTGTATTGTTATTAAATATGCTGAAATATAAAAATAATTTGTTCACAATACAGAAAAAGCATTTGATAAGGTTTGTACCCATTTATGATAAAAAACAACCTTAGCAAAGTTGGATCTCAGTGAACTGCCAGTATTGATAAATGGTGTCTTTTAATAAATAGAGCAAACATTATATTTAATGGTAAAATTTTGAAAGCCCTGACATTGAGACTGAGATAGGGAAGTTAGCTGTAATCACTTCTTTTCAACAAAAATTAGAAAATAAAAATGACAGGAGTCAAATCATCACATATCTAGGGATACATTTGACCAAAGATATTGAAGACCTCTACTTAGATATGGGAGATATTTAAAAACACTAAATTAAATAGATATAAAATGTTCGTAAGTTGGAACCTTCAGTATTATAAAAATGTAATTCCAGTTAAAATCCCAGGAGAGTTTTTGGTAGAATTGCCAAATGGATTCTAAAATTTGTGTGGAAATGCGAGAGGCCAAAAATGTTCAAGATAGTCATGAAGAGAGCAAAGTTGAAGCACTCACACTGCCAGAAATCAAGAACTCTTCTAAAGTTATAGTAAGCAGAATATCGTGGTATTGGTGCAAGATTTGATAGTTAGACCATTGAGACAATGTAGAGCCCAGAAGTGCAGCCACACGCATGGTGATGACAGCGGTTGTGACGCAAGGTAGTGGGGAGAGTTTGTTCTCTGAGCAAACAGTGCTGGTCTGTGTGCTCGGTCGTGTCCGACTCTTTTGAGACCCCGTGAACTGTAGCCCGCCAGGCTCCTCTGTCCATGGGATTCTCCAGGTAGGAAAGCTGGAGTGGGTTGCCATTTCCTCCTCCGGGGGCTCTTCCCGGCCCAGGGACTGAGTCGCCTGTATTGTAGGTGGATTCTTTACCACTGGGCCACCAAGGAAGCCTGAACAGTGCTAGGTCAGCTAGATACTCACATAGAAACAAGTGAATCTCGACCCTTATCTTGCATTGCATTCAAAATTCAATTCCAGATGGATCACAGATCTAACGGTGAAGGGTAAAACAATACAGCCTTAGACGATAACAGAAAAATACAGTCACAGCTTTGGGTGGGCAAAGATTTTAGACAAGGTATAAAAAGCACTAGCCTTAAAAGGATCAGTTAATGGAGTACATGAATGTTAAGACCTTGTTCATCAAAAGACATCAACACAAGTGAAAGGGCAAGTCACAAAGTGGGAGAAGATAACTATGCACTCTTTGTGTGAACTGAAGTGAAAGTTAGTGTTCGATTCTTTGTGACCCCATGGACTATAAAGTCCATGGAATTCTCCAGGCCAGAATACTGGAGTGGGTAGCCCTTCCCTTCTCCAAGGGATCTTCTCAACCCCGGGATTGAACCCAGGTCTCCCGTATTCCAGGTGGATTCTTTACTAGCTGAGCCACCAGGGGAGCCCACTCTTTGTGTATATGTATGTATTTAACAAAGGACTTTATTCAAAATGTATAAAGAGCCTCTACTTTTCCTAAATGAGAAAAGACACAATTGAATAGAAGAATAGGCAGAAATCTTAAACAGGCACTTCAAGATGATATACAAATGGCCAATAGACTTTACTGATCAGGGAAATGTAAATGAAAACGGCATACCCACTAGAAGGGTTGAAATGTAAAAGCGCAATAATACTAGCAGTTGACAAAGATGTGGAATCAAAGGGATACTTGCAGATTCACTTTTCAGTGCTCTTTCGTAGCTGCAAAGCTGAGTATCTGCGTGCTCTACGATCCAGCAATTCCATTCCCAAACAGAGACCCAAAAGATGTGTATACGTACATGCCCCCAAAGACATTCACACATATACACACAGTACATATATACACACACAGATACACACATATACACACAGTACATATATACACACACATGTACACACATACACACACATGCATAACAAATGATGTGCGTCTATTAATAAATGTCTACAGTAGTAATATGTGTGATAGCAAAGCAAAGTGAAATCATGTAAAGTTTATCAATGTGGAATGCATAATTATATTTATACAATAGAATAGTAAACAGCACTGAAAATGTATGGTTGTATGTAGTAACATGGATGAGTCTCATCATATAGTAGAGTGAGAGAAGTAAAAGAAGACAGGAGATTATTTACTGTAATTTATATCAAGTTCAATACAGGGAAACTAGTTTATGAGTCTATAAGTTAAGATAGCTGTTACCTTTGGTGATAAGGAGGTTTTAGTGGCTGATGGGGGCCCCTGGGGGTACTGGTAATGTTCTACTTTTTTGAAATCTGAGTGGGTGGTTACATGAGTGTGATCCCTGTGAAAATCCATTGGTTTGTATACTTTTCTAAATGTGATGCTTAAATAACAATATTAAAAAACTTGCTGAGAAAAGCACAGAGGCTAGAAGCAGTTGGCTTTTGCCGTTTGAGGGTTGTCTGTCTGGAAAGAGGGAGGTGACGATAAACTTCCTGACTTAGGCCCATCCCTGAGCACCGTGAATGCTTTAGCATCGTGGTCTCTGAATAGCCTGAGGGCCAGGAAGCAGTGAAGTACCCATCTCTGTGGCCCTTTGTCTCCCTTGGAGACACTGGAGCTCCGTGGGCTCAGCTGTATCCATAATAGATGATGCTGGCAGGGTCGAGTGTAGTGGGCAGGAGGCCGGAAACCAGAGACCCCTGTTCCTCTCCCCTCCCCTCCCCTCTCCCCACTCCCACCCTCTCCTCTTTTCTTACTCTGCTGCAAAGAGCCGGGATTCTTGCTCGGGAGTCCACACCCACAGATGAAAAAGACAGAAGGATATTTATTTAGAAAAAGGACAGATGTAAATTCGTATTTTGCAGACGAGACACAAATACTTAGACTTCAGAATGTTGGTGGAACGTCAACCCTGTGGGCAGTAGAGAGGACTGCTTTGAGAAGTCAAGAATTGCATTTTCAGAAGCTGAATGAAAAGATGTGAAAAATTTTATTCAGGGAATGTTATGGACTGAATGCTTTTTGTTCCCCTTCCCCAATTCCTGTATTGAAGCCCCCAACCTCGAATGTAATGGTACGTAGAGGGGGGGACTTCTGCAAAGTAATAGGCTTAGATGAGGACATGGCGGGTGGGATGTGCTCTTAATGGCAGTATATATATTTAAGTGCCCTTTTATTTCCCTAAAATGTAAGTGCCCTTATATTTAGCTAAAAAGCCCTTACAAGAAGAAGAGGGGCCAAGGGAACTGGTTCTCTCCATACTTCCAAGGAAAGCACATGGAGCTCACAAGGTGGCTATTTACAAGTCAGGACAAGGGCCCTCACCAAGAACTGAATCTGTGGGCTCATTAATCGTGGACTTCCCGGCCTCTGTGAGAAATACATTTCTGGTGTTTAAGTCACCAAGTCTACAGTGTTTTGTTATAGCAGCTGGAACTGACTAAGACAGGGAAGTAAAACTTGACTTGGTTTAACACCTCTGATTTCTGCAAGCTGGGGCGGTTGCCCCTTCCCTGTGGATTTTATCTGCAGAGTGGGACCTCTGGGACCCACTTTATCTGGGACCACTGGGAAGCCCAGCCCAACCATCTTTTGTGAGCATGGTAGTCAAGTTGAAATAAAAAATGCCCTTTGTAAGAACTAAAGTTTTCAGCCTGGTCCCATCTTGGTATTGAGAAAAGTCAAGGAAAGAAACCAGCAACATGAGTTTCTGGGAGCAGAAATTTTCAAATATGCACGCTGGTACCATAGTTAGGTTGATCTCTAAATCAGGGTTTCCCTTTAAATTTTGCTTGTTTTCAGTCTAACCAAATAGGTCATAATGCCTTATTAACTCCTGAAAAAGTGATCATAAAGGAACTTGCTTTTGGGTCTTAATTACTGCCTCGTCTCCTATGTCAAGTGGGAAATGAAACTTCTTTCCCCCAATTTAACAGACAGTATGTTTCAGTGGTATAGACTTTTCTCCACAGATTTCACACTAATAAGATAGTTTAAACTGCTCTGCTTCTTGAGAAAATAATACTGGCTTGTTTGGTTTGTGCAAAAGTCAAAAGAATGTCAGCGGTTTAGGAAACAGACTTAGCGGGAGCAGGTGGCCAGCTGAGTTGTCTTCACCACACCCACCGTTTCTGTGCGCTGAGTCTGGCATTTTAATCCACTGATTCAAGAGTCTGCAACGACCAGTTATCTGCACCAGCCAAAAATAGGCACAGAATCTGTTGCTTTGCATGGTATCTCTGCAAAGCGTGTCACGAGGTTTCTTTGAATTGGGAGATTTTCCTGCTAATTTGGGAAGCAGCCGAGGAGACCGACAAGAGGTCTCGCGTGTCCCTGGGATCTACACTGTCCTCCCCAAGGCAGCTCAGGTCTTTCCCCGGTTCCCCAGAGCCTGACTTTTCCCATAGCAGTGCTGAAACCACAGGCTGCATCAGCTTTATTTACAAAAACACTTTTTAAAATTGTGTTTATCAAAGGTAAGTAAAATCCACTGGGTGCTGGCACAGCGCAATTCAAGTTTTGTGAGGATTAGATGTTGTTACATAGGTAGCATCTAGGTTGTGCGTGGAATAGGGTAAATTCTAAAACAATGGTTAGTCCTGTAGGTGTGTTGTGTGCTAGCCACAGCTAGATGCTTTACCTACAGAGTGTTGACTCCTCACAGTGGTTCTGCAAGGTACTTACCTACTTCTGCAAGATAAGTAGCTCTTATTTTGGGCTTCCCAGGTGGCGCTAGTAGTAAAGAACCTGCCTGCCAATGCAGGAGACATAAGAGATGTAGGTTCGATCCCTGGGTCGGGAAGATCCCCTGGTGGAGGGCATGGCAACCCACTCCAGTATTCTTGCCTAGAGAATCCCATGGACAGAGGCGCCTGGTGGGCTACAGTCCATGGGGTCCCAAAGAGTTGGACACAACTGAAGCGACTTAGCAGCAGTTCTTATTTTATTAATGAGGAAGAAGAGCTTCAGAGAAGTTAAGTAATTTATGTAAGGTAACACATACTGAATGGCAGGGCTGGGGACTGAATCTGAATCCATCTTCTCTTCCTCCTTCTCTACCACCACTGCCGTATTCTCTCTAAATGTGTTTCTCAAGTTGGGATCTGGGCTGCCTGGGAAGTTTGTGGAAGTTTTCTTAGGGAGGTTGTCTGTGAGTTTATAGTTTGAAAGATATTGCTTTGTGCAAGAGGTCAGCAAGTGTTTTCTTTAAAGAACCAGATAGTAGTTTATGCTTTAGGGGCCATACTCTCTATGTTGCAGCTACTTAATTCTTCCACTGCTGCTCACAGCATGGGCAGTATTTAACCAAACAGGTATGTCTATGTTTGAATAAAACTTTATTTATGGGGAACTTCCTGATGGTCCAGTCTCCTGGACCTGATCTTCTTCCGATGCAGGGGTTGTGGTTTTGATCCCTGGTCGAGAAACTAAGATCCCATATGCTGCATGGGATGGTGAAAAAAGAAATTAAAAAATAAAATAACATCTGCAGAGATTTAAAAAATCCAAACCGTTGCTTATGGACATGGGTGACTGGCTGGATCAGGCCTGCAGGCTGTTGTTGGCTGAGCCCTGCTTTATTCCGTGATCCCTTCTGTTCTCTTCAAACCCCTGCAGCCTTGGTGCTCCAGCTTCTCCGTCTGTCATCTTAGCAGGTTCTACTCTATCTGCTCAGTTGTCAAAACCCCACATTCTACAAAGTTCCTGAACTTATGGAACCAACAGCCTGGTGGGGATGCAAATGTATGCCACATAGTGAAGGGTAAGAAGAAGAAGGCAAGGGATTGGAGAGTGAGGGTGGCCGTGAAGGAGGGACTCTGAAAAGATGATGCTGGAGCAGAGCTCTACCAGAAGGGAGGCATAAACTACGTGGCTGTCTCAGGTGATGTGTTCCAGACAGAACAGCAAGTGCAAAGGCCCTGAGGCAGCAGTGTGCTTGGCCTGTCTTAGAAACAACCAGGACTCCAGAGGGGCTGGGGTGCAGTGGGTGAGGGCAAGAGTGGTGGGAGAGGGGCAGGCAGGCAGGTGAGAGGTAGTTCATGGAGGGCCTTGCAGGTCATTGCAGGGCTTTATAATGAGTGGCCACTGCAGCGAGGGCAGGGGTGTTGGTTTGAGCAGCTGAGTGTCATAATCTGACATGGAACAAAGGATCCCTTTGAGCTGCTGAGTGGAGCGAGTGTATAGGGTGAGAGGAGGGGGAGGCTGAGAGCCATTTCGAGAAGGATGGTGGGAGAAGCCTATGGATTCTAAATATATTATGACACCAGAGCCAATGCTTTCCCGACAGATTGAGTAGGATGTGGGAGGAACAGAGGGGTCAAAGTTCACTTGAGATCTTGGCCAGAGTGAGTGGAAAGTCAGAAAGTGAAAGTTGCTCAGTCATGTCCAACTGTTTGCAACCCCATGGACTGTATAGTCCATGGAATTCTCCAGGCCAGAATACTGGAGTGGGTAGCCTTTCCCTTCTCCAGGGGGTCTTCCCAACCCAGCGAGCGAACCCAGGTCTCCTGCATTGCAGGCGGATTCTTTACCAGCTGAGCCACAAGGGAAGCCAGAGAATACTGAAGTGGGTAGCCTATCTCCTCCAGCAGATCTTCCTGACCCAGAAATCAAACTGGTGTCTCCTGCATTGCAGGCCGATTCTTTACCAACTGAGTTATGAGGGACACCTCTGGAAGTCAGAGTTGCCCTTTGCTGAGAGGGGAGGACTGTGGGAGCAGATTTGCCAGGAAGATGAGATCAGGTGCCGCTGCTGCTGCTAAGTTGCTTCAGTTGTGTCCGACTGTGTGTGACCCCATAGATGGCAGCCCACCAGGCTCCCCCATCCCTGGGATTCTCCAGGCAAGAACACTGGAGTGGGTTGCCATTTCCTTCTCCAATGCATGAAAGTGAAAAGTGTAAGTGAAGTCACTCAGTCGTGTCTGTAGCCTACCTGGCTCCTCCATCCGTGGGATTTTCCAGGGAAGAGTACTGGAGTGGGGTGCCATCGCCTTCTCCAGAGATCAGGTGGGGTGTGTTGAGTTGGGACTGTCAGTTGATAAGCAGGTGCAGAAGTCAAGTAGACAATGAATTTGCAAGTTAGGAGTTTAAACTGGAACTCTACAGAAGAGAATCAGCAGGGGATGGTGGGCTTCAAAGCCAGGGGTGGGCTGGGATTGCCTAGGGAGTAGGTCAGAGAAAGAGTGGGCTGACCTGGAGGCCATGGCTCCCTCTTGTCCACCCCCCTGCCCTTGCCAATTTCAGGCCTCAAGACTCTTACATAAAAGCATTTTGAAGACTTTCTTGTCAGTCCAGGGGCTAAGACTCTGTGTTCCCGGTGCAGGGAGCACAGGTTCAATCCCTGGCTGGGAAAGTAAGATCTTGCTACTGCACAGTTCAGTTCAGTTCAGTCCCTCAGTCGTGTCTGACTCTTTGCGACCCCATGAATCGTAGCACGCCAGGCCTCCCTGTCCATCACCAACTCCCGGAATTCACTCAGACTCACGTCCATCAAGTCAGTGATGCCATCCAGCCATCTCATCCTCTGTCGTCCCATTCTCCTCCTGCCCCCAATCCCTCCCAGGATCAGAGTCTTTTCCAATGAGTCAACTCTTCGCACAGCACAGCCTAAAAATAAATAAATGAATAAATAAAAGCATTTTGATAGCTTCCTTCCTAGTCTGTTATCTGTGGAACTACCAGGGATACCTGGAGCCCATCAGCCGCCATGTCCCTCCCCTCTGAAACCTTTGGGGTGCCTGTGCAGCCTTCAGGAGAATATGAGGGTACAGTCTCTCTGCTGTCCTCCCCACACTGCTGATCTGCAGTCTGCCTGTGGGCAAAGCCAGTGATGTCTGCTGCTGTCTCCCCGCTTGTCCTCAGCCTAGATGGTTCTTCTCACCTACAAGCACCACCCCTTCCCCCAACATCATGTCATAAATATGTGTAGCCGTTGTGCCTAAGACATGAAAGGATTCTAGAGAGATGTCAGTCATTGTGTGTGAACACCGACATCTTTAAAAAGTATTCCCTTGTGATGATGAAGAAGGTATTGGAGATGTGGTCATGTTTGGGAGACAGAGAGAGCGGGGATAAGTTGAGTTTTAGCCATAAAGGGATGAAGAAGGGATGAGGCCAGCCGGCATGGTGCTCTTGTCCAAGGGTGAGCAGTTTCCCAGCAAAGTTACGAACCCAGGAGCCACATTCCAAAGGAGAGAGCATCCCAGGGAATAATTTAAGCAGTGTTAAATTAACAGACACTTAACTGGGGCACTACTCGCCTGCCGTGAGCAGCCTGGGGCTGAGGAAGAGCGAATACCTTTCTCTCGTTTCTATCAAGTGACATCAATTGATAATGCCTGCCTGGGGGTGCAGTCAAGGTCAGGTCTCAGAAGAATGAAGTTGGTCATTGATTAGTCATGTCTACCAGGAGTCTGTGGGGCTGGGTTTGCTTCAGGACCACCCTGGGTGTTTCTGAACTGACATAGCTGTCCTGGGCACAAGAGCACTGGTTCTATCCATCCACCCGTGGGGAATCCTGCAGTGTAATCTGGCCACCCATCGAGTTAGATCTGATTGGAAACTAACCAGCGGAAGTGCAAAGTAACCGAATGTATTTGCTTTTAAAAAGTCACAGGTTTTCTCCTCGTGCCTTGGAGGTGGCCCTTCACATTGTTGTGGTTTGTGTTTTACATCATGGAGCGAATTACACGGAAGCTTCTAAAGAAGCGAAAACAAAGCATCTGGGAGAAAAGTACATCCCAAGTAGCAGGAGATTTCTTTCACCAAAAGGAAATGATGTTTGCGAAAGTATTTCAAGCGCTATAAAGTGCTCTATAAATGTAACGATTTATTATTATGCACTGCTGGAGGGAAACCAGCTAAGCAATAACACTAACAATTACAGAACAGACTCCCTACAATTAAGTTGGAACTTGAAGAGAACCTCTGAGGAAGGGCTTTTCCTGAACTGGATGAGGCCCTTGCTGGTGAGCCCAGGCTGATGGCAGGGACCTGTGTCCCATCGGGGCTTGTGGTCCACTGTGGAGAGGGCCAGTTTATCTAGTAGGAATCTAGCCCAGGCAAGGGTGGCTGTTGCCTGCAGTGCTGTGTGCATTGGCTTTAGATGGGGAGGCAAGCTAGTCACTGAAAATGACTGTCTGCTGGGCAGGCAGACGCCAGAGCTGGCCTGAGCCAACCCTTACCCTTGAGAGGAGACATTCTCTGCTCCCTCCCAGCTCCTTCCAAGCCCCTGCCCTGCCCTTTCAGTACCGATAACATCAGATCACGAATATTTTTGAGTACTAATTTCTGTATAAGACTCTGCTTCTTCTGATTTCCTCCAAAGAGTGTATATCCATTTTTTTCCTATTTTCTTTCATAAAAGGGTGAAAAATTATGAACAATAAGGTACAAATAATTGTCTCTGCTGGTATAAGATAGAAAGAGGCTGTGAAATGCTCACTGTCAGTAAGCATCCAAAAACGTTGAATTGGAGGGTAATTTATTAAAAAAATTGTACTTATTTTTTAATTCTTGGCTGTGCTGAGTCTTTGTTGGTGTGAGGGCTCTTCTGTAGTTGCAGTTCAAGGGCTTCTCATTGTGGTGGCTTCTGTTGTTGAGGAGCACAGACTTTAGGGCATGCAGGGTTCAGCAGTTGTGGCTCCTGGGCACAGGCTCAATCATGGGTCGCACACGGACTTAGTTGCTGTGTGACATGTGGGATCCTCTTGGATCAGGGATCGAACTCGTGTCTCCTGTGTTGGCAGGGAGATTCTTCACCACTGAGCCACCAGGAAAGCCTTGAACTGGCAGATAATTTAAGAATCAAGAAGGGGGTTTGAGCTACTCTTCCTGGTTTCTATATGTACTCAACTGACAAAGAAACAGGATTGATTGTCACAAACTGCGATAGAAGTTAGTCTCTCTGTAGGTACTGCTTGTCCCTCTGAGCACGTCGATGTCAGCAGATGAAGGATGTGGCATTTGCTGGCCTGGGTGCTTCCCTCTTTCACCATATGGCTTCTGGGGGGTGCATATCAGGGCAGTTTTTCCTGTTGTAGTGGTCTGCATCCAGGTAGGAGGGAGAAAACACACAGTGATTTAAACAGGGGAAGTTTGATACAAAGAATTGCTAAACTCTGATGAAAGAGTAGCCATAGGATAAAGGAAAACTCCTTGTGCTACATACCCCAGGGCTGAGGGAGAGCAGTCAAGGAAGGCAGACTTGGAAGGGGTTCAGACCTTACTGGAGAAGGTATAGTTGACCACATTGAATGGCAGAGAAATTTGCTGGTTTCACCGGTCCTCAGTCCCTGGGCAAACGGGAAGCAGGCCTCCAGGGTTCAGGCAGGGTAGGCAAGCTGCTGTTGTGGGTGTGCTGTGGGTGGGGGATACTCAGTGTGGGAGGCTGGAGCACAGGAGTCTGCCTGGAAGGCCGCACTCTCAGGAGGACCACAGGGGATGAGGCTGGGGGAGGTAACGAGGGAGCGGAGGGAAAGAGGATGCCAGCATGCGCGGGAGGCCTGGAGGGCCCGATGTCTGTCCTGGGAGGGCTCTGCAGGGTCTGTGAGGTTGCGGGAGACAGCACCTGCTGGGTGGGGGTGCTGAGCCCCCTGGATGTCCTCACCCCATTCCATCGACTCTGTCCCCCTGCATCCCCTTCCTTCTGCAGCGTCCCTCCAGCACCTTCTGTTGACAGAGCTTACTGTGCTGCTTTAAAGGAGAAATGCTTGAGGGGATTGCTTTCATTATTGCAGAACATGTGTTGAAGGGTGAGTCTGGAGCTGAGAGGGAAACTCATGGATAACTGGCTTCCTTGGCCCGCTTCCCTGCAGCACCTGTGGTCCCAGGACCTCTGTGAGGAGGGAGGGCACCCCATTCCTCTGAACTGCCCTGTTTGCTCCTGAAGATTGGCTCACACAGGGGCTGGCTCTCTGTTGTTCAGTCGCTAAGTCATGTCTGACTCTTTGTGACCCCATGGACTGCAGCATTCCAGGCTTTCCTGTCCTTCACCATCTCCCGGAGCTTGCTCAAACTCATGTCCATTGAGTCGGTGATGCCATCCAGCCATCTCATCCTCTGTTGTCCCCTTCTCCTCCTGCCTTCAATCTTTTTCAGCATCATAGTGTTTTCTAATGAGTCAGCTCTTCACATCAGGTGGCCATAGTATTGGAGCTTCAACTTCAGCATCAGTCCTTCTAATGCATATTCAGGATTGATTTCCTTTAAGACTGACTGGTGTTCCACAGTTGATTGGAAGATTGAGTCTTCCCCAACACCACAGTTCAAAAGCATTAATTCTTTGGCATTCAGCCTTCTTTATGGCCCAACTCTCACATCCATACATGACTACTGGAAAAACCATAGGTTTGACCTTTGTCGGCAAAGTAATGTCTCTGCTTTTTAATACATGTCTAGGTTGGTCACAGCTTTTCTTCCAAGGAGCAAGTGTCATTTAATTTCGTGGCTGCGGTTACCATCCACAGTGATTATATAGACTGCAGTTTCTCTGCTGGCAGCTGGGGGAGTGCCGACAGTGGTGGGGAAGGACCATGACCCTCATAGGCTGCT
The DNA here is from genome assembly GCF_016772045.2 of Ovis aries. NCBI lineage: Eukaryota > Metazoa > Chordata > Mammalia > Artiodactyla > Bovidae > Ovis > Ovis aries. Next base: position 21,175,828 of record NC_056076.1, on the reverse strand, counting down.
GCACAGCTTGGGGCGAAAGGATGTGTGTGTGTCAGGGACTAAGCTGCCACAGGCCAGCACCCCTGCCTGCCAAAGGGTGTGGTTTAAGATTTTAACTTGACCTTGTGTTTGGGGCAGTGGCATCTCTGACGGCTCGCAGAGGGTACCTCCCTCTCTCTCTTTCTCTATTTAAGCTAACTGGACGGGCAGAACACTCGAAAGATGTGTGTTTCTGCAGCCCTGGACCACTGCTCCCATCATAGCTTGGGCAGTTCCTAGTTCCTGGTTTCTTTGTTGCTGCAGGTCAGGCAAGAGGGCAGGTTCCCTCCCTGTCATAGCAAGCGCTGGATCCAGCTCTCGGCCCGTGGAGTGAGGGATCAGGTTTAAGTCTGGAAGGGCTTAGGCCTCCAGTGTCCCTCTGCCTGGGCCCCAGCTCCTGGAGATCCTGACTTCATTGATCTGAGCTGGACCTCGACATCATGATGCTTTCGCGGCACCGCCGGCTCTGCGCTGTGGTTTGAAAGCCCAGCCAGCGGGAGGACCCCTGGCTTGAGTCAGTCTCCACTCCCTGGGCTCCTGCTCTGCTCCTTTTACTTGTGGGTGCGCCACTCAGCCGTCGCCTGGGAGCATCTTGAAGGCAGAGGTTTGTCGTCCTCTTGGTGTATCTGTCCCCCACTCCATCCCTGGCCGGTGGCAGCCTCTGCCTGACCCAGTCTGCACTGACCAGCCCTTGGTTCCCTGACATCGGTGGAGTTGCCAGTGCCCCCAGGTTTATCTCAGACTTAGCCCCAGAAGCTCAGTCTCCCCTGTGAGGTCTGAATTTTCTAGACTTTCTCAGGGTCCGAGGAGGAACTGAGGACAATCAGTCTTGGAGGAGACGGCCGTGAGACCCCTCACAGCCACTGGCTGACTTGGTCTTGGAACACTTGAGCTGCTGCCTGTAGGTATGGGCATCTGTCAACTCAAATCCTTCTCCACGTTGCTGACAGACTGAAAGGATTCCATGTAGCTCTCACTTAATTGGAGGGGGTGGATTCAAACCATAGTAGAGCCACCCAGAGGAATGTACGATACTACCCTTTCGGGTTTATAACCACTCCTGCATTGGCACGCTCTACCATGAGCTGTCCTGGCCATTTCCAGACGTGAACACTCCACCTCTTTTGGACAACCCAGTTGTCCCTCCTGGAATATAGTGGGGATGGGGGTGGGACATCCTTTGTCTGACAAACCCCACTGAAGCAGTTCTCAAAGTATGGTCCCTGGGCAGCAGCTTCAGTATCACCTGGGTATTTGTTAGAAGCGCAAATCCCGTCCCCTCGCTGATCCTGGAACCTTGGGGGTGCAGCCCCTATTCTGTGTTTTAGGACGTCCCCAGATGATTGATACATGCTTATGTCTAGGAACATGCCTTACCTAATAGACTGGATGCCTTAGCACACTGCAACTGCAGCATGTACTTTCCTCCTCTTTCTTTTTGACTTCTTAGACTTTGTCCCTACACATCCCTCCATTCTTCACGAGTGCCTTTTGAAATCACGCCCATGTTCCTGGCCAGAGTCAGGAGTCACTTCATTCATGAAGCCTTACCTGATTCCCCCTCTCCAACAGGTGTGTGCTCACCGCCCTGGTCACCCCGCCCCCATTGCCTGTGGTCCCCTCCTGGCAACACTAGCATCACTGGGCCCTCCTTGTATTGTTGTTGTTGTTCAGTTGCTAAGTTGTGTCCAACTCTTTGTGACCCTGTGGACTAGAGCATGCCAGGCTTCCCTGTTCTCTACTATCCCCTGTAGTTTGCTTAAGTTCATGTCCATTGACTTGGTGATGCTATCTAACCATCTCATCCCCTGCCACCCTCTTCTGCTTTTGCCTTTTGTCTTTCTCAGCATCAGAGTCTTTTCCAACGAGTCGTCTCTTTGCATCAGGTGGCCGAAGTACTGGAGCTTCAGTATCAGTCCTTCCAATGAATATTCAGGGTTGATTTCCTCTAGGATTGACTGGTTTGATTTGCTTGCTGTCCAATGGACTCTCAAGCGTCTTCTCCAGCACCACAGTTCAAAAGCATCAATTCTTCGGCACTTAGACTTCTTTATGGTCCAAATCTCACATCCGTATTTGACTACTGGGAAAATCATAGCTTTGACTATACTCACGATTAAGAGCCCTCCTCAGAAATGCAGAATCCCAGCCTGCTCCATTGACTGAGTCAGAATCTGCATTTCATAAGATCTGCAGGTGACTCCCATCTACTTTAAAGGCTAGGAAGCACCTTTTAGGCCATCCTGAGTGTACTAAAAGAAATATATATATATATTTTTTACTGATTACATTTTAATGATACTTATTCATTAGGAAAATAAATGGGAAAAAGAAAAGCCCAGAAATTGACACTGCCATGAGCAGACCTTCAGGGGTCAGTGTTAATGGCCCACCTTTGTTCTCGGAGGGACAATATTCAGACGACTTTTAGAGACAGGTGTCACACTTTAAACAACAGCTAACACCATGTTTTGCATAAACCAGCTGTTCAGTAACTTTAAAAACAGGGAATTCAAGAATTCTCTACTAGTATAAAGGGCTTCCCAGGTGGTAAAGAATCCACCTGCCAGTGAAGGAGATACAAGAGAAACACGGGTTCTGTCCCTGGGTCCGAAAGATCCCTTGGAGGGGGAAATGACGACCCACTCCAGTATTCTTGCCTGGAGAATTCCATGGACAGAGGAGCCTGGCGGGTTACAGTCTATGGGGTCACAAGAGTTAGACACGACTCAGAAACTGAGCGTGCACACATATAAAGTTATTGTCTCCTTTCCAGAAGTTGGAGTCCTCAGCCTATTAAAGAGGTAGATGAAGGCTGTTTCTGGCCGAGGATTTCATGGCTGTTAAATCCTGGTGCAGTGACCAGAATATCTCAGTTTGAATCCTGAGGATGTGAAGCTTGGTGAAAGCGCTGCAGGCTGCTGGCAGGCACGGTCAGGATCTCTGTTCCAGGAACCCACTTTCTGACCTACCCTGAGGACTGGAACTGATAAGGTGGTTGTAGGTTTTACTAGAATTCTCCAGCGAATGTGGTGGGGTTTGGGGAGAGAATTGTCCTGCCTGCTACTCTGGCTCAGAGCCTCGGGGCTAATTTAATTAATCCCATAAGGGGCTGGGCAGCTGGGGAGAGGCTTTCTGAAGCACTCCAGGGCCACCTTCAGCCCGTTCAGCACGCCTAGCTGCCTGCCCTTGTCTTTCTGTAGCTGTAGCCCGTCCCCACCCCCTTTGGCCTTGGGAGCAGCTGTGAGCTGTGGGACCAGATCTGGGCTGTGGGTACACATGGGAGTCACCCAGCAGATAAAGCTCTGACCTTGGAGTCCTCATGCCCAGATTCTAGACCTGTGCAGCATTTCTCAGCTCTGAGCTCTTTGTCATCTTTGCTTGAGCCGTTTCTTCCTCAAGAAGAGTCAGAGATGGCTGCCTTGGAGTGGGGGGTAGGGTGGGGGGTGGGGGTGCCCCACATGCTCCACGGGAAAGTCACTGCACGCATCATTGTTCCCAGCTGCCAGGTGGGCAGAAACGTGAGTGCTCCTCGCCCACCTCCGTTGCTAGCTGGCTCTAAAGGGTCAGTGAAGGGAGAGTGTGAACGGTTCCTGCCCATTTGGTCATTCCCCTTCATGAGCGCGCATGAGGGTGTGTGAGAAGCAGGTATGTCTGTGCACGTGATGATGGTCTGGGCCTCTCGCTGCAAGAACAGCGCCTGGGTTAGTGGCAGCCTCATTACAGGATGCGGGGTGTGTTTGGACACATTGCGGGTGCTGTGTCAGCCCGGCCAGGGCGTTTCTCGCAAACATCTGGGAGCAATCCCTTTCTGCCTGACCGAACCGCGTGGTGGCCCCAAGCAACTCCACATTTAGGTGAATTGCAAAAAGAAGCAGGCAGTCGTACTCACGAGCGCGCCTCTGTGCAAATGGCAGATGTGAATGGTTTTTCCAGAAACACCTGCATCCTTTTACCTGGAGTCCCCAAGCGGAAAGCGACCCCAGCCAAGTCCTGTCACAGAGGTGCCACTGCTTGCGGTGGAAGCTGCTGCAATCGCCTCGGGGACCTGAAAACTGTTTTTATTTTGACTTTTTAAAAAAGCCAACATTGGAGTGTGCTTTTTAGCTGTGAAATATCTCTAGACCCCTGAAGATGACTGACGATTGATCCGAACCTCACAGGCAGTAGTCTCTAAATTCACAATATCACAGCGGATTTTCACTCAGCAGATCATATGTTATGTTTAAAATTTTCATTGATTCCCAAACTTGATCATCAACCATCTTAGGCTGAAACATTTTTATATTGAAGGTCCGATTCTCTGGGCTTTCAAATGAGCTCAGAATATACCTAGGGTCAGTCATCTGCTGCTAAATCCTGTTTTTGGTTCCAGAAATGCATTTCCTGCCTGATGAGTGGGGTCTCTGAAGACTCCAGACCTCGTTTCTGTGATAGCCCTGCTCTACCTGCAGAGTATAGTGGGAATAATTTCAGAAGAGCTGACAACTTTCTCTCTTCAAATATTTATCGAACATCAATTAAAGATGACAATATAGGGGGTTTTTCAGGGAATACTTATTTGGAGCATGTGGCATCACAAATGGAAGTTTCCTGCCTTTGCTGTTCCTGCCATGTGGCTCTTTGGAAGGTCATCCTTCAATGCCTGGGAGCCCCAGGAGAGATCTGTCTGAGAGAGGTGTGGTCTTCTGCTTAGGAGCAAGGGCAGTGGTTTTATTTTTTTTCCAATTAAAAACGGACAAGTTGTAATTTAGAAAAACATGGATGCCTGTGGATTTTTAAATTGGATTTAGAAAGTTGTGGCGAAGAGTACAGGGACCAGTATTTAATTACCCCTCTCACCAGCCGTGTGCTTTGTCATGCCAGGTGTGGAGAGGCATCGCTGCTGAGCAGGGCTCTCCTAACCAGGGAATCAGGCATCTCGATGGGGGCCTTCTATTTGCTATGGCAAGAGGCAGTGGGGCAGTGGATGTTGACTTGGGTACCTGGGTTGCTGAGGATCTAATATGCTTAGTTGTTCAGTCGTGTCCGAGTCTTCGCAACCCCAGGGACTGTAGCCCACCAGGCTCCTCTGTCTATGCAGATTCTCCAGACAAGAATACTGGGGGTGGGTTGCCATGCCCTCCTCCAGGGGATCTTCCCAACCCAGGGACTGAACGTGGATCTCCTGCATGCAAACAGATTCTTTACCATCTGAGCCACCAGGGAAGCCCACTAAGGATCTTAAAGATGGCACAAACATCAGTGAGCTCCTAAAGCAGAGTGTTTGGTTGAGAGGTTTCAGCTGATCACTAAACTAGGGCTGTCTGGTTACCTTGTTAATGAGTTACTAAGGGAATGGAGCAAAATACCCTGCTGATTTCACGCTGCTGATTTTTAAATCCTCTGGTTATTGAGAAGAATGTTGGTGCTATGTATGGTTGAAAGTAAATGAAGAAATTGGACATTAAATCCTAGAATGTTTTGAGGACAAAGGACCTTTGAGTCACCTGAGCCAGGGTCCAGATGAGTAATGGAAACAAGCCAGGTGGGCAGGTGGTGTCGAGTCTGACTCTGCGACCCCATGGCCTGCAGCCAGGCTTCCCTGACCTTCACTGTCTCCTGGAGTTTGCTGAAACTCATGTCCATTGAGTCGATGATGCCACCCAGATACCTTATCCTCTGTTGCCCCCTTCTCCTCCTGCCATCAATGGCACTGCCCAAGTAAAGGGTGGGCACTGCTTCAGCCTGGCCTCTTTGGGCTTGGAAGGGACGGCCCTGGGTTTCCAGATCCTCCCATTTTTAAAGAGACGCTAGAAATCTGAATTTTATGCAAATTTGTTATAACTGTTGGCAACTAAACATATATACCTTAAAACGCCACGTGGGCAAAATGAGCACAGCAGGAGCTGCGGTTTGCTCTCTGATGTCCTGTCTCTCTTCTCAGATGCTGTTACTATAACCGGCCTGCTGCATGTTCCACCGCTGGTTTGGTGGCAGCCTGCGGCGTGGAGGCCCAGCCTCTTGTGTCTGAGGCTTATATTCTGGTCTCCCCAAGGCTGATTTCTGGGGACGCTCTGGAGTGACTAGGGCGTTTTGGCTTTCCTGGCTAGCGGGCAGCTCACCCTCTAGTGTTCTTGGAAGCTCTTCCTAGAAGTCCACAGTCATGGCCAGCTGGACTTCCCTGAGGCGTGGCTTCTGCTCCTGGGTGTTCATATCACACATGCCAGGGGGAGCTGGGTTCTTGGCCCGTTTGTGTGTTTTCCTAGGATACCAGTCAGTAGACCTTCCCTGGGGCATCAACTTAATCCCCACACACTTGGGCCCCAAGACATACTTTGCCAGCATGAGAAACAGTTCACACAAATACGGCAGAGCACGAGGGAGGCGCTGGAGACTGGATGAAGAGGGAAAAGTTCCAAAGAGATTGGGACTGCTGCCCCTCCCTCAGCCCCCTTGCAATTTCTACTCTTGGTCCTCAGCCTCATCTAAGCTGTGTGTCCTCCCCCAGGGGAGCTGGAATTAGGTATTGTTGGCACCTTTATTTACAGTGGAGCCCCAGATCCCTGTATCAGATCGCCTGCAGATGGTAGAAATGACTGTCCTGAGCCATGCTCACCCAGATCCTCAGCATTAGAATATAGGGGTGTCCCCTGGGAAGCTCCTTACAGAGCTCCCTGGAAGGTTAGTGTGCACACAGCAGCGTAAGAAGCACTGTTCTAGGGATGGCGGAGTCACTGGGCAGTAGGACCCTGTGATTCCACGTCATGTTCTGTAGACCCTACCAGGTGGGGATGTGAGCAGACCAGAGGAGCAGGTGGTCAACTAGCCGGTTCTGGCTCACGACCTATAACCCAGGAGGCAGCGTTGAGTGGTGGCCCCAGGACTGGCCTTTTGGGTGGGTAACAATGTTGTTATGCAGAGCTCTGCACTTGGGATTTAATGCTCTGTAGACACAGTTTTGAAATTCTTACCTTTACTATTGATTTTGTGACTTTTAAAAAATTAATAGACTCAATAATTTTTAATACTTCAGTAAGGGCATTCTTATGGCAGAAAGTAAAGAGGAACTTCCTGATGAAAGTGAAAGAGGAGAGTGAAAAAGTTGGCTTAAAGCTCAACATTCAACATTCATGGCATCTGGTCCCATCACTTCATGGCAAATAGATGGGGAAACAGTGGAAACAGTGTCAGACTTTATTTTTGGGGGCTCCAAAATCACTGCAGATGGTGATTGCAGCCATGAAATTAAAAGATGCTTACCCCTTGGAAGGAAAGCTATGACCAACCTAGATAGCATATTCAAAAGCAGAGACATTACTTTGCCAGCAAAGTTCTAGTCAAGGCTATGGTTTTTCCAGTGGTCATGTATGGATGTGAGAGTTGGACTGTGAAGAAAGCTGAGCATCAAAGAATTGATGCTTTTGAACTGTGGTGTTGGAGAAGACTCTTGAGAGTCCCTTGGACTGCAAGGAGATCCAACCAGTCCATTCTGAAGGAGATCAGCCCTGGGTGTTCTTTGGAAGGAATGATGCCAAAGCTGAAACTCCAGTACTTTGGCCACCTTATGCGAAGTGTTGAATCACTGGAAAAGACTCTGATGCTGGAAAGGACTGGGGGCAGGAGGAGAAGGAGATGACAGAGGATGAGATGCTGGATGGCATCACCGACTCAATGGACATGAGTTTGAGTGAACTTCAGGAGTTGGTGATGGACAGGGAGGCTCGGTGTGCTGTGATTCATGGGGTCTCAAAGAGTCGGACCCAACTGAGCGACTGAACTGAACTGAAGGGCATTCTTTTGTGTAACTGACACTTTTATTACTGTGAATGCACAAGGGTGAAAAATACAATGACTAGGACACTTTAGCATCTCTGTCTTGATTCTTGCTAAAGTTCCAGTGGTTTTTCCCACTACCAGTCAGTTCAGTTAAGAGGCAATAAGATGGCAATAATATGAAGGTAGTTTTGACCTGGTGGATTCCTGAAATAGTCTGAGTCCTCCTGGGGGTCTCAGGCCATGCATTGGGAACCACACTGGTCAGTCTTGAACATATTTCTTTTTCTAGTTCCTTCACATATAATAAATCTATGTGGGACAACGGAGCGTGCGCTGGGGACTTGGCGCTTCTGCGCACGCGCATTTTTGCCGGCCTCGGCCTCGGAGCTGGTTTCTGATTCAGGCTGTTTTGTCTGCTCGCCGCACCCGGTGACTTCCTCTGTCCTGTGCACCAGTAGGCATGTGGGTGCAGGTGGGCATGTGCCCACATGCTGAGTTGTGCTGGTGGGCTGTGGGCGTAGGTGAGGGTCTATACAAGCCCTGTGAATATCACTGAGCTCGAGGCAGTGCAGTAGTAAATTGCAGATTTAAATGCTTCCCTGGGCTTAGATGGCACCCCACTCCAGTACTCTTGCCTAGAAAATCCCGTGGATGGAGGAGCCTAGTAGGCTGCAGTCCATGGGGTTGTGAAGAGTCGGACACGACTGAGCGACTTCACTTTCACTTTTCACTTTCATGCAGTGGAGAAGCAAACGGCAACCCACTCCAGTGTTCTTGCCTGGAGAATCCCAGGGACAGGGGAGCCTGGTGGGCTGCCGTCTCTGGGGTTGCACAGAGTTGGACACAACTGAAGGGGCTTAGCAGCAACAGCAGCAGCTGGGCTTAGAGGACAACCTTCCCCTGGCTTTGCTCTGGTCCATCTGGCTGATCCTCTTCAGTCCTCTCTTATTTGATGCAGTCACAGAATGTTGGAATTGCAGAGGGCTTCTGTGTGTATCTTTCCTCCAAACTGGATATTCTGTTGTAGGTAAGGACACAGTCTCAGGAGCCAAGTGGTCGGAGTTGAGTTGCTACTAACTGTGATGATCATGGCAAGTTGTTTGGTCAATTACAGTTTTTTTTGTGTGAGTTTTACATTAATTATAAAAGATGAAAATAATAATAGTACCTTCCCCCTAACTTGTGTGAGGATTAAATAATTAATGTTAATTCATGTCAAGTGAATAGTAAATGTTTTTAGCTATTAAATGGATGTTTGGGCTTATGTTACCCAGTACAAGTTCATATGCTCAACACACAGTGGTGGTGGTGTAGTCGCTAACTCATGTCTGACTCTTGTGACTGCGTGAACTTGTAGCTCACCAGGTTTCTCTGGCCATGGGATTTCCCAGTGAAGAATACTGGAGTGGGTTTCCTTTTCCTTCTCCAGGGGATCTTCTGAACCCAGGGATCGAAGCCAGGTCTCCTGCTTTCAGGCAGATTCTTTACAGACTGAACCACCAGGGAGGCTCCTCAACACACAGTGAGGCCAGACTAATCGAAACATCGGAGTTTGTAGCAGAGAAATGTTTATCTCAGGGCTGAGCAAGAATGGATGGCTCATGTTCAAAAGACCCTGAACTTCCTGAAAAATTTTGGCAAAGCATTTTTAAAGGCCGGGTGAGGGAGGGACGTCCCAGAATATGTCATCAGCTGGTGCACAGTTCTCTGGTTGATGCTGAGGTAGCAGGGTGGTTAACATCAACCCTTAGGTGCCAGAAGGTCTGGGGGCTGTGTGCTCATGATCATCAGGTGGTTAACTTCTTTCATTTGGTGGTGGTTTTTAACATCTGAAGAAGTCATGAAATATGCATGAGATACTATTTTCTGGGGACTTCAGGGAGGAGCTACAGCAGAGGATATGGGGCAGGGGGCTGTCCAGGGGAGGCCCCATAGGGTCTTGCTCAGTTATGCATCTGGCTATAAGGAACTAGCTTGTAGCAGACCAATACTCCTACCGAGAACAACCATATAAGGTAGACAGAGGACCAAAACCCGTCTGTTTGAAGTCACTGTTGCTGCTGCTGCTGCTGCTGCTAAGTCACTTCAGTCGTGTCTGACTCTGTGTGATCCCATAGACGGAAGCCCACCAGGCTCCCCTGTCCCTGGTACTAGAGAGCTCCAAAGGCAGCCAGGACTTGGGAGGCCAAGATTCGAGAGAGAAGGGAAACTTACTGAGGTCATACTCACTAAGTCTGAAATTTCTTTTTACTGTGATGCATGTACCAGTTCATCAGTGGCAGGTGCAGAGACCTGAAGGTAAGCAGAGAGTGACTGTGAGGAGGCTGAAAAGTTAAGTAAACCTACTGTTCATAATGCTGGCTAGAGAAGAACAGAGTAGAGGAAGAGGTGTTAACTGAGATCAAGCAAGCATACAAAGACTGAAACCCAGTTTTGAGTGAGCTCAGTCCTTAATTGGATTACTATGATCTACTCCTACAGCTACCATAAGCTAAGGAAGATCTCTCTGGAGGAAGGTGTCACTCAGAACCTTGAGGGTTTTTTTTTTTTTAAATAAACAATGATTGTATTCAATTAAATGTACCTGGTATATCCAGAGACATGATCAGCGGGAAGGGGGAACCATAGAAATGTCTGTAAGTGTTCTAGATACTAGATGTGATCTATAAAACATGAGAAATACCTTCAAGAAATGAGGCAAGATGGAGAATTTAAACAAAGCAAAACAAGAATGGTGTGTGTGTATGTATATACATACATACATACGTATATATATGGAAGCAAACGGAAGTTGTAGGATGAAAAATACAGAAGTTAAAAATAGGGACTTCCCTGGTGGTCCAGTGGTTGGATATCTGCCTGTCATTGCAGGGGATGCAGGTTCAATTCCTGGTCTGGGAGGATTCTGAATCCCTCAAAGCAGCTGAGCCCATGTACCCCAGCTACTGAAGCCCGCATGCCTAGAGTCTGTGCTCTGCAACAAGAGAAGCGACTGCAGTGAGAAGCCTGTGAACCACAACTAGAGAAAGCAACAAAGACCCAGTACAGCCAAATAAATCAATAGTTATTTATTTATTTATTGCCATTGCCTTCTCCCAATAAATAAATACCCCCCCTAAATTAATAGAGTGGGTGGTTCAACTAAAGATTAGACACAGATGAAGAGAATATTAATGATGTGAAATATAGATCCGTAGAAGATATTAAGATATATGGAGTGGGAAAACCAGAAAATGCAGAAAAGAGCTTGATAGGCACGTGGATCATGTTCTAAAATATGTGTTAGAGTCCTCGAATGGGTGAAAAAGGAGAATGGGGCCGGAGGAATATTTGAAGAGATAATGGCCAGTATTTTTCTCAAATTAACAAATGACATCAGCCACAACTTCAAGAAGTGCTATAAATTCCAGACAGGATAAATACAAGGCAAACTACACATAAGCACTTCACAGTAAAACTGTTGTAAATTAAAGACAAAGAAAATATTAAATGAAGCCTGAGAAAGAGAGATTATCTTCAAAAGAAAAACAGTAAAACCGGCATCTGATGTTTCATCTGAAATGATGTAAGCTAGAAGACAGTGAAGTTAATAGTTGGTGAGTGCAGGTATACTTAGTTTTATTGTGCTCTGCAGATACTGTGTTTTTGGTTTTTTTAATTGAAGTTTGGCGGCAACCTGGCATTGTCACATGGTTGTTAATGTTTTTTATTAATAGCAATAAAATATTTTTTAAATGTGCATTTTTTCAGATATAATGCTTTTGTGTACTTAATAGACTGTAATATAGTATAACTTTTTAAAATTTTTATTTATTTTTAATTAGAGGATAATTGCTTTACAATATTGTGTTGGTTTCTGCCCCTACATCAACATGAATCGGCCATAGGTGTACATATGTCCCCTGCCTCTTGAACCTCCCTCCCAAAAGAAACCAAAAAACTCATGTGACTCACTTCATTGCAGTAGTCTGGAACATAGCCTGGATATCTTCAAGGTATCCTTTACTTCAAGCAAATAACTGCTAATTTAGAATTCTGTTTCCTCCAAAGATATCCTTTAAAGGAAAGACGGTATGATACCAAAAGCACAAACAACAAAAGAAAAAAATAGGTTAATTGTACTTGATCAAAATTGAAAGGTTTTGAAAGGACACCACTGAGAAAGTGAAAAGGCAGCTCATAAATTGGGAGAATATTTTGCAAACCATGTAGCCAATAAAGGACTTGTATGTGTAATGTGTAAGGGATACTTAGCACCTGATAACAGAAAAGACAACCCCAATTAAAAATGAGCCATGAATTTATATAGGCATTTCTCAGAAGAAGATATACAAATGACCCATAAACATATAAAAAGATGCTCACAATCATACACCATCAGGGAAATGCAAACAGAAACCATGAAATACCGTCTCACGTTTATTAAGATGGCTATCATCAAAAAGAAGACAAGTGCTGGTAAAGTTTGGAGAAATTGGAGCCCTCATGCTCTGCTGGTGGGAACGTCAAATGGTGTAGCTGCTTTGGAAAACAGTCTGCCAGTTTCCTAAGATACTACACATGGAGGTGCTGTGTGACTCAGCAGTTCTACTCCTAGACACACACCCAAGAGAAATGAAAGTATATGTCTGTATAAAAACTTGCACATAAATATTCATAGTAGTAGTGTTTGTAATAGCCCCAAAGTGGAAACAACCCAGTGTCCATCAGCTGATAAATGGATAAATCAAATGTGGTGTATTTGTGTAATAGAATATTGTTTAGCAACGAAGGGAGTGAGGTGCTGATAAATGCTGTAGTAAGGAAGAAATTTGACACCTTTGTACTAAGTAGTGGAAGCAGCTAGTCACAAAAGACTATTGTGTGGTTCCATTTATATGAAATGTCTAGAATAAATCTGTAGAGACAGGAAGTCGATTCATAGTTTCCGGGTATAGAGTGGATGTGTTTGCGGGAATGAGAAGTTACTACCGATGGGTAGTGTGGTTTCTTTTTGGGATGATGGAAATGTTTTAAAGTTGATTGTTAAAAAAAAAAAAGTTGGTTGTAGTAATGGATGAACAAGTCTGTGGATATATAAGCCAAGGAATTGTATACTCTAAATAGGTGAATTATAGGGCATGTGAATTACATCTCAGTACAGCTATTACCAAAAAAAAAAAAAAGAAAAAGAAAAAGAAATAGAGGTGTTTCTAGAAAATAGGAGCTGTGGAAATTTGTTGCCAGTAGACTCTCACTTAAAAACTGCTAAATAGACTTCTTCAGGCAGAAGGAAATGATCACAGATAGAAGCACAGAAACCCAGGAAGGAATGAAGGGCAAGAGACCAAAGTGAAAATGTGGTTGAATTTAAATGAACATTGACTGCCAGACAATACTATGTCATGGGGTCCAAAATGCATCTCTCATTATGTTGAAAGGTGTATACGTATTAAAATGGTCTAGGGCCCTTACATTTTCTGATAAGTGATAACTCTCATTCATAGTAGGTTCTGCTGAGTTAGGAAGCCAGATTATTTAGAGGGTAAATTACTGAAAGAATTAATAAAAGAATATAGAGCTAGGAATAAGAAGAATAATAAGAAGGAAATATGAAATAGTAGAGAATAGTGCTTTAAACTAACAGATGCCAAGAAAGGCAGAAAAGTAATCTAGTACATGTAGGTCAAATACCAAATATGTAGATTTGAACCTAGACAGTAGCAGCCACTTTAGGTTAACAGATTTTGTTAAATGCTTTTATTAAAAAAGCTAAGATTGTCAGATTGGATAAGAGCGGTTATCTACCTACAGGAGATACATATCAAATATATGGGCACCAAATGTTGTAAGTAAAAGACTGGAAGAAGATAAACCATGCAGCCCTAACCCAAAGCAACTGGTATGGCTATCCTAGTAATAGACGCCAGAATCTGTAAGGCAGGAAGCATTACTAGAGATAAGGGGGAATCCCACGGTGCTAAAAGACGAGGAAACAATATTTTCACTAGTAAGTCTAAATCAACTAATCAAATATCAACAGAAAGGAAAAAAAGAAAAATGTGCAGTTATAGTGGGAAATTAATATACCTCTCTATAGAATAAGCATGTGAAAAGCAATAAAGATAGAGGAGATTTGAGAAGCTCATTTAACAAACACTGCAGTTGTTGAGTACACATCCATCGTGCTTACTGGGCCATAAAATAAGTTTCAAGAAATTCCGAGGTTCTAGTGTATAGCACTGGGAACTTATTCAATATCCTGTGATAAACCATAATGGAAAAACATAAGAAAAGAATATATATATATATATATATATATATATATATATATGTCTAACTGAGTCACTTCACAGGAGAAATTAAATACAACATTGTAAATCAACTGTACTTTGATGAAATTTTAAAAAATTTCAAAGATTGGAAATGATACAGAATATATTTCTGGTCATAGTGGAATTACGGAGAAGGCAATGGCAACCCACTCCAGTGTTCTTGCCTGGAGAATCCCAGGGACGGGGAGCCTGGTGGGCTGCCGTCTATGGGGTTGCACAGAGTTGGACACGACTGAAGCGACTTAGCAGCAGCAGCAGCAGTGAAATTAAGCTAGAAATAAACAGTAAAAAAAGATGCTAGAAAACTCCTAAATATTTGGGAATTATGTAATACACAGTCCTAAATAGCCTGTGGGTCAAAGAAGAGATCCCAGTGGAATTGAGAATAGTTTGGATTTAAGATAATGAAAATACAGCATATTGGATCTTGTGGTCTGTAGTTAAACCTTACTTAGAGAAAAATTATTGCCTTAAATGCCCATGATTGAGAGGAAGAAAGACTGAAAATCTTCACGTTTTATACATTAGAAAAAACCCAACTTATTAAACACAAAAATATTGAAGGAAGGAAATAGCAAAGATAACAGAAATTAATGAGATAGAAACAGCAAAGATAGTACTAACTCCTTGTTCTCTTTTCCTCCTTTGGGGCTTGGGCCCATCTACAGCCATGAATGCCCCCTGGAACCTGGCCTGTAATATAAGGACATACTGCAGTGCCAGGCCAGAGAAGGAGCACAGGAAAGGATTATTCATCTGAATGAGTGAATGATAATAGATCAATAATAACACTGAAACTTGGTGCTGATAACTGGTTTTCAGCTTGACTGGATGGGAGACACATGTACACCCATGGCTGATTCATGTCAATGTATGGCAAAAACCACTGCAATATTGTAAAGTAATTAGCCTCCAATTAAAATTAAACAAGAAACAAAATGAAAAAACACAAGTGAGTATAGTCTGGCCTTTTAAAGAGAGAAATTTAGTGAATTTTGGTTATTTATTTAATGACAGAAAGGTCCCATAATATAATACAAATATTTGCCATATTATCCTGCTTGCTCAGTTTAAGCTCTTAATGGGAGAAACCTTGCCTTTGTCTTTCTTCTAGAATTTGGCAGAAGCTCTTCCTTTGGTTGGTGAGCTGTGCAATTTTGTTGACTTAAGTAGAAGTCTGGGGCTTGATTTGGAAGCTGCCTAAATCAATATCAGGACATTGCTTCTCTCACTGAGGTTGCTGGCCACAAATAACATAACTTACTAAAGGTTTCCGAGGAAGTAAAATCCAACCGCTTTCAAAGTAAATACATTCATATTATTTCATAACCCATATAGGCTCGATCTTCAAAAATATCCTTGTACTTAACCCTAAAACATTTATGAAGTACCCACAATATATTTGTTGTTCTGAAGTGGCTAAATGGGCCCCTAGAGATTTAGAAGTTTAAATATGATTTGTTGGGGTTAACCAATAGGCCTGATTTCTTCTGATATCACGTGAGTCAGTTTCCTTTGGCCCTGGAGCCACACGGGCGCATGGCAGGGCTTCACTTCTGAGCACCGTCAGAAGGGCCCTGGGCTGGCAGTTGCCATTTTGAAAGTCTTCATCGTTTATACCCTGTAAACATGCATTTTGCACGACGAGATGAGGGCACGGGCTCAGAGGGCCTGGGATTGCAGCTCCTGCAGGGTTTCACCTCCTGCTGCCTCCTTGCCTTCCTGAGGGGACAGTGCAGCTGGCTGCGCCCCCACTCGCTGGGGCGCCGGGCTGTTCCACCCAGCAGCTGCTGCTGTCTCCTGTCCTCTGTCCTTGGTCCCTGGTGGGGGCTCAGCCTCCAGGAGGGGCGGGGCCAGGCATGTACATGCTGTGGTGGCTGAGGACCGGGCCTGGGGCTGGCGCTCCTGCCTTGAGCCAGCGGTGTCACGGTGTGTTCAGCAGGCACCTTGGTGGGGCGAGCCTCTTACCCACCTCAGAGCCAGGCACCGAACACTCGAGTATGAGGCTGCAATCCCTGGGGGCCCACCTGCTGTGGATGGAGGTGACAGGCTCAGAAGAGATTGGCTGAAAGCAGCAAGCATGAAATGTGGCCCCAGCCCAATGGGTCTGCCGGGCAGTTCTGCTTTGGGCCAGTCTGGTTGTCTGGCTGGCCCTCTCCTGGGTGTGTCATCAGCTGGCAGCTCACTTGGAGCCTTGGGGATCCAGATTGGCCCTGCGCGGCATGCGACAGTTGGCAGGCTGTCGGCAGGGGCAGTGGGAACAACCAGGTACCCTGGAGATGGGGCACCTGGGCTGCTTTGGGTGGTGGCCATGTTCCAAGGGCAACAGGAGAGGCCAGCTGTAGTGAGCAGGTGTTTCTCAAGTCTCTGCCGTGTCACGTTCTTTACCAAGTTGGCCAAAGCAAGATACAGCCCAGCCCAGAGTCCAGGAACCAAGAAGGAATCCACCTCTTGATGAAAGGAACTGCAAAAATGATGCAGGGACAGGAGGAACCCCTGAAATGACATCAGCGAATGACATTTATTTTAATTTTTTCTTTAAAAAATCAGCTCGTATTTTCCCACTTCTGAACTCTTACCAAAATTAGCTTACGATTAGACCTCGTGTGTATTTATAGAACAGTTCTATGCAAATCTATTTCAGAGTTCCCCAGAACTTTATTGCCTAGACTAAGGATTCCTTTAGACCTGCTGCCAAACCCAGATAATCATTAAACCACCCCAGTAATACGCCGCTTCACCGGATTAAGGAAAGAAAAGAAGGTATGAGCTGAGAATTGATGTCAGCCTTGTTTTAGATGTTTTTCCTCCCCAGGACGGCGAGCCTGCCTTTTCCATTTTTGAATGCACTGTCTTTGTAGGAATGGTCAGGGGAAGGTGAGTGACCTCGTGCAGGTGGTCTGCAAAGATGGGAGGGCTTGTCCCATGTTTCTGGGGCTCTGGGCCCCATTTTAATGGTTTGTTTTGACCTGGAGGAGTGGCACAGAGTTCCAGAGTATTTGGAAGGGTCCCTCGTGTGGCTCTGTGACTGAGCCCCTCCCAAGCACCCCAGCCCCAGCAGACTCCTGGTCCCCTGCCACTCACTGTCTTTACCCGCTCACCTCTAACCGCTGTCCTGAGATCGCCCTGCACTGCTGTCTTCCCACCAGGCTTCCGGCTCTGTCTTGTGTCCTGAAGTGCCCGGCAGTGTCCTGGCCACCAAACCCAGAGCCAGGAAAGGAGTGCAGGGGCCACGCTGCCAGGGGATCAGGATTGACATGAAAATCGCTGGAGTCAGGAAATTCCAGGGCCCTTCGGTCATTTGGGAAGACATTTGACCTGAGAGGCCCGGGGTGGGGGGGATCAGGTTCCCGTCATGTCAGGAGGAATTGAGGTTCCTGTTAGGAACTGGCCTGGCAGGAAGGCGTCCGGGTCCTCCACTCTGTGGGCAGAGCCTGAATGATTCTGTCTAACCCCTGCTAATAACTAGATTGGAATTAAGCGCCACTCGCCGCCTGTCTGCCTTGTTGTCACTGTCTTTCCTAACTGTTGACTTAGTTATCCCTGACAAGACTGAAGCCTGCATTTGGCACACCCATCAATTTGTTTGTAACTGAAGCCGAACCCCAAAGTACCGAGGGGTTTTTACTGTTCGTGCGTCAGTCCAGCCCAGTAGCTTTTCCTGCTCCTTGACTCACGTGATGGTTTACAAGTTAATCTGGGGTGTGGTGATGGCGGGGCTCATGTTGTCGAACGCAGCGGCCAGCGTGTGCGGATTCGTTTGGCATCTTCACAGGCTGCCTGAGTTTCAGGGACCCCTTCATGCACATGTGCCCCAGCTTGCTAAGGGGAGCAAGCTGACCTTGACCCCTTCCTATAGCCCTACTGTAAGCCCCACTTTCAAGGGACTAAAGGGCACAGAGTCATTGTTTCTGTTTTAGTTGAAGGACTTGCACAAATCGCCCAGCTGTTAGTTATGGAGGCAGGGTCGTGACGCCTGGCTTAGGAAGTCAGGTAGCCTTTCTGCTGGAAGGGGAATGTCCTGTCTGATGGAGGATGCTTGGGTCTCGGGGGCTGTGGCTGCTAATTAGAGCAGAAAGAATGCAGCTGAAGGTGAACTTCCACACATTTTGACGGTTGGTTTAAGTGGCTTTTCATTCTCTTCTGTGTTCTATTAATGTGTCATACTTGCTTGGCAAAACGATCTTTGAGGAAAGGAAGCCAGTACGTATTCCTTGGTGCCCAGCCCATGCCTAACATATAATTTTATTAAAATTGAACCATGGAAGTGGCAGTAGCTACTGATGCCCTGAATGTGAGGAGTGGAATTGTGAGAACAGGCAGTTCTGCTAAGGTTTTGGGATTCTGTGGTTGGGAGGCTGGGAGGTGGGGAGGGTCCTGCTGTGATTTGGGGCTGCTGAGAGCACGAGGAGGCAGGTACCTGGTGGGTCAGGGTGAACAGTGGGGCCAACCAGGTATTCACCCCAGCTACTGGGAATAAAATCAGGAGGTATGGAGTAAAGACGATGTGGAAAATAACCATGGTTGCTGGTAAGAATGGTGGCTCAGATGGTAAAGAATCTGCCTGCAGAGCAGGAGACCTGGGTTCGATCCCTGGGTTGGAAAGATCCCTGGAGAGGAGAATGGTAACCCACTCCAGTAATTCCATGGACAGAGGAAGCTGGTTGGGGGTGGGGTGCTATAGTCCATAGTATCGCAAAGAGATGGACATGACTGAGCGACGAGCACTTTTTCATGTCTGCTGACCCCTAGGATCGACATCTGCTCCAGTTAAGGCGAAGAACACAGGACTGGGGGAAGGGTGAGGGCTGAAAGTCTAGCGCTGGGTGACTCAGCCTTTCGTCCACTCCCTGGTAGTGTCCACTTGAGGTGCCTCAAGTTGATGACCTGGGAGGGCCAGAAGCAGCATGTGCTGAAGCTGGTCTGGGTGGTTCGAGAGGGAATTTTGTTCAATGCAGTCATTATGCAAAATTATCCTGTATATATATATATTCAATGAACAAAAGTTATTAGTATATTAGAAACAAAGGTAAAAGTATTCAAATATATACACCTAAGTATATACTATATATATATATATATATATAACTGAATCATTTTGCTTTACACCTGGAACTGATAATATTGTGAGCCAACTCTACTTCAAAAAAGTGCTTGAAACATGTTACTTCCTAATTGTTTCATTGCATTGGGAGTTACTTTCATCTCCTGAATCTGTATGATAAAAATACTATATGATGGTGAGCTGCTGTGTATCTCTTTTTAGCTCCACACTCGGTGACTTCACACTGGTAGCTTTAAACTGGCCATGGTGGGAATATTTGTACCACATATGCGTGCACCTCTTGCCTCCCTGTACAACAGAGCAGTAATTCCTCTCCAACTCAGTTCTCTCTGTCTGGCTTGAGAGTGGACCACAGCCTCCGAATGCCTTCAACCCCCTCAAGGGGAACCAGAAACTCTATCCAAAAGCTTCCTCCTTTGGACTCACACAGTTCACATTTCCAAGGATGGAGGCAAAAGAAATTATCATAGCTTAAAGTGCTTTCAGTCTTCCCAGGTGGCTCAGTGGTAAAGAATCCTGCCAATGCAGGAGATGCAGTTTGGACCCCTGCGTCTGCCCTGAGTCGGGAAGATCCTCTGGAGGAGGAAATGGCAACCCACTCCACTACTCTTGCCTGGAAAATCCCATGGACAGAGGAGCCTGGCGGGCTACAGTCCATGGGGTCTCAAAGAGGCAGACATTCCTTAGCGACTGAGCATGCAAAGGGCTTTAAGTTTCCTTGTCTGCTAGTCTGTTGATGATATGTGGGATTAAAAATGAGCAGAAGTGTTGATACTGTCAACAGAATGGACCACAAAAGCTTTATTAGTTGAAAATGCCAGTAGGAGTTAAAAGAAAGAATGAGCTGCAGTGATTACAGCTCTACGTACACAGGGACCAGTGAACGCGCTAACAGGTTCCTTGTCTAATTAGAATGTCCACCTAAGAATGATAAAGTCTGATTTTAGTCCATAGGAGACCCGAGCCCAGGAGACGCCTTCTGCAGGAAATCCTCTGCTTCTGTAAGGAGGGAGGCCAGCTCCCTGCGTGTCCCCCCAAAGCTTAGGCACACCTCCCCTGAGTGTTCCGCCCAAACCCTGGGGGCACCACCCCTGAGTGTTCTCCCCTCCTACCCCCGCAGCCTGGGCGCACCTCCCCTGAGTGTTCCCCCTGCACCCTGGGTGCACATTCCCCCCAAATCCTGGGTGCACCTCTGGCACCAGAGTACAGTGAGCTTGGCCCGTTGAGTCCCAGCTTTCTCAGATCAGATTGCTCATCTGTAAAGTGCCAGTCAAGAATGTTGACCCTCACCAGCATGCCTTTAATAGTTTGTTATTAGAGAAATAAAACAAGTGAATCAAATAGGATTAACCCCTTCAAATGATTTAACTATTTCTTACAAATAACAAAGAACAAATTCCTTTCATTCTGTTGAGGATAACCAGAAACGTGGAGCTGTGGGGGTCTCTGCAAGAATTAGCAGCTTGTTATAGATGCTGATTCTGGACAAGTTGACAGTCTTTGTTTCTCCTGTTCAGGACAATAAGCAAAGCTTTTGCTTCAAAGGAGACTAATTCCTTGTTTGAAATCTCACTTATAGCAGGAGGATTAGCAGGCCTTTACCTAGATGTTTTGAAGTAGCCACGTATTTGCCCCCACTTCTCTCTAGTCTCCTGGTATTTTGGAATAAGAGCTTTAACTCATCAAGTGGATGAATAATAAGAGCCACCCTTACTGAGGAATGAAGCATGAAGTTGTATACCTGGATTTTCTCATAATGTTCATCTTTGGTTAAAATTACTTTCCTGTATTTTTAAGTGTATGGATTATTCTATATGTCATGTCATGCTGGCTAATTGAAACAGCCTCAAAGTCTTAATGACTTACTAGAGCAAACGCTCATGTCTTGCTCTTGTCACTGTCCAGGATGGGTCAGTGGGGGCTGGGCAGCAAAATGCTGTCTTCCATGCAGTGATTCAGGGGCCTGAGCTGCTTCTGTCTGGCGTCTGCTGGTTTCCATACTTGGGAGTCCTCTCTGGCTCCTCTATATTTGGCCACAGGCATGAGGAGAAAGGAGTGTAGTTGGGTAGGAGTGTTTTGGCCAGGCCTGTTGGGATTCTTCCCTTTCACCTATATTCTAGAGGTCAGTACTCAGTTACCCAGCAATAGCCCAACTATAAACCTGGGATACATGGTCTCTGTCCCCAGGAGGAAAGGGAATGGCTCTGGCAAGCTTGCAGCATTACCTTGGCCAGACCAGAACACTCAGATCACCAAAACTGCATTTTGTGAGCATATTTTCAAGTCCTCAGAAGGTCTCTGGCCATAGAGCAGATGCAGAGCATAGTGGTCAAGGGCGTGACCTCAATTCAGATTTCCTGAATTCAGATCCCGCCTCCATCACTTAGCAGATATGACAAGTGTCTTAGTCTGTCTCTGTGACTCAGCTTTCTCATTGTGAAATGGAGATAACAAAGGAAATCACTAGAGTTTGTGTGAGAATGAGATGATGTAACGTGTAAAATGCTTAGAATTACGAATGGATGTAATTAACAACATATAAGTATTTGTTGAAAGAGATGGGAATACCAGAGCACCTGACCTGCCTCTTGAGAAACCTGTATGTAGGTCAGGAAGCAACAGTTAGAACTGGACATGGAACAACAGACTGGTTCCAAATAGGAAAAGGAGTATGTCAAGGCTGTATATTGTCACCCTGCTTATTTAACTTCTATGCAGAGTACATCATGAGAAACGCTGGACTGGAAGAAGCACAAGCTGGAATCAAGATTGCTGGGAGAAATACCAATAACCTCAGATATGCAGATGACACCACCCTTATGGCAGAAAGTGAAGAGGAACTAAAAAGCCTCTTGATGAAAGTGAAAGAGGAGAGTGAAAAAGTTGGCTTAAAGCTCAATGTTCAGAAAATGAAGATCATGGCATCTGGTCTCATCACTTCATGGGAAATAGATGGGGAAACAGTGGAAACAGTGTCAGACTTTATTTTGGGGGGCTCCAAAATCACTGCAGGTGGTGACTGCAGCCATGAAATTAAAAGACGCTTACTCCTTGGAAGAAAAGTTATGACCAACCTAGATAGCATATTGAAAAGCAGAGACATTACTTTGCCAACAAAGGTCCATCTAGTCAAGGCTATGGTTTTTCCAGTGGTCATGTATGGATGTGAGAATTGGACTGTGAAGAAAGCTGAGCACCGAAGAATTGATGCTTTTGAACTGTGGTGTTGGAGAAGACTCTTGAGAGTCCCATGGACTGCAAGGAGATTCAACCAGTCCCTCCTCAAGGAGATCAGCCCTGGGTGTTCTTTGGAAGGAATGATGCTAAAGCTGAAACTCCAGTACTTTGGCCTCCTCATGCGAAGAGTTGACTCATTGGAAAAGACTCTGATGCTGGGAGGGATTGGGGGCAGGAGGAGAGGGGACGACAGAGGATGAGATGGCTGGATGGCATCACGGACTTGATGGACGTGAGTCTGAGTGAACTCCGGGAGTTGGTGATGGACAGGGAGGCCTGGCGTGCTGCGATTCATGGGGTAGAAAAGAGTCGGACACGACTGAGCGACTGAACTGAACTGAACTGAACTGAACTGAAGTATTTGTTAATGGGCTTCCCAGGTGGCTCAGTAGTAAATAATCTGCTTGCTAATGCAGGAGATGCAGGTTTGATTCTTGGGTCTGGAAGATCCCCTGGAGAAGGAAATGGCAACCCATTCCAGTATTCTTGCCTGGGAAATTCTGTAGACAGAAGGAACCTGGCGGAGTACAGTCCACGGGGTTGCAGAGAGTTGGACACAACTTATCGACTGAACAATGACAACACCAAGTATTTATTAAATAAATTTTCTAAAAATGAGACTAGTCATAAAGAGACCCAGTGTCCTTTTTGGTGAGTTGTAGTTTGAATATATTGCCATTCAGATGAAGAATGTTTCTTTTTGTTCATTTGTAAAAATGTTTATTGAGCAACTGTTAATTATAATGGACCAAACCTGACCATACAATTTGAGCAAGTAGGCGCCTCACTGAGCCAAAGGAAACAGCATGTTTTCTCCACCAAATTTGCCTTTTAAACTCTGTGTCTCTCAATCCATGGTCCCATTGGCATCTTAGTTTCCACCCTCCAAATCCATGGCTCCTTCCGGGCCCCTGAGAGTGAAAGGTGACATTGGCCCAGTGCCTTTCCTCTCCTGGCCATGTCTTATAGGTCCTGTCAATGTCATTCATGTAGTGGGTATGATTTCTGTCTACCTGTTATGCAGTTTGCTTCCAATCTGTTTATATGAACATGCTACCTCTTTCTATTAGGGTCCAGATTTTGGGATAATGCATGGTTTTATTGATTTATTTTAAAATATTGATTGATCAGTTTGGCTCTGCTGGGTCTTAGTTGCGACATGTGGGATCTTTAGTTGTGGCCTATGGGATCTAGTTTCCTGACCAGGGATCGAACCTCAGCCCGCTGCATTGGGAGCGTGGAGTCCTAGCCCCTGGACCACCAGGGAAAGTCCAGATAATGGTTGATTTCAGAAAACACACGAAGGCAACAGGAAGTGATTTCTGGGTTCCAGCCCCCACCGCAGGAGCAGGCCGGGCTTAACAGGCTCTTTCTCTTGCAGCTGGACGACTGCACCCTGCAGCTCTCCCACAATGGTACTTACCTGGACTTGGAGGCCACCCTGGCCGAGCAACGGGACGAGTTAGAAGGCTTCCAGGATGACGCTGGGTAAGAGTGACTGCTGTCCCTGCCAGCTGGTTCTGACCCTCCACGAAATGGGGCTTCATTGAGGCCTTCAAATATTTTGGAGAAATCACCATAGCTTTCACCTTGTCTCACTCACAGTCACACAAAAGGACTCACCAGTAGTAACTACAGACTCATAGAATTTGAGTAGCTCTTCTTGGTAAGGCTACTCAGGGGTTGAGAATTTCTGGTGTAGTTTAATTAAGCATGTGATATTTACATTCAAAATTTCTTTTTAAACCAAATGTAGTTAAATTAATATTTTCCAGATTTTAGTGGATTGACAACTATTTTGTACATTGTTTTTAATGGTAACTACTGGATATTTAGTTTTTTGGCAGATGCCCCTTTAGGTCATTTTATAAAGTGTATCATCTTTTGAACTCATTAGTGGAAAAAATAATTATTAATTATGTTAATTAATATCAGGTTACTTTTAGCCTGTGTCTAGAATTGCTTAGTATTTCTGATCGCTGTGAGTCTGAATAAAGCAATTCATATAAAAAGTCAGAAATATATACAAAAAGCAAAGCCACTGTAGGAATATACCCGTACAATTAGCCATTCCTATATTTATTAGATTATTTTTTCAAGTGATTGTTTTATTCTCTTTCAGATTTTTTTTTTAACTTTTCATGTCAAAATGATTTTTAACTCCCAGAAGAGTTGAGAGTAAAGCACTGACATTTTCCAAATAACCCTCTACCCAGCTTCCCATGACGTTAACATATTATATAACCAATGCAAATTTGCCCAAACCAAGACATTAATATTTGTAAAATACTGTTATGTATTTATTAGGTTATTGGAGTACACTTTGGATGCCCCCTCCACCTCCCTTTCTATTCCTCATTCATCCAGAACCAAGTCTCTCTCTGACTTTATCACCTTCTTCCTTAGAAACCTTCAAAGGCTCCCTCTTCCTTTCCAAATAATGCCCATCCATCTTTGCCTGCTATTCAGGAATCTCTTCAAAAATTCTTTTGAGGCAACCTTTCCTGAGTTAAAAATGTACTGCTGTCAAATGACTATTATCTGATTTTCATGAATGGCTCAGAAAATGAGGAAAAGTGGGAACCTTCTTGGTGCTGCTTTCCTACCTGACACCAGAATATATTGATGACTTTCTGAGTTTCCTCTGCTTTAATACCTATCACAAATTATGGTCCTTTCCCCATTAATGGTCCCCTTAATTATTCCTCTTCTCTGCTGCTAAAATTCTACTATATCAGAACTGGGCCTGCCTGCATATCCAGCCTAGCATTTTCTCAACACATTAGAGGCACTTAGGGTATACTAGGAGCCAGGTGAACAGAGGAGCCCAGAATGGATTCCTGAGTGTCATGCGGTTGGGCACCAAGATCAGGGTCCTTGGTTGGAACCCAGTCAAGCTCTCTCAGGATGCCCTTCCTGTCTTCTGAGTGGATTCAGAAGCCATGAAAGACCTGGGAAATGCCATAGGCTGTACACACAGGAGGGATATCTCCATTAAGTCACATCAAATTCTGTTCATCATCATTTTACAAAATTACATTGTTAAGACTGAAAGATTTGGGGGAAATTCCTTTGCTATGGTTTTTACCAAGTATTTGACAATGGCATTCTTTTATGTAAGATGTCAGCGCTAGGTTGCATGACAGTCTAATGGGATGACTTCATGTTTCATTGATCAAATAGATCTCAGGAGTGTTATGAGTAGATCATTGCCAATTTGAAACATGTCCCTAGTGCTGTTGTGCTTGAAAACCATGACCTGTCTGATATTTTTCTTTCTTATCAAAACATGACTAGTTTGGAAATGATAGCTTGGTAAAAAGTATTAAAAGCTAAGAGTATCAAGAGTTAAGAGTGGGGAAGAAAATAACCTTATGAAGCACCTGATATGCCAACCACTGTGTTAGGAACCTTATTCATGGCATGTGTGTTTACTGGTTCATTTCCTTAATAGGCGCAAACATGGGATTGGATTTTCTCACCTCCATGTTTCATTTGAAACAACTGAGGGCCAGGAGTTCAATCACACGTCCAGGCAGGCAGAGCTGGTAGGAGGTGGAGCAACGTTTGACCGTAGGTGTGACTGGTTCCCAAGTCCGTGCTCCTCTGCCATCCCAGGAGCTTCTGGAATATACATTTCAGGTTCTCCTGAGGATGTACATTGGTACCCGAGGGGACGTACGGTTGGTTCATGCAAGGACTTCCTCAGTTCCAGGCTAATTAACTATCTGTAGCTGGAGCAGCACCCTCTGCAGGGTGGCTCCATCCCCTGGCCCTGAGGCTACAGCTCATATTATAAACATGGTGTCCAGATGCCAGCTTCTTTGCAGTCATGCCTAGAGAGCCAAGGAGCCTGCTGCAAGCCCCCTAGAGCAGACCCTGGGGCTAACCCTCTCACTTTGTTCCCTTCTGAGCCATTACCTGACCATGGGTCCATCTGACAGGGGCAGCCTTGACCACATTTCTGCACCCTCAGGGCATGGGGTGCCAGGGAAACAAGTTATGGCAAGATGAGAAGGCGGCACTCACGACATGGGAAACTGCAAACACTGGGGAAGGAGGAGGTGGCCCAGAGGAGGTCGGGTAGCTGCATGTTTGACTGCTGGGTCCCAAACCCACTCCAGAATGGGGTTTCCATCTGAAATAGTCTTCATTTGTAGACTTCATTTGATAAATAGCCTTTATCCTCTGGAACATATCCAGGATGACTTTCCTGTTTATCTGGAAGAGTGTGAAGAAGACACCTCTCCTGGTCTCTGGTCAGGAGAGCCCCTGGGCCTGGCCTGGGCTGCAGAAGACAGGCCAGGATGGTGCTGTCCTGGCATTGCCGGGTCACTCTGCTGAGCCCCGGGTCCTGAGCACGTATGTGAACGCTGGTGGCCTGTGGTGAGTTACTGGGCGCTGGCTGGAAGCAGCGTGATGGTGGAGGCTTCGTGCACAGGAGGGAGGTGTCTGGGTGCATCTCCAGGAACACTTGTGCTGAGTGGCCCTCCTGGGTCTTTTCTTAGAAGCTTGCATTTGGCAGAGTCTGTGTGCCTGAGAGCTCATACCTCCCTCAAACAGGAGTTAAAATATAATTTCCTCCTGGTTAAGTATTGCCCTGGTGAAGTGTGAAAAGGGCAAATGAAGCCATTCTGTTTCTTTTTTGTTGTTGTTAAATTATAGGAAAATACCTGCTCACAGTATGGCCACTTAATTAAGATGGGTGTCAGGCTGTGTGGAGATGGTAGTGGTGTTGGTTGTGTGTGTTCAGAATCAGTTTTTCTTGCTGGAGGAGCTGGTTTCTTTGTTCTTGTCCATTACCCTGCTCTTTTCTGCCAAGACTAAAATTTAACTTACCCCTTGTTTATAATGATCACTCAGACTATATAGCTAGTTGGAGAAGAGGAGAAAGACCTTCAAAAGTACAAGGACAAAACAATTATCATGCTAGCAGAGTAAAGCCAGGTCTTTTTATTGCCTTCCAAAGCCAGTGAAGTGAGTAGGCACAGCAGGGGGCAGTGGAAACCGAAGCCCCTGGGTAGTGATTCCCGACCCTGCCATTGTGTGACTTGGGGCAAGTCACTCTACCTCTGATGAGAGTTTATAAAATTTATTTATAAAATGAGGACAATGTTACCCACTCCCATTTCCCTCCTTGTATCAGCAGCGACCCCAACAGAGTCTCAGGGCCTGAGGAGAGTGTAAAGAGCAGGTGTGCACAGTAGTTAGGGGCGTGAGCTTTGCAGTTAACCTCAGGGCTGTGTGACTACGGGAATGCTACTTTACCTCTCTGAACCTTGGTTTCCTTGTAAGTGGGGATATTATAATATATGCGATAATCATATTATGATTATAATACAACCATCATACTGCCTCCTTGGTTTGTTGTGAGGTAAAATTTGATGATGTACCTAAACCATTAAGCTGGTTCCCAGCATGTAAGACAGACCCAAAGCTAGTAGTTTTCAGTTCAGTTCAGTTCAGTTGCTCAGTCATGTCCGATTCTTTGTGACCCCATGAACTGCAGCACGCCAGGCCTACCTGTCCATCACCAACTCCCGGAGTTCACTCAGACTCACGTCCATCGAGTTGGTGATGCCATCCAGCCATCTCATCCTCTGTCGTCCCCTTCTCCTCCTGCCCCCAATCCCTCCCAGCATCAGTCTGTTCCAGTAAGTCAACTCTTCGCATGAGGTGGCCAAAGTACTGGAGTTTCAGCTTTAGCATCATTCCTTCCAAAGAAATCCCAGGGCTGATCTCCTTTAGAATGGGCTGGTTGGATCTCCTTGCAGTCCATGGGATTCTCAAGAGTCTTCTCCAACACCACACTTCTAAAGCATCAATTCTTTGGCGCTCAGCCTTCTTCACAGTCCAACTCTCACATCCATACATGACCACAGGAAAAACCATAGCCTTGACTAGACGGACCTTAGTTGGCAAAGTAATGTCTCTGCTTTTGAATATGCTATCTAGGTTGGTCATAACTTTTCTTCTTAGGAGTAAGTGTCTTTTAATCTCATGGCTGCAGTCACCATCTGCAGTGATTTTGGAGCCCCCCAAAATAAAGTCTGACACTGTTTCCCCTGTTTCCCCATCTATTTGCCATGAAGTGATGGGACCAGATGCCATGATCTTCGTTTTCTGAATGTTGAGCTTTAAGCCAACTTTTTCACTCTCATCTTTCACTTTCATCAAGAGGCTTTTTAGTTCCTCTTCACTTTCTGCCATAAGGGTGGTGTCATCTGCATATCTGAGGTTATTGATATTTCTCCCAGCAATCTTGATTCCAGCTTGTGCTTCTTCCAGTCCAGTGTTTCTCATGATGTACTCTGCATATAAGTTAAATAAGCAGGGTGACAATATACAGCCTTGACATAACCTTTTCCTATTTGGAACCAGTCTGTTGTTCCATGTCCAGTTCTAACTGTTGCTTCCTGACCTGCATACAGATTTCTCAAGAGGCAGGTCAGGTGCTCTGTATTCCCATCTCTTTCAGAATTTTCCACAGTTTCTTGTGATCCACACAGTCAAAGGCTTTGGCATAGTCAATAAAGCAGAAATAGATGTTTTTCTGAACTCTCTTCCTTTTTTGATGATCCAGTGGATGTTGGCAATTTGATCTCTGGTTCCTCTGCCTTTTCTAAAACCAGCTTGAACATCAGGGAGTTCACGGTTCACATATTGCTGAAGCCTGGCTTGGAGAATTTCGAGCATTACTTTACTAGCATGTGAGATGAGTGCAATTGTGTGGTAGTTTGAGCATTCTTTGGCATTGCCTTTCCTTGGGATTGGAATGAAACTGACCTTTTCCAGTCCTGTGGCCACTGCTGAGTTTTCCAAATTTGCTGGCATATTGAGTGCAGCACTTTCACAGCATCATCTTTCAGGATTTGAAATAGCTCAACTGGAATTCCATCACCTGTACTAGCTTTGTTCATAGTGATGCTTTCTAAGGCCCACTTGACTTCACATTCCAGGATGTCTGGCTCTAGATGAGTGATCACAATATCATGATTATCTGGGTCGTGAAGATCTTTTTTGTACAGTTCTTCTGTGTATTCTTGCCACCTCTTCTTAATATCTTCTGCTTCTGTTAGGTCCATACCATTTCTGTCCTTTATCGAGCCCATCTTTGCATGAAATGTTCCCTTGGTATCTCTGATTTTCTTGAAGAGATCTCTAGTCTTTCCCATTCTGTTCTTTTCCTCTATTTTTTTTGCATTGATCGCTGAGGAAGGCTTTCTTATCTCTTCTTGCTATTCTTTGGAACTCTGCATTCAGATCCTTATATCTTTCCTTTTCTCCTTTGCTTTTCACCTCTCTTCTTTTCACAGCTATCTGTAAGGCCTCCCCAGACAGCCATTTTGCTTTTTTGCATTTCTTTTCCATGGGGATGGTCTTGATCCCTGTCTCCTGTACAATGTCACGAACCGCATTCCATAGTTCATCAGGCACTCTATCTATCAGATCTAGGCCCTTAAATCTATTTCTCACTTCCACTGTATAATCATAAGGGATTTGATTTAGGTCATATCTGAATGGTCTAGCGGTTTTCCCTACTTTCTTCAATTTGAGTCTGAATTTGGTAATAAGGAGTTCATGATATGAGCCACAGTCAGCTCCTGGTCTTATTTTTGTTGACTGTATAAAGCTTCTCCATCTTTGGCTGCAAAGAATATAATCAATCTGATTTCGGTGTTGACCATCTGGTGATGTCCATGTGTAGAGTCTTCTCTTGTGTTGTTGGAAGAGGGTGTTTGCTATGACCAGTGCATTTTCTTGGCAAAACTCTATTAGTCTTTGCCCTGTTTCATTCCGCATTCCAAGGCCAAATTTGCCTGTTACTCCAGGTGTTTCTTGACTTCCTATTTTGCACTCCCACCCCCTATAATGAAAAGGACATCTTTTTTGGGTGTTACTTCTAAGAGGTCTTGTAGGTCCTCATAGAACTGTTCAACTTCAGCTTCTTCAGCGTTACTGGTTGGGGCATAGACTTGGATTACCGTGATATTGAATGGTTTGCCTTGGAAACGAACAGAAATCATTCTGTTGTTTTTGAGATTGCATCCAAGTACTGCATTTTGGACTCTTTTGTTGACCAGGATGGCTACTCCATTTCTTCTGAGGGATTCCTGCCCGCAGTAGTAGATATAATGGTCATCTGAGTTAAATTCACCCATTCCAGTCCATTTTAGTTCACTGATTCCTAGAATGTTGACGTTCACTCTTGCCATCTCTTGTTTGACCACTTCCAATTTGCCTTGATTCATGGACCTGACATTCCAGGTTCCTATGCAATATTGCTCTTTACAGCATCGGATCTTGCTTCTATCACCAGTCACATCCACAGCTGGGTATTGTTTTTGCTTTGGCTCCATCTCTTCATTCTTTCTGGAGTTATTTCTGCACTGATCTCCAGTAGCATATTGGGCACCTACCGACCTGGGGAGTTCCTCTTTCAGTATCCTACTGTTTTGCCTTTTCATACTGTTCATGGGGTTCTCAAGGCAAGAATACTGAAGTGGTTTGCCATTCCCTTCTCCAGTGGACCACATTCCGTCAAACATCTCCACCATGACCCGCCTGTCTTGGGTTGCCCCACGGGCATGGCTTAGTTTCATTGAGTTAGACAAGGCTGTGGTCCTAGTGTGATTAGATTGACTAGTTTTCTGTGAGTATGGTTTCATTGTGTCTGCCCTCTGATGCCCTCTTGCAACACGTACCATCTTACTTGGGTTTCTCTTACCTTGGGTGTGGGGTATCTCTTCACGGCTGCTCCAGCAAAGCGCAGCTGCTGCTCCTTACCTTGGACGAGGGGTATCTCCTCACCGCTGCCCTTCCTGACCTTCAATGTGGGATAGCTCCTCTAGGCCCTCTTGTGCCCGTGCAGCCACTGCCCCTTGGATGTCGGATAGTTACAGTCGTAATTTGAGATCATGCACTGATACGGGAGTCATTGGGTTTTAGGACGGGATGGGGTCTATGCAGAGCTCTCACGGGGAGAGCTCATTGTTTAGAAAACCAAGGCTGGAGCCTTGCCCGTGGGGCAGAGGTGGCCCAGATTCTGCCTCCCCCAGTCCCCCAGCCCTGGACCTTATTGCTTAGTCCCACCCTCCCTGCTTCTGAAAGCAAAGGCACACAGGGGGCTGTCACAGAGAAGCAGGGTTGGAGGTTAGCCTGAAGGTGAGAGGGTGGGATTTTGCCAAGGTAGCGAGGGCCGCAGGTCAGGGTGCGGTAGACCTGTGAGTGGTCCTGAGAAGCCCCGGGCTTCAGGGACGCTGGGGGGACCTGCATGGTTGTTGAGCATGTCCCCGGGTGCTCCTGACCTAGAGGAACCCTGGACACTCATCTGTGCTTCTCTGGACTCCCCTCAGGCCTTCGCTAGAGGGTCAGCGCTGAGCAGCGCTTCTTGCTCGGTTTTCTCATCCTATGCCCACAGCACTGTAGGGGTGGAAAGGTCAGATGAGATGAGACCCTGTGGAGTGGGGTTGGGGAGAGTGCAGTGTGATCCTCAGAAATGAAGGATGTGAGACCTAGGGGTGGGAAGGGCTGTGAGGAAGCCCATTCACAGGGGTAGGTGGGCCCCCACCGCATCCGGCAAGCCCCCATGCTTGGGGGATGCGGAGGAGTTTGGGGAGAGCTCTTGTTTGACTCTTAGAAACCCAGCTTCTCAGCCTGCAGCATGTGAGCCCCAAGGATCCATGTGTGTGTAGCAGGGGTCCAGGAACCCCTGAGATGTCTGCAGTTTGTTGGGTATGCAGGGTTTTGGGGTGGAGAAGGGTTTCATGGTCTTTCATCGGATACTCAAAGAGTTCCTTACTTTTCAAAATGTCAAGCTGGAAGGAATAAGAAGCCATTTTCCCTCCTTACTGTCTGATACAAAAGTTAACCTATGACATCTCTGTCGAAGTTTCCCTGGCATCTGGACCTGGTAGAAAGGGAAATCACTAAAATACATTTTAAACCTAAATCTAAAAACCTGCAGAACTCATCAAACCAAACCAAACCACAAACAAAAAACTTTAACAAAAGAGAGATTCCGCTTAAAGGTGTGGGTGGGACGCAGTGAAGGGTTTCCCCCCACTTTTCCTCTTAAGCCGGCAGTATAGGTATGTTGTTGTCTGAGGTTCTCTTGGCAAATCACTGAAGAGTTAAGGGTCTTGTGTCTTCTCAGTGCAAGGCTCGAACTGCAGACCATCAGCCCTGCTCTGGTTACGTGGATGAATTGGGAGGGTGGGTTCAGTGCTGAGCTGAGCAGGGCAGCCCAGAACCCTTGCACACCTGCTCTGGATCAGTGCTAGAGCAGAGCCTCCAATTACCCTGGGAGAAAGCCACTTAGAAGTGCTCGGACAAGACAAGTGAGCTTCTGTGCCGAGTAGACAGTGGAACTGGCCTGGCTCTAAGTCCCCCCGAATGCCAAATTGTGCGATGGGCCAAACATGGTGACCGTAGGAATAAGGGCGTCCAGGTGGGTGCTGGACTTTCTGGTGTGGGTTGGACTCAGAAGGAAACTGACCTGCAAAGAGGGAGCCCTCCCAGAACCCCTCCAGTGACAGAGCAGGGAGGCTGCGGTCAGTGTGGCCCACTGTGAGCAGGGAAGGGAGTGACCTAAAGGGTCTGAACCTGGTGGTCAAGGAAGGCAGGTGGCTGGGGGCCTGGGCCAATAAAGGAACCTGTAGATATGATGCTCCTTGAGGGAGGGAAACAGGAGAAGAAATGGACCCATGCCACTAGGTGGATGGTATCCAGATGGTGGACTACTTAGGGAAGTAGGGAGGTTACGGGGGGCAATTTGGGGAGGGGGAGAAGAGGTTTATACTTGTTAATCTGGGATTATGTCAAGCCTCCCTCAAGTTGCAGGGTGGCCAGGTGAGAAATATTGGCCTGGGACTCAGGTGAGAAACATCAAGGCCCAGAGAGATTGGGGGTGATCTTTTGGAGGGAGTTGAAAACCAAAAACTTCTCTAAAATTTGAAGTCTATTTAAAAAAATTAACATTTAATTATTTTTATTTTTGGGGGAGCAGCACCATGTGGCCTGTGGAATCTTAGTTCCCCAGCCGGAGATCAAACCCGTGCCCCATGCAGCGGAAGCACAGATTCTTAACCGCTGGACCACTGGGAAGTCCTCTGTTTTTAAAAAAGTTTTGGTAATTAAGCCATTTTAAGGGTGATCAATTGACTACAAGATGCTCTCAGGAACCCAGGCTTCTTTTATCTTTCTGCTGGGTCATCCTGATGATAAAGCTCTCATCTTTCATGCTTCATTGTAGTTACAATATGGCCGCTCTCCCACCGGCATCACATTAAGCCTGGAAGTCATATGTTGAATATAGTACAGTTTTCTGTGATGTAAACAAGAGATTCCAAATTATGGCAGTTTATGTATAAAGGTAAAAATTTCTTTCCTGTGTAAGAGTCCAACTATAGATAGTCTGTCTTGGGACTGGTAGAGGAGCCATTCATCCTCAAAATGAGAATTCCACCTCTGTGTCTAAAGTTGTTGCTTCACCTTTTCCCTTTTCATCCATATCCTAGCTTCCAGAAAGATGGAAATGGACAGAGGGAGTGCATGTCCATTCCTTGGGCACGTAGCTTTCCCTCGCATGGCACTGGCCAAAACTTAGGTTCATGATCATGAACTGTGGGCTTCAGTCAGTTCAGTTCAATTCAGTCACTTAGTCATGTCCGACTGTTTGTGACCCCATGGACTGCAAGCCAAGCCTCCCTGTCCATCACCAGCTCCTGGAACTTGCTCAAACTCATGTCCATAGAGTTGGTGATGCCATCAACCATCTCATCCTTTGTCGTCCGCTTTTCCTCCTGTCTTCAGTCTTTCCCAGCATCAGAGTCTTTTCCAGTGAGTCAGTTCTTCACATCAGGTGACCAAAGTATTAGAGCTTCAGCTTCAGCATCAGTCCTTCCAATGAATATTTGGGACTGACTTCCTCTAGGATTGATTGGTTGGATCTCCTTGCTGTCCAAGGGACTCTTAACAGTCTTCTCCAACACCGCAGTTCAAAAGCATCTTTGGCGCTCAGCTGTCTTTATGGTCCAGCTCTCACATCCACACATGACTACTGGAAAAACCATAGTTTTGACTAGACAGACCTTTGTTGGCAAAGTAATGTCTGTGGTTTTTAATATGCTGTCTAGGTTGTCATAGCTTTTCTTCCAAGGAGCAAGCATCTTTTAATTTCATGGCTGCCGTCACCCTCTGCAGTGATTTTGGAGCCCAAGAAAATAATCTCTCTCACTGTTTCCATTGTTTCCCCATCTTTTTGCCATGAAGTGATGGGACCAGATGCCATGATCTTCTTTTTTTGAATGTGGAGTTTTAAGCCAGCTTTTTCACTGTCCTCTTTCACTTTCATCAAGAGGCTCTTTAGTTCCTCTTCACTTTCTGCCATAAGGGTGGTATCATCTACATACCTGAGGTTATTGATATTTCTCCTGGCAATCTTGATTCCAGCTTGTGCTTCATCCAGCCTGGTATTTCACATGATGTACTCTGCACATAAGTTAAATAAGCAGAGTGACGGTATACAGCCTTGATGTACTCCTGTCTGTTGTTCCATGTCTAATTCTAACTGTTGCTTCCTGACCTGCATACAGATTTCTCAGGAGGCAGGTCAAGTGGTCTGGTATTCCCATCTCTTTCAGAATTTTCCACAGTTTATTGTGATCCGTATAGTCAAAGGCTTTGGCATAGTCAATAAAGCAGAAATAGATGTTTTTCTGGAATTCTCTCACTTTTTCAGTGAGCCAACGAATGTTGGCAATTTGATCTCTGGTTCCTCTACCTTTTCTAAATCCAGCTTGATCATCTGGAAGTTCACAGTTCACGTAATGTTGAAGCCTGGCTTGGAGAATTTTGAGCATTACTTTGCTAGCGTGTGAGATGAGTGCAATTGTGCGGTAGTTTGAGCATTCTTTGGCATTGCCTTTCTTTGGGATTGGAATGAAAACTGACCTTTTCCAGTCCTGTGGCCACTGCTGAGTTTTCCAAATTTTCTGGCAAATTAGATATGTTACCAAAGCATAATATTACCCTATATTGCAGACAAGGAAGCTGAGCCTCATAGAGGCTAAATAGCTTGTCCAGGATCATGCAGCTGGCTTCAGAGTTTATTCTTTTCACCTCTACTATCTCCTAGGGGAGACCAGAATGTATCCAGAGATGAATGCAGTGACAACCAGCTCTCTTGGACTTTGAGCTTCTGAGGAAATTAATCTTCCCTAGTACTACTCTTTAACTCACTGATGAGTGCATTAAATCTTTCTTCATCCTCCAAACTGAGCACTGGCTGAGTCTCAGAGGTTCAGAAGTTTACTAAGAAGCTTATCCTGGGGCAACTGCTGGGGGCCCTTGTCTCTGCTTCTGCTGCATTGTCCAATGTGTGTTTTCTACTCTTGACTGAAATCATAGCTTAGTTCAGTGGAGAAATATCTGGCAGCATTGATTCTGCTGTTGACTACAAGAAAAAAGTCTTCAAGCCTTTGGCTCCATGCAACTCCATTCTCTTGAGTGCAAGAGAATAATGTAAGCACTTGTTCTTACATTGCCAAGACTTTATACATTTTCTTACAAAAATATTTCCTTGAGAGACAGGGATAGGACTGAAACACATGGGTTTCTGCGAGACTTATTTGGTTAAGCCAGATCTTCCCTAGGCCATAGACATTATTGCAGAGGCTCATGTATTGTGAGAAAGCAGGAAGTTTGCGGGAAGTTCCTTCAGCGGTAGTGCCATCTCGACCCTGGCACGTGTACTTTGGCTGAAGTCTCCTCCGACTGAATGTCTGTTTTAGTTCTCTCATCACTTGGGTGGCACTGGCCTTGGGTGTGGGCGGCTGATTGGTGTGGCTGCTCCCTGAGGCCTGTGATGTTTCTCTGGCAGTGGCTGTGCTGATAGGAATGGAATCTGAATCTCCCTGGGGAGCTTTAGGTCAAGTTAAACTGCCTTTGCCTCTTGGTCACCAGATTCTGGTAACTGATGCACTCCCATTTCACTCTGCTGCAAACAGGCAAACTTGGAAGGAGAGGCAGCTATGATACTGATCCAATAAGCCTGTATCAGGGAGAAAAAGACCACTAACGTACTTATGATGAACAGGCATTGACAGACTCTCAGTGAGTTTAAGTTTTGGAACATGGAAACTCTATGAGGGCAGATACCAGAGTTTGTATTAATTAGGGTTTTCCAGAGAAATAGAACCAGTAAGATATGCCTATCCATCTAGTCTAATATAGCTAGTCTGTCGGGAGAGATTTATTTCAAGTAATTGGCTCACACCATTTTGGAGACGGGCAAGTTGAAATTTTTAGAGTGGGCCAGCAGGCTGGAAATTCAGGTAAGAGTTGAGGTTGCTGTCTTGAGTCCAGAATATGCATGGCAGGCTCATGGGCAGGATTTATATGTTGCTTTCTTGAGACAGATGGTCCTTTGTGGATCTGAGACAGAGGCCAGCACACGCTAGTCACCAGTGAACATGTGTGGAGTGAGGGAAAGGATGAGGGCACGCCCAGCTGGGAGGCAGCATCAGGGAGGTGGTAGGCATACAGACTCTGGGGTCAGGCTGCCTGGGTTGGGTTTGAGCTCTGTCACTTTTTATGTGACTTCAGCTATGTTGCATAACTCTTCTGGGCCACAATTTCCTGACTTTCAAAATGGCAATCATATTACCTACTTCATAGGAGTTTTCTGAAGACTAAATCTGTATAAAGTAGTTGGAACCTCATCTGGCACATGATAAGCATTCCAAAAATGTTAACAACTATTATGATTATTATTTGCTGAACCCAGACTGACATAGTATCCCACTGGGGAGAGGGGAAAGCATACCCATGATTATTTAATTTTCCTCTGAAAATTTCAGCTGCAAAATAGAAGACATATTTACTAGAACAGTGGGGATAAACTGATTATTTTTAAATGGATGAAGTGATTATTTCTCTAAAAGAAGTTAAATGAATCAGCGAAAAGATTTTTAGAGTCAATAATAGCAGCAAGATGGCATATGTTAAAGAAATGCATAACAATCAGCATTACCCAATTACAAAATACAGTGGTGGGAGGAGGGAAGCTACCAAATTTAAGAGACCTTTTGATGGATGTTGTCTATACATTGATATTTGATGTAGATAAATAAAACATGGACATCATGTAATTCTTGAATTCTTAGGATTAAACTTTATTTGGTCCTGTTTTATTATATTTACATATTTTATGTTTTGGTTTGTCAATTTTTTTTAAAAAGATATTTCCATCTTAATTTTTTGTGTCCTTTTCTGTTAGATTTTAGTATTGAGGTTAAACCAGTTCCTTAAAAAACCTGGGACACTTTTTATCCTTAGTAAATGCTGGAGAAGGTTATCGAGTGAGGTACTTGTACAGCAAATGGCAGGATGATGTGAATGATGGTGGATCAGGCACTCTGCTGTCAGCCCAGGTCTGTTTCCATCAGTCACGTGACTTTATGCAGGTTACTTTATTACTACAAGCTTTGCTTCTCTGTCTGTACAATGGGCACAGCAGTGGTACCCACTCCAAAGGTGGGAGAAAGTTGGGGTGGGGGGAGATGAAGGACAACGGTTGTGGACCTGGGTGCACTCACCACCCCATGGGCTCTGCCTTGGCAGCCCCTCTCCTTTGCCATGGACTCCTGGGATCTGGCCCTCATCCCCCGTTGAGGGGTTTCCATAGCCCCTTGGAATTTAGTCTCAAATTCCACTCAGATTTCTTCCATCATTGGATTCTGTGCAAAGGGACAGACAGGCAAGGAGGTGGCAATATCGAGACAGAGGATTTATAAGAAATAAAGACAACTTAAAAATATATAGGCCTTTTTTGTTCTATGCTCTCTGAAATTCCCTTCGGGTTTAACTTTACCAATCTAATTGCCTGTTTTCTCAACGTACGAGCACAGAAAAGATGGCACGTCCAGAATGGTGGGCTAGTGGCTTCCTCAGAAAGACTGTTCTAGTTCTCATACAGGTGCCTGGGTCCCTTGTGACCATGGGTCTGGAGAATTCTGTGGGGAAACTAAAACACCTCCTCCAAATGAAGCTTTGCAGTTGTCTGAAGATAAAAGTAGGGGCTCTCAATGGGCCCTTCTGAGCTTCTCCAGAACTCCCGAGGAATTCTGAACTATTTTCTCCTGCCATCCTGTGCTTCCTCCTCTCTGGGCTTCTCAAGTGTGTATTTTGTCTATCGTTTATTTATTTTTGACTTATAAGTGCTGGTAACATGAGTTACAAAAAATCTTCCAGGTTAGAGAACTTTGGGTTTGCTGTTTCCAGTAGTTAGGGTCTGGCCTTTT
Source organism: Ovis aries (assembly GCF_016772045.2). NCBI lineage: Eukaryota > Metazoa > Chordata > Mammalia > Artiodactyla > Bovidae > Ovis > Ovis aries. The sequence goes on along the minus strand of NC_056076.1, from coordinate 21,137,132 downwards.
TCAGGGGTTCACTGGTTGCTGCTCTCAGCTCTGCCCCATCTCAGCCTTGGGGAGACTGCATGCCTGATGACTGCTGTTCCCACCCCACCTTTCCTGGTAGTTCACGCAAAAGGCTGTTCAGCAACTCAGTTCAATGCACTTAATGGGATCTTTCTTCCTAGTATGACCATAGGCATGGAAGGAGTGTCATCACTAGGAATGCCTAGAGAAATTTACATGAGATGGGAAAGGAATATGTTCCAGATGAAGGGTCAGGATAAACCCCCAGAAGAACAATTAAATGAAATGGAAATAGGCAGTGTACAAGAGAAAAGAGTTCAGTGTAATTGTTGTAAAAGTGATCCAAGAACTCAGGGAACCAATGGACACACAGAGCTAGAAGTTACAAGTTTTTAACAAAGAGTTAGAAAATATAAAGGACAACCAAGTAGAGTTGAAGAATACAATAATTTTAGTAAAAAATACGCTGCTGCTGCTGCTGCTAAGTCACCCCAGTCATGTCTGACTCTGTGCGACCCCACAGACGGCAGTCCACCAGGCTCCCCCGTCCCTGGGATTCTCCAGGCAAGAGTACTGGAGTGGGTTGCCATTTCCTTCTCCAATGCATGAAAGTGATAAGTGAAAGTGACATCACTCAGTTGTGTCCGACTCTTAGCGACCCCATGGACTGCAGCCCACCAGGCTCCTCCGTCCATGGGATTTTCCAGGCAAGAGTACTGGAGTGGGGTGCCACTGCCTTTCTAGAAGGAATAAAAAGCAGAATAAGTGAAGCAGAAGAATGAATCAGTGAGCTGGAAGATAGAATGGTGGAAATCACTGCTGGAGAACAGAATAATGAATAAAAAGAAATGAGGACAGTCTCAGAGACCTCTGGGACAACATCAGATGCACCAACATTCACAGTATAGGGGTCTCAGAAGGAGAAGAGAAAGGACCTGAGAAAATAGTTGAAGAGATAATAGCTGAAAACTTCCTGACATGAGAAGGGAAACAGTCACCCAAGTCCAGAAAGCACAGAGAGTCCCAGGCAGGATAAACCCAAGGAGGAAGATGCTGAGACACAGAGTAATCAAGTGGACAACAGTTAAAGGCAAGGAAAACTATTAAAAGCAACAAGTAACATCCATGGCAATCCCCATAAGGTTATCAGCTGACTTTTCAGCAGAAACTCTGCAAGCAAGAAGGGAGCGGCACGATGAGAGGGAAAAACCTAAGCAAGAATACTCTACCTAGTAAGGCTCTCTTCAGATTTGATGGAGAAACCAAAAGCTTTACTGACAAGCAAAAGCTCAAAGAACTCAACACCACCAAACCAGCTTTAAAACAAATGCAAATTGAGATAGTAGCATTGAAACATATACATTATCATATATAAAATAGATAGCCAATGGGAATTTGGTGTACCAGGCATGGAGCTCGAATCTGATGCTTTGTGATAACCTGGAGCAGTGGAATGGGGTGGGAGGTGGGAGGAGGTTCAAGAGAGTGGGGACATAAGTATGCATCTGTGCGTGCTAAGTCACTTCAGTTGTGTCTGACTCTTTGTAACGCTATGGACCATAGCTTGCCAGGTTCTTCTGTCCTCTTCCTGACCCAAGGATCGAACCCACATCTCCTGTGGCTCCTGCGTTGCAGGCAGGTTCTTTACCACTGAGCCACCTGGGAAGCCTGGGCATATGTATACTTGTGGCTGATTCATGTTGATGTATAGCAGAAACCAACACAATACTGTGAAATAATTTTCCTCCAATTAAAAATAAATCATAAAAACAAATGCTACAGGAAGTTCTCCAGGTGGAAAAGAAAAGGCTATAACTAGAAACAAGAAAATTACAAAGTGGGAAAGCTCACTTGTAAAGGACTGTCAAGAGAGAAAAAGATTTTTTGTGCATGAAGAAGGTAAGTTTCGAAGAAGTCTGTGTTTATAGGAATCTCAAACTTGTCTTTGAAGATAGGTCGAGTGTTGTGTATTTGTAAACTCAAGACTGGTAACTTGCACATAGCAAAAGCTAAAAGGAAGGACTTGTGGGCATTTGAAGGGACTGTGAGTGAGGACTCTGTGCCTACGAGGAGCTGCCGGATAGAGGCTGCTCCATGTTTTTGTAGGACCATATGAGTGATTTTCTTTTCTCCTTTAAAAGAATAAAAAAAAATTTTTTTTTTGAAACCATGCTTTCCCCTCTTATCTGGTCTCAAGAGTAAAACATATGATCTGGTACTGTAATTCCTGTGACTTCATATATATAGTATCATGTGCTCTGGTGAGATTTATGTGCCCTTGTCTTCCAGCACAACCACAAAACCAGGAAGCAGGAAAGCGCTGTGAGACTCTGTTATACACGGAGCCCTGAGGGGGAGGGCTGAGCGTGGCCTGCAGAATGATGGGGAGGGAACTCAGCTACTGAGACACCGAACTGATTACCCGCTCCTGGGATGGTTCCTGGCTCTGTTTAACCTGGCTTCCCTCTTTTTTCCCAAAGCTCAAAGCCTTTTCTACACCAGGAAGACAGAACTCATATGCTCCCCATATATCTTCTCTTATGTGCTCTGGGCTTTAGTTTTCCTCTATAAGAGTGGGCTGAGCCTTTGTGGAAGGAGAACAGGGGGTGGGGGCATCCTATATCTTCCTCTGTAAGAAATGAAGTGAAAAGGAAGCAAAGGTGTGGCAAGGTGCGGTGTAAATTGACATCCTAATGACAGATAGCTTACACACTGTCTTTACTGGACCCTGTCTTCCTGTTGGAACAGTAGAGAAAAAAAATGTGTCTTGAATTGTCACACAGCCAATCAGTTCTTTCTGATTGCCCCACTAAGTGTGTCCTTCCCCTATATCCGAAAACATGTAAAAGTAGCCATGGGAATGATCAAGCAGATTTGTGCTGTTACATTCCAGGGATTTCACTTGATGGGCACAGATTTTAAAAACTTCCCAACATGGTCAGGCATGAGTACACGTGACTCTGTGGAGCAGACCAGGTTTGGCAATGAAATGCCTGTGCCAGTCTAACAGAGTCAAACTTCATTGTTTTGTTTTCCGTAAAGTCCTGTGACATCACAGTATTTCAGGATAGATAGTTATTCACTGTGGGTTTCTGCTTATCTGGGGCCCCTCCAGGTAGGCATGTCTGAACCATCAGGTTGATTGACAGCAGGTAGGGTCACCTTGCCAACCCCTCTGATGCCAATAAATGTTCTGTCTCCTGTCTCCATTAGGCGGGGCAAGAAGCACAGCATCATCCTAAGGACACAGCTGTCTGTGAGGGTCCATGCCTGCATTGGTGAGTGACATCTGTAGAAGGGGGTGCTTGCCATCTGGCCTCGGCGATTACACTTGTGATAACTGATGCCACTTCTGGGAATAAAATGCAGTATTCACTCTTAAGCTCTCTATGCTTGGGTTAGCCCCTAGCACAGATGGTTAGAGTTTTTAGGGAAGCAGTTACTGACAGTTGTTTTTGAAAGCTACCTCTTTCATTCTGGCTTTCTTTGCTGTTTGGCTGGTGAGTAGAGCTGGAGGTAAGATGGATTGTTGATGAGATTCTTTCTGTCAGTGTGGGGAGAGATGAGGTTCTTCGTGGGGCTGTGCCAGGGTGAACCTCCAACCAGCTGAAGTGACCTTCCTGTGCCTCCTGGTGACTCTCTGCAATCCCCTGGCTTGTGGCCTCAGGCGATTGAAATGGAAATCTCAGGTCAGTATAGGATGGGCCACATGTGGATGCATAGCAGTTGATGTTGAGCAGATTATTTGTGGTTCAGGTGGCCTGCCTGTGGTCACATAAGAAACCTCACCAGCGCCTATTCCTGTAGCTATTGATTTTCCCGGACCCGCTGGTTTCTCCACTGTACACGTGGGCTGAATGGCAATGAGAGCGGTAATTTATGTTAAGCAGACAGACTCCATGGGGAGGTTTCCTCCTGGCACTGGGCCAAGTTGAGGCAAGTACGTAGCCTAAAAAGAAAAAGAGAGGACCTAAATTTCGCCTTATGCATAGAAGTTTTCCACATCTGAGTCAGTTTGCATTTATTTAATGTGTCATGGTCTTAATTCAGGCCTCTAATTAGGAGAGCATCCGTCATTCTTCGAGGCCCAGTCTATACCTGGAGTGTGGCGTGCATGGGGGCAGTGGAAGGAACCGTTTCCAGTCCCTCCTCCTCCTCCCTGCTTTCCTGTTGGAGACCCAGGGATGGGGTGAGGGAGCAGCTGGCGTGGAGGGGAATCTGGGTAATTCTGTTTCATTTGGGGTTAAGTGGGTGAGGCTGTGAGTGTCTTGAGGAACAACCTTTGTCTGACCCTGTGGTTGATGAGTAATTGTGCAGCTGACACAGAAACCTCAGGAGCTGGAGGGTCAGTGTGTTGGGAGGGTTCGTGATCTTGTTGAAAACGAAGTGAGAGAAATCTGTGGGATCTTCAGCACTGACCCTGCTTTTCAACTGCAGGTAGCACTGAGTGGCCTTAAAATATGCGCGGGCACTTGATTGTATTTAATCATTTACTTCCTTGATTACCTGCTTTATAGTTTTTCCAGTTATTTTCTGTGTGTAAATCATGTCTACCTGTAGAAAAGTCTTGTGATCTATGACTTTGGATAAACTCCCTTCTGACCTTTGTCCTGAATCTAGAACAAAGCCAGATGCATACAGTGTGCTGAATACAACAAATACTGAATACTGGCTGAAATATAGCAGATATCCAGTCAAATTTGGGACATGAATATGAATGTATTTCCCAGGAAGAGTAAGGCACCCGAAAAGAGATTTACATTAAAACAGGCTAGATCAAAGTCCTAATGGGCTAACTTGTTTTAAGAAAATTCACTTATTTGCAGTATACTCTTAAAATGTTTTAAATACAGGATTTTTCTAGCTAGCTGGCTTTCATGTTACTGACTCACTGCATTAACTGATGTATTGTTCCATAGTCCTGGGTGATACATGTAAACACACATCTCATCCCCGTGGCAACTGAACCCCAGCAGCCAGTCCAGCCAGGCCTGCTGTCTCCCCAGACACCCAGGTCTTCCTGCTCAAAGGGTAGAACTGGGTGCTGACAGGATCAGTGTGTTTGTTCCCAAACCTGCTTATGCCAGTTGTACTTGCTATTAGAATTATATAATTAAATGGGACGTGAACACTTTATAAACTGATTAAGTATGAGTATACGAAGTCACTGCTTTGAGTACGTTGAAAACTATTCAAAATTCCTTACTATAAAAGCATTTCTTGTCAATGTGAGTGGGTTGTGATAACCATAACAGGTGTAGTGTTATAAAAATCCAGAAGGATTCTGGTCTTTGTAAGTATCTTCAGTACTTGCTCTACTTCAAAGACACTGAGATTGGGCATCAGAGACTGTATTATGTGAGTGGCTCATGAAAGAAAGTCCATGGGGAGTCCCACTAGACCTTTACTCAAAGAAAGGTCATGGCCCTAAATGATGGGCAGGTGCATCTCCTGAGCAGTGTGCCTGCAACCAGCTGTGTCTCATCCCAGAGAAATTGACAGTCAGTCACCATGGCTGCAAGTTAAGAGTCTTAAGGTTCGTATGTGTCATTTTTAAAAGACTTTCTGCTTTAATGGCTTTTCACCATTAATTACCTCAGGCCTGAGTATATTAAATGAGAAGATTTGACCATGTGAATTACCGTCAATACCCAAGAAGGCAAAGTTTCTTCTTTGTGTTAAAAAACCCTCTTTGTCCTTCCGTTTCCTGTTATTGACCAGATCTGAAATAGATTTAATAGCGCAATACTAAGTATTATCCTTTGGTTTATGTCTATACAAAGGAATGAACGCATCCTGTGTGTGGTGTACCACCTGCCACTGTGACATAGTTTTCCCCTTTCCAAATGGAAATATTAGGTGAGATTTCTTTGGGATTAAAGAAAGACAACCAAACCTGGAACAATCTTAAGTTGAAATGGCAAAGGGAAACATGACAGAGGGGAAGAAACCCTTTTCACATCAGTTAGTTGAATCCCTGTTCTTTTTCAAGATCACTTCCCCTCTTCCCCATCTAAGAACTGGTTGATGATTACAGGCATGGGATAGTGGCTGCTGTCAGTCTAGCACCATCTGCAGCTCCCCCAAAGCTTTCCTTCCCACTGCACGATTGGACTGGAAGGATCCAGGATCCCCGTAGGCCAATGGGCTTAAAATGCTGGCAAGTGAATTTCTCCAAAGTCCTGTTTTCTTCACCCTAATTCTTTTCTCCTTCACCTCTGTTTTTACTAAGTATGGGAATGTTTAGAATCCAGGACTGCTTGTTGATGAATTGGAGGTAACATGCCTTTGGAATTCTGTGTTAATGTTGGAACTCTGTACCCGTTGGGATGAGAGTGGAGTGGAGCCTTCACGATTAGCAACCGAGCAAACCTCATGAGAAATGAAAGCCACAGGGCGCTGCTGTGATGGTCCCAGCTAGCAGCTGAGACAGGGGTCTTTGCTGATAGCACAGCAGGAAGCTGGAATGAGTTTTTGGTACGTAGAGAGGCCCCATGCTCTTTGTACCTCTGGACTCCTCTCCACTGTATTACTTTGCACATTTTTAGTATGACCGCTTGATGTAACATAGAGTAGCAAACACCGTATGCCTTTGCCGTCTTCTAGTTTCAGTCCCTCAAAAAGATAGTGGTCAAATTGTGGAGATGAACTTAACAAAGTTAAAAAAAAAAAATCTATGCGAGGCATGTGAAGTCTGCATTTAATGAGGTTAGCTAGAGAAAACAACTTTTCTGGTCCCAGCAAGTGATCCTATTGCCAGAAGCCGGAAAAATGTTCAGAGGGCCAACCAGCCCTGATGACTAAATCTCATCATGCAGAGAAAGGAGTGGAAGAACTGTGGGGGAAGGAAGGGATTGAGAGTTAAAAAGAAGTAAGGTTTGAAGTCATTAGGTTCCTGAAGTTAATATCTGCAAGTCTTCTGTGGGCTGTCTTTCGAGGCATTGTGTTTGATTTCAGACCTCTGTGCTTCAGTTTTCTGAAGCAAACCCTGTCTTCTCATCAAGCAAGTAAACCCTGTTGATTGATTCTCTGGGACCCATAAGGCTGACGCTTTCAAGTATCCAGCTGGAGTTAAAAGGATAAAAAAATTGGCTGAAGATTCCAAAGTGCCATTTACACTTGCAGTCGGGAGGAACAACCCATGTGAAGGGTCTTTAGACCTTGTAGAGCGTGTTTCCCCAAACCTCTGAGATGACAAAGGCTGCCCATAAGAGAGAGGTGAGGTCGGCAGAAGCTGGCAAGGTGGCAGAAGTGATTAAGCTCTCCACGAGCTTAGTTTCATCTCTCATTAAAGGTCAAATCACAAGGATAAAGCTGATTTATTTATTTGCTTATTTTGGCTGTACTGGGTATTCAGTGTTGCATGGGCTTTTTCTCTAGTTGTGGTGTGCGGTGGCTTCTCTTGTTGCAGAGCAAGGGCTCTGGAGCACAGGCTCAGTAGTTGTGGAGCACAGGCTTAGCTGCTCCCCTGCCTGTAGGATCTTCCCAGACCAGGGCTCAAGCCTGTGTCTCCTGCATTGGCAGGTGAATTCTTTACCACTGAGCCACCGAGGAAGCCCACAGGATACGAAAACAACGTAAGGAAAGGCTGTTTCATCCACTGATGCAGAAGAGTAATTTTTCAGCAACTGAAACATCAGCAGAACAAAGCACCGAAATGTTTGTAGACTGTTTTCCTCTCACGAGCTGTTCTGTGCAGCTGTGTGCTTTGTGTTACTCTGTTACAGCAGAGAGCTCAATGACAGTGGAGCGTTTCTTCAAGAAGAACCTTCTAGAGCAAAAGTGACTGCAGCGATTTGGCTCACATGCCAACGGATGGAGAGTCGGTGGCTCCCTGGGGCACAGTATTGAGAAGGATCCTGAGGCTGAGTGCAGTCTTCTTGGGAGGGATACTGTCTCAATGCCGGCTTTCACTGGTGGTGATGGAGGTGGTGTGCGAGTGTGTGGTGTGGGGCTCTTGGTGAGGTGTAGACCTGGTCCAGTGTCTGAACCCCCTCTGGCTACAGTGTAGAGGGCCCTGGGCTTCCTGTGCAGAGAGTGGGGCTGGAGCTGTGACCCGTGAGCGCGGCCACCACCAACACCTCCCTTGCTCAGGTTCTTTCTTCTTATGCCTGTTAGTGCAAGCAAGAGGGCTTGGCTTGAAATCCTGACGCTCCCTTTGCAGAAGGAGGCTTCCAGCAACTGTTTGTGTTTTTTGTTTTTTTCCAGCGACTGTTTCGTTTTTTGTTTTAGACTCTTCCTCCCTTTTACAGTAAGTCTGTGGCCCATTTTGCCCAGAGTTCTGCCCTCTAGGTAAAGACAAGCTCTTTGGGTTAATCAGATTAAACACTTCTTATCATCTGTTCCCTGTTAATCTGTCTCAGCTCCCAGATGACAGACCTCACGAAATGTCCATGTGTCTAGAAGGCCATTGGGTCTGGGCTGAGGGATATCGACTTGTTTACTCTCTTCACTCTCTCTGGGGGCTGCCTCCTCTAAGATGCCTTATGGTCACATAGTGAGTGACAGATATGCCCCCCCCGCCACCAACCCGCCAAAAAATAAAAAGGAAGAAGGGATATGGGAAGGAGGTGAAACATACCTCCAGCTTGTCAAACAACATATCTGTCATAAATACTATAGACTTAGAGGATCAGCAAGGATTTGTTGCTCAAAATTAAAATAACAACAAGAGATTAAAGAATTGCTCTACCACCTTCAGACACATGAGTAAACATATATGTGGCGGTGAATAAAGAAAAGGAGACACAAACCTATGAGAGAACACAAGAACCTTCCAGATGCAGCTGGAAACTCAGGTCAGCGATGGAAATTAGGAGGCATCCAGAGAGGAAATATGGTTGTGGGCAAATGTGAATTGAAGCCCAGGCAAGAAAAGCAGATGTATCAGGGTCTCTTACGGCAGCTGTTTCATCTTTGTGCTCTCTACTGCCCCCCCCCCAAGACTTTTCCTTTTTTAAATGATTAATTCATTGCCTCTGTAGGACTGTGTTACCTCTCCTCTCTAAGGATCTCGGGATGTTGGATGATGGAATTTGAATATTGCCTTGTAACCATTACCTTGTGTTTGTTTGCATTGTTCTAGTGAAATTCTTCCCTGGTGATTCAGAAAAAAGAATCCGCCTGCAATGTGGGAGTCCTGGGTTCAGTCCCTGGGTTGGAAAGATCCCCTGGAGGAGGGCATGGCAACCCACTCCAGTATTCTTGCCTAGAGAATCCCCGTGGACAGAGGAGCCTGGCAGGCTGCAGACCATGGGGTCACAAAAGAGTTGGACACGACTGAGTGACTAAGCACAGTTCAGTTCAGTCGCTCAGTCGTGTCCAACTCTGCGACCCCGTGAATCGCAGCACGCCAGGCCTCCCTGTCCATCACCAAATCCCGGAGTTCACCCAGACTCACGTCTATAGAGTCAGTGATGCCATCCGGCCATCTCATCCTCTGTCGTCGTCTTCTCCTCCTGCCCCCAATCCCTCCCAGCATCAGAGTCTTTTCCAGTGAGTCAACTCTTCGCATGAGGAGGCCAAAGTACTGGAGTTTCAGCTTTAGCATCATTCCTTCCAAAGAAATCCCAGGGCTGACCTCCTTCAGAATGGACTGGTTGGATCTCCTTGCAGTTGTACTAAGCACAGTACATTGAAATTCTAGCCAGTGGTGACAAATTGACACTGAAGAATGTGGTCGTATTGGTGGAGACACCTGTAGCAGATGTTACAAGACAAGTTCAAACCACATGCTGGCAGTTAGACTCCAAAGTTGCTGTCCAGTAGAACCTTACTTCTATCCAGGAAACAACTCCTGGTAAGGAAATCGCTGTGCTTTTGATTTCTTCAAGACTGGTCTTTCTATAAATGCTTTCCGTTCCCAGGTCTGACCTGATGGTGGAGTGTAATGCAAATTCTAGTTCCTGGCTCTCTGCACCAGTGTCTGTCCCCATGAAGAGACAACCTCATTTTTATCATGGATCAGTAAGACTGTATGTCAGAAAACAAGCACTTTGTCTCCAGTTTCTAGAGACATTGATATCCAGAGGACTTAGGAGCTGAAAAGGATGGATGGCTTGCAAAGGTCCTGCTAAGGATTGGGTGAACACTTGTGTACTTTTCAGGTCTTGCTGAGAGACTTGAAGACAACAGATTTCTAGGGAAGGTGATTCTTTGGGCATTTTACTGATTTCTGTTGTGTTAGAAATACCAAATGGGAGGTATTTTAACTTGTAAAAGGAAGCACTTGCAAAACATTAGTAGTTCAGCAAAATATGTAGCCTTTAAAATATTTAAAATATTTTAAACCTGAAAATATTTAAGCTTTAATTTGAAGGGAAAAAAAGACGTTGGGGGAACTGTTATAAGTGCTGTTGGTCTCAAGTTTATATAGTAGAGTAATAGCGACAGAATAGTTTGTTCCTTGGGGAAAAAAAGCTATGACAAACCTAGATAGCATATTAAAAAGCAAAGATGTTATTTTGCTGGCAAAGGTCTGTCTAGTACAAGCTATGGTTTTTTCCAGTAGTCATGTGTGGATGTAAGAGTTGGATCATAAAGAAAGCTGAGTGCCAAAGAATTGATGCTTTTGAACTGTGGTGCTGGAAAAGACTCTTTGAGAGCCCCTTGGAGTGAAAGGAGATCCAAGCAGTCCATCCTAAAAGAAATGAGTCCTGAATATTCATTGGAAGGACTGATGCTGAAGCTGAAACTCCAATACTTTGGCCACCTGATGCAAAGAACTGATTCACTGGAAAAGACCCTGGTGCTGGGAAAGATTAAAGGCAGGAGGAGAAGGATATAACAGAGGATGAGATGGTTGGACGACATCACTGATTCGATGGACATGAGTTTGAGCAAGCACCAGGAGTTGGTGATGGACAGGGAATCCTGAGTTGCAAAGAGTCGGACATGACTGAGCGACTGAATTGAATTGAGCAGAGGAGAAAATGAAAAAGCTCATATAATTAAAATCTTGTTATCATCACTGAAAAGAAGAACAGCTTCTGTTGTTAATTACACCCAGAGGTGACTCGCTTTGTCTGTATCCTAGTAACTGGACTGTGATGGTGTGGGCAGGAAGGGAGTCCACTTTGCAAGAATCCGGGGCAGTCTTTGTGGTCGGAGGTGTGATGCTAGGTGTGCATTCAACACTTCAGGCACTTCCTAGTCTTCAAAAAAGGCTCCACTTCGGATTCAGTGGTGATCTTAATAACGATCTTAAAGTTAGATAATGTAGCTACAAGTATTTCAAAAGTTGTAAAATGTTACAAAGAAGATTAGTTTGAGAAGAACTCTACTAAATTGGAGCTTGTTTGTTGTTGAGTCGCCCAGTCATGTCCGACTCTCTGTGACCCCGTGGACTGCAGCACACCAGGCCTCTTCCTGTCATCATCTCCTGAAGTTTGCCCAAGTTCATGTCCATTGCATCGGCGATGCCATCCAGCCATCTCATCCTCTGATGCCCTCTTCTCCTTCTGCCCTCAATCTTTCCTGGCATCAGGGACTTTTCTAGTGAGTTGGCTGTTTGGATCAGATGACCAAAATACTGGAGCTTCAGCTTTAGCATCATTCCTTCCATTGAGTATTCAGGGTTGTATTTCCCTTTAGATTGACTGGTTTGATCTCCTTGCTGTCCATGGGATTGTCAGGAGTCTTCTCCAGCACCACAGTTTTCATCAGTTCTTTGGAACTTATTTACCTCGGCCATTTAAAAAAGGCCATGTGAACCATGTTCATTGAATGACACTTTTGCAGTATTTCTCTTCTCACTCATGTTTCACAGACCCTTTCTATCCCTCCTGAGTCTTGGGACGGGCTGAGGAAAGTGGACATTTTCTCAAGACCACATGCCTGGGATGGGCTATTCCCTGACCGGGGGTCTTTGCCCTGGCCTGATACTTCTTTTTTTAGGCTATTTTATGTAACCTCCAGGCTTCCCTGGTGGCTCAGTGGTAAAGAATCCACCTGCCAATGTAGGAGACCCATGTTCTATCCCCTGGGTCGGGAAGATCCCCTGGAGAAGGAAATGGCAACCCACTCCACTATTCTTGTCTGGAGAATCCCAGGGCCAGAGGAGCCTGGCAGGTTACAGTCCACTGGGTCACAAAGAGTCAGACACAACTGAGCAACTAAACAACAACAACAACAATAACAATATAGTCTTTAGCTCGTCTTCACATGTGGCTGCAGACTGATGCAACCCTTCTGGTTTAAAAAGTCTGAGAAGTGCTGCTGAAACATCTAATATAACATTTTTCCCAAACGAAGTTTTGCCAGGCTTCAGAAGATGGTCTTCCAGCTGGGTTCCCCCAAGTGTGGTTCACAGATTGCCTTAGGGGAAAGGAAGCAGCCGAGATAAATGGCTTTCACCCTTCAAGAGCTGTCCATGTTTAGTAATGCAGTTACGATCCTTTCTTCTGGGTTGAGCTGCCAACTCCTTTAGGTGGAACTGGAGCTTCTGGGTCCCTTCCTGGCTCCATCCTGACCACTGAACATGTGGCCCCTCATTTTGGGCTTCGAGTTAGGAAGTCCCTGGGAACAATTGCCTCTGGCTTTAGGAGCTATCCAGAAAGAACAGCAGGGTTCTAGGCAGGAAGCTGGGGAGTCCTCCTGCTCCTGGCTTGGAGATTTGGTTCATATCTGAGGAGATCTATGATGTAGGGGTTCCGTGCCAGGTAGCCGCTAGCTGTTGAAGCTAGCTCCTTGAAGGTGGACTGTTTTATATCCAGCCTACAAAACAAAGCAGACCTCACCTTATTTGTTGAGTAAATAAAGCCTCTTGTGATATTGTGGTTTCTATTAAGAATGTGTATTTGGTCTTCATCCTGTTTCTGGCACAGAACTCCTAAAACCCTTGGAATTTCCTAAATGGTAAGAGCAACAGAGATATTTTTTGTTATATTGACATGGTGACTTTCGTACTCCACCTAGGGATGGGGGCTGGTTGCTACAGGAGCCAACCATGTGATTGTGTGTGTTAGCTGCTGCTGCTGCTGCTGCTGCTGCTAAGCCGCTTCAGTCGTGTCTGACTCTGTGCGACCCCATAGACGGCCGCCCACCAGGCTCCCCCGTCCCTGGGATTCTCCAGGCAAGAACACTGGAGTGGGGTGCCATTTCCTTCTCCAGTGCATGAAAGTGAAAAGTGAAAGGGAAGTTGCTCAGTCATGTCTGACTCCTAGCGACCCCATGGACTGCAGCCCACCAGGCTCCTCCGTCCATGGGACCCTCCAGGCAAGAGTACGGGAGTGGAGTGCCATTACTTAGTCATGTCCAACTCTTTGCAATGCCATAGACTATAGCCTGCCAGGAGCTTCTGTCCGTGGAGTTCTCCAGGCAGGAATAGTGGAGTGGATAGCTATTCCCTTCTCTAGGGGATCTTCCCAACCCTGGAGATCAGGGTTCCAACTTGACTGAACCTGGGTCTCCTGCATTGCAGGGGGATTCTTTACTGTCTGAGGCATCAGGGAATCCCCACCATGTGATCAGAGGTTTGGAACTTTCCAATTTACCCCCTGACCTTCAGGGAGATGAGAGGCGTTAGATAGAGGTTGGATGAATCACCAATGGCCAATGATTTAATCAGTTATGACCCTGTAATGAAGCCTCTATTAAAAACCCCTAAAGTATAGGTTTCAGAGAACCTCTGGGTTGGTGAACACACAGGGATTCAGGGAGAGTGGCATCTGGAGAGGGCATGGAAGATCCTCGCTCTTGCCCTTGACTTTGCCTGCTGTATTTCTTCCATGTGGCTGTTCCTGATTTACATCCTTCCATAATGAACTGGTGACCTAGTGAGTGAAATGTTTCTCTTAAGTTCTGTGAACTGCTCTAACAAGTTAATCAAACCCAAGGAGAGGTTCATTGGAACCTCTGATCTGTTGCTGGTTGATCAGAAGCATGGGTAACAACTTGGGATTGGCTTCTGAAGTCGGGTGGGGGCATTCTTGTGGGATGACTTATGGGACAGCTATTGCACCGTCTAGATAGTGTCAGCATCAAGACGAATGGCTGGACACTCAGCTGGTGGTCTGAGGATGGCTTGTTGGTGTGGGGAAGCCTAGACAGACACACAGACACACGTACACACAGACACACAGACACACACACACACACACTGGAATTGGGTCCAGGAACTCAAAAGAACCACTGAAAAGGTTGTAGAATTGACATGTATTTAAGTTTAATTCATTTGCTTTCAGAATTGAATTTCTTAGGTATTTTCTCAGAAAGAAGAATAAAAGGCAGTAAACAGAATGTGGAAGGAAGTAGAAAGTAACAAAGCTGTGCAAGTGGGTGGAGTATCCTTTAAAGAGTGTTTCCAGGAGGACTCTCAGTTCTGGAGGTCTCGTGTAAAGCTGGAAGTGCATAGCTTCTGGTTGCTCGTGGCCTGGTTGCTAGGCAGAGCAATGTGAGTGGGGTCTGGGGGCCACTGTCTGCCTCCACCCTGGGTAGTTCTGGGTCCCCCATGGAGCTGTGACCCTTAAATCTGCATCCTGAGGTTGCAGGTAAGATGGTGGTGATTTGTGCCAACACCCTGACAGAAGACTGCTCTTCGGAACAGAGCCTGGGACGCTTCTTTTGGGGAAGGGGGTGAGATGCTCTTGGTCCCAGTGTAACCAGTTGATGACCACTGAAAAACTCGTGAAGAAGATGGTGAAGCATCGTGAAGGGTGATCGTGGATCTTCCTGGGGCAGGTGATGGAATGTGCCCCGGTGGAGATGCTGATTCTGATTGTTCCAAGCAGGGATGGCCAAGACCTGGTGGTTGGCCTGTGCAGGCAACATATGATGACTTGAGAGCCTGCTAGCCCCACTGTCGCCTCTTCTTTGGAAGGATCCTTCCTGGGTGGGTGCATTGTGTGCCCTGGATTTCGCCTAGGGATGGATGATGGACAGATGGAAGGAGCGCAGGGATTTAGGTCTGAAGATTTTGTCTGAAAGCAGAGTCAGAGTCATTATGAATCACACTGCTCTCCCTGCCACGCGCCTTAGTCTAGGGGAGGAGGACCAACACTGGCTTCACTTGGGGCCTTTTGGAGGTGGACGCTGCATGTGAGTCATCCCCAGGCCCCATCAGCTGCTGTATTGAGCACCTGCTCCGTGCAGAGTGCTTAACACAGGTTATTCCATTTATCCTTCTGACACATTCATTATATTTACAGAAGAAGAAAGCGGGATTCAGAGAGGTTTGCTTGCTCGCCCAGGGACAGAGAGCTGAACCGCAGAGCTGATTCACATCTGTATCTGTCAACTGTTAGCTGGAAAAGTCCTATTGTGTTACTTTTTATGAAGTTTTCCTTTTATACAAGCAGAAAGGGAAATTTCCACTGCATTTCCGTCCCACCAGACACTGAGCAAAGTACTATCTACTTTAGTCCTCACAACAACCTCTGAGGGGAGGGGATTACTACTCCCATTTAACAGAGGAGAACACTGAGGCACTTGTGGTCTGCTTGCTTGGCTGAGGTCTCGAGGGGAGTATGTGACAGAGCTGAGATACTCATGTGGGTCTTCCTGACTCCAGGGCCTGTACTTGCATTGGCTGGCCTTTATCAGTGATTACCATGCTCCAGGAATCTGCTGGGAGAAGGCAATGGCACCCGACTCCAGTACTCTTGCCTGGAAAATCCCATGGATGGAGAAACCTGGTGGGCTGCAGTCCGTGGGGTTGCTAAGAGCTGGACACGATTGAGCAACTTCACTTTCACTTTTCACTTTCATGCATTGGAGAAGGAAATGGCAACCCACTCCAGTGTTCTTGCCTGGAGAATCCCAGGGATGGGGGAGCCTGGTGGGCTGCGTCTATGGGGTCGCATAGAGTTGGACATGACTGAAGCAACTTAGCAGCAGCAGCAGCAGGCATCTGTTGAGCCCATCAAGAGAACACAGAGTCTAGAACCAGACCTGCCCTGAGGAGCTATGTGACTTTGGCAAGTAACCTCACCTCTCTGAGCCTCAGTGTCTTCATTTATCAAGAAGGGATATTAATAATACTTCTTTAAAGCATTGTTATGAGGATTAAATAAATACTGCATTGGTGCTGGATCCACGTTTTAGAAGCAGTTTATATTGGGTATTGATTTATGGGCTCAAAGAATAGGTATGTGCTTTAGAATCAGACAAATTGGGGTTAAATGCAGCCCCAAATCTTTGTGTCCATGAGCAAGTTACTCAACCCTTTTAGGTTTGTCTGCTTATATATGACAGTGAGGACAAGGGGGTCCTGATGCCTCTCTGCTGGTACTGATGTAAATATTCGTGGAGGTGGTGTCTGTATAGATCCAAGCATGGTTCCTGGCATGTGTTACTTGGGGCAAATGGTGAATATCATTGTCGTTGTGACAAAGTTTGTATTTTGTTGCTTTACAGCTTGTTAGAGCACAATTGAAATGTGATTATCCAGTAGTTCTTAAAGGAAATTACCTGTAAAGTGTCTGATTTATTCATAGGTAGAAGTGACTTGTATGAAATCCATGTCTTCTCTCCATTTCTTAAAGGACCTTATCCAGAACTGAATCTCAGGATTGTGTGAGATGATTAACTGCAACAATAAGCTGTAGAACTCTAATGCAGCTAATACCCAGCTAATCTGGTCAGGAAGCAACAATTAGAACTGGTTCAAAATTAGGAAAGGAGAATGTCAAGGCTTAATATTGTCACTTTGCTTATTTAACTTCTATGTAGAGTACATCATGCAAAATGCCAGGCTGGATGAAGCACAAGCGGGAATCAAAATTGCTGGGAGAAATATCAATAACCTCAGATATGCGGATGACACCACCCTTATGGCAGAAAGCAAAGAGGAACTAAAGAGCCTCTTAATGAAAGTAAAAGGGGAGAGTGAAAACGTTGGCTTAAAACTCAACATTCCAAAAACGAAGATCATGGCATCCAGTTCCATCACTTCATGGCAAATAGATGGGCAAACAATGGAAATGGAGACTTTATTTTTCTGGGCTCCAAAATCACTGCAGCTGGTGACGTAGCCATGAAATTAAAAGACACTTGCTCCTTGGAAGAAAAGCTGTGACCAACCTAGACAGCATAATAAAAACCAGAGACATCACTTCGACAACAAAGGTCTGTCTAGTCAAAGCTATGGTTTTTCTGGTAGTCATGTACGGATGTGAGAGTTGGACCATAAAGGAAGCTGAGTGCTAAAGAATTGGTGCTTATGAACTGTGGTGTTGGAGAAGACTCTTGAGAGTCCCTTGGATTGCAAGGAGATCCAACCACTCCATCCTTAAGGAAATTGGTACTGAAGCTGAGTGCTAAAGAATTGGTGCTTATGAACTGTGGTGTTGGAGAAGACTCTTGAGAGTCCCTTGGATTGCAAGGAGATCCAACCACTCCATCCTTAAGGAAATTGGTACTGAAGCTGAGTGCTAAAGAATTGGTGCTTATGAACTGTGGTGTTGGAGAAGACTCTTGAGAGTCCCTTGGATTGCAAGGAGATCCAACCACTCCATCCTTAAGGAAATTGGTACTGAATATTCATCGGAAGGACTGATGGCTGAAGCTGAAACTCCAATACTTTGGCCACCTCATGCGAAGAGCTGACTTACTGGAAAAGACCCTCATGCTGGGAAAGATTAAAGGCAGGAGGAGAAGGGGTCGACAGAGGATGAGATGGTTGGATGGCATCACTGACTCAATGAACATGAGTTTGAGCAAACTCCTTGAGTTGGTGATGGACAGGGGGAGTTGGCATGCTGCAGTCCATGGGGCCTCTAAGAGTTGGACACAACTGAGTGATTGAACTGGACTGAATGTATTTACAGTATGTTTTACTTGCTGCCCTTTGCTGATTGGCAGACAGATTTGAAACTATCTGTCGGTAAGTTTCTGTTAACATTCTCTTTGGTATTACACAGTGGATATGGTGACCCCAAGACCTGAAGGGCCATTCTGAGTCCCTGGTTTCTGTTTAGCTAGTGACATTTGGGTCATTTTTGTGGTTCTCTTCTTTTCAGTTATCCTGCTTTTGATACATTTTGGAATGTTCCAGTGGAAAGCATTGAACAACATATTTACTGAACAACTCTCATCTTCACTGAAATGAAGTGGGTTTTGTGTTAGTGAAGGCAGCCTTTCTCCCCGATCCTTTGTGTTTCAAGATCGTGTTCTCCAGAAAGGACTGCTGAAATGGAGGATAATGCTTCTCAGAAATCAAATAAGACAAGTGTATGAAAAGGAATAAAAACACTGAGTGCTAGTTACTTTGTATCATAATTTTAGGGTTGAAAAATTATGCTCTGAACACTGTAAAAGTGGTAAAAGAATTCCAAGTTGATATTTACAAAATGCTCAAATAGATGAGCTGTTCCAGTGGTACCTAAAAATACAATCAATGTTTATTTACAACAGCTATTCTGTTGTTCAGTCGCTCAGTCATGTCCCACTCTTTGTGACCCCATGGACTGCAGCATGCCAGGCTTCTCTCTCCTTTACCATCTCCTGGAGTTTGCTGCCTTCTTCTTTTGCCTTCAATCTTTCCCAGCATCAGGGTCTTTTCCAATGAGTTGGCTCTTTGCATCAGGTGGCCAAAGTATTTGAACTTCAGCTTCAGCATTAGTCCTTCCAATGAATATTCAGGGCTGATTTCGGCAACTATACTAATGATGGTAAACTCCCCACACATATAACTGTAACATTGTCAGTTGACTTAGTATCCTGGGGATTTTAAAAAATGAATTGTTTGGCTCAGGATACCTTAGAAAGCTGCCCCATGATGTCATGCTCTGGCCCTCTAGCCGCTCATCAGAGTGCCTGGACATGGGGCTTGGGTGCTGGAGTTGGTGAGGGTGAAGTGGGTGGCTGAGGATGGGCAGACCAGGTCCTATCTCCTTCACCAGGCACTGGCTCCGAGGTCTCCAAGGCCACCAGGAAGAAGCAGTGCAGAGTGCCATGCAGTGCTTTGCACTTCATCAGAAAGCCGTAAAAACAATTACCAGCCCATTATGGACTCTGAAAAGGAGCTCACAAAGCTGCCTGGCTAGCAACTGCCAAGGCTGGGTGAGTCACTGATGCAATTTGGTGTAGATTTTTTTTTTTTTTTTTCTTTCATGGAAGGTAGTGAAATCTTGAAGAGAAGTGTGTCCGTTGAGATGGCCTCCCAGAATGCCTGGAACAGCTCAGGCCAGGCAATTTGAGGTCAGAATGCTGGTTTGTACCCACTGCAGATATCCGAATGGTGGGACTGAGGGACAGCTTAGCCTTGGGGTCCTAGGTGTAGCCCTGCTTTTCTTTGACTCTCCTCCAGGGTTTGGGATTCAGTCCTTTCCATGGTCTGACTTGAGGCCCTGTCTTTGTCAGGATTCTCTGGTGGGTCTAGGCTGTGGCTTCTGGCTTGGGGGGCTTGTGGAATTTGGGGTTCTCACTCATGGGCACGACAAGAGACTGCTGACCTGGGCCTTGTGAGGACGACTTGTGTTGTCACCTCCAAAGGAGGCTGTGACTAGAACCCAAGATTATATATTTAAAACATGCCAGTTTTTTTATTTTGTAGAATCCTCCTCTGGCATCTCTTAATTTTCCTTAAACAAATAGCTTAGAAGACAAAGTAAGAAAAAAATCAGTTGTCATGGAGAGGGCCTTCTCAGGTCTGGGGACCCAGGCTGTAGCTGAGGGTACTGGTCCCTCTTTAGGGGTGTCCAAATGGAGGAGAACTGGCGGACCAGGGTGGAGCCATGGGAGGCAGGATTCTGATCCTGGTACTAGCATCGTCAGGCAGCCAGGCCCAGGACATGGCACTGACTTCTCCAAAAATGGAGACCCTTGTGTTTCTCTTCAGAGCTGCTGAAAGGACTGGTGAGCCAGGAGTCTGTCTTCGGTCAAAAACCTGACATCTGGCAGCCCCTGTGGGATTTCTATGAGCAGGAGCTTTGTTGCTGCTACCGTTAAGATTCAGCCGTAACTTATGAGTAGGCTTGAAAATATACTATCATTTATATTCCTGTAATGTGAGAGATATCCAGCTTTCCACCTGACTTAGAAAATAACTCATCAACGCTTATGGAATGCCTCCTGGGTGTCACCACCACGTCAAGTGCTGTAAAGGAAATGGATAGGCACACAGTAAATGCAGTACAAATATGAAGCAATTTTTATGAAAGTATAGTTGATTTACAACTTTATGTTAGTTTCTGGTGTATAGCAAAGTGATTCATATATATATATGTATGTATGTGTATATATGTATACATATATAAACTTTTTCAGTTTCTTTTCCATTACAGTTTGTTATAAGATATTGAACATAGTTCCCTGTACTATACAGTAAGACCTTGTTTATCTGTTTTGTATATATTAGTTTATACCTGCTAATCAAAAACTTCTAATTTATCCCTCACTCTCTTCCCCTTTGGTAACCATAAATTTGTTTTCTAAGTCTGTGAGTGTTTTTGTTTTGAAAATAAGTTCATTTATATCATTTTTGGATTCCACACCATAAATGAAATCATTCGGTGTTTGTCTTTCTCTGTCTGACTTTGCTTAGTATGATAATCTCTAGGCTCATCCATATTGCTACAAGAGGGCATTATTTTATTCTTTTTTATGGCTGAGGAATATTCATATATATATATATTTATATTTATACCACAACAAGCTGGAATCAAGATTGCCAGGAGAAATATCAATAACCTCAGATATGCAAATGACACCACCCTTATGGCAGAAAGTGAAGAAGAACTAAAGAGCCTCTTGATGAAAGTGAAACAGGAGAGTGAAAAAGTTGGCTTACAGCTCAACATTCAGAAAACTAAGATCATGGCATCCAGTCCTATCACTTCATGGCAAATAGATGGGGAAACAGTGGAAACAGTGGCTGATTTTATTTTTTTGGGCTCCAAAATCACTGCAGATGGTGATTGCAGCCATGAAATTAAAAGATGCTTACTCCTTGAAAGGAAGTTATGATCAGCCTGGACAGCATATTGAAAAGCAGAGACATTACTTTGCCAACAAAGGTCCGTCTAGTCAAGGCTATGGTTTTTCCAGTGGTCATGTATGGATGTGAGAATTGGACTGTGAAGAAAGCTGAGTGCTGAAGAACTGATGCTTTTGAACTGTGGTGTTGGAGAAGACTCTTGAGAGTCCCTTGGACTGCAAGGAGATCCAACCAGTCCATCCTAAAGGAAATCAGTCCTGTGTGTTCATTGGAAGGACTGATGCTAAAGCTGAAACTCCAGTACTTTGGCTACCTGATGTGAGGAGCTGATTCATTTGAAAAGACCCTGATGATGGGAAGGAATGAGGGCAAGAGGAGAAGGGGACGACAGAGGATGAGGTGGTTGGATGGCATCACCTACTTGATAGACATGGGTTTGGGTGGACTCTGGGCGTTGATGATGGACAGGGAGGCCTGACGTGCTGCAGTTCATGGGGTCAGAAAGAGTTGGACACGACGGAGCGACTGAACTGAACTGAATACTGCATCTCCTTTATTTATTCATTTGTTGATGGACATTTAGGTTGCTTTGATGTCTTGGCTATTGTAAATAGTGCTCCTATGAACATTGAGGTGCATGTATCATTTTGAATTAGTTTTCATCTTTTCCAGATATACGCCCAGTAGTGGGATTGCTGGGTCATATGGTAGCTCAGTTTTTAGTTTTTTAAGGAACCTCCATACTGTTCTCCATAGTGGCTGGATCAATTTACGTTCCCACTGACAGTGTTAGGAGGGTTCCCTTTTCTCCATACCCTCTCCAGCATTTGTTATTTGAAGACTTTTTGTGATGACCGTTCTGA
The DNA here is from genome assembly GCF_016772045.2 of Ovis aries. Classification (NCBI taxonomy): domain Eukaryota; kingdom Metazoa; phylum Chordata; class Mammalia; order Artiodactyla; family Bovidae; genus Ovis; species Ovis aries. The sequence goes on along the minus strand of NC_056076.1, from coordinate 21,115,394 downwards.
CTAGCATAGGGTCATACCTCATGGCAGTTTTGATTTGCGTTTCTCTAGTGCTTAGCAATGTTAAGCATCTTTTCATGTCACTGCTGGCCATCTCTATGCCTTGAAGGTTTGTCCATTTAGGTCTTATGCCCATTTTTTTTCTGTCTATATTTTGATTGGGTTTTGTTGTTGTTGTTATTGCATTGAATGAGCTGTTTGTGTGTTTTGGAAATTAAGCCCTTGTTGGTCACATCATTTGCAAATATTTTCTCCCAGTATATGTTATCTTTTCCTTTTGTTTATGGTTTCCTTTGCTGTGCAAAATCGTTTAAGTTTAGTTAGGTCCCATTTGTTTATTTTTGTTTTTATCTCTGTTGTCTTAGGAGACTGACCTAAGGAAACATTGGTAGTACTTAGATCAGAGAATGTTTTGCCTATGCTCTCTTTTAGGAGCTTTATGGTGTCATGTCTTATATTTAAGTCTGAAAGCCATTTTGAGCTTATTTTTGTGTATGGTGTGAGGATGTGTTCTAACTTCACTGATTTACATGCAGCTGTCCAGCTTTCCCAACACCACTTGCTGAAGAGACCGTCTTTTCTCCATTGGATGTTCTTGCCTCCTTCGTCATAGATCAGTTGACCGTGGGTGTGTGGGTTTATTTCTGGGCTCTCTGGTCTGCTCTGTTGAGCTGTATGTCTGTTTTGTGCCAATACCACATTGTTTTCATTACTGTGCCTTGGTAGTATTGTCTGAAGTCAGGGAGCAGTTCCCTCTACTCGTGGATCTAACTAGAAGCTACGTGTTTGAAGTTTCCAACTCTGCCCTAAGCTCTGGATCTGTTGTTGAGATGTGTGCTGTGTCCACTGGAGACCTGAACTTCATCCATGCCAGTTTCCACCCCCCGCTGGATGGGCTCCAGCCTGCCCACCACATGTCCCTGGTGCTTTTAGTGTGGGAGTTTCACCATTCACTCTTGATTCTCCACGTGTGTGATCTGTCCATGTCCTGTTCCCAGGGCAGGGATGGAGGACCTTCCTCTCCCTGAGGGCAGAGGGGTAAAGGGGCCTTACCGGAGGAAGGAGTTTGGGGTTTCTAGAAGCCAATCATAGAACTGTCCCAAGCCTCAGTTTTCCCACCTGAGCTTGGGGACATAGTTCATATAAATACTGGAAAATTCTCTGTATACATTTAAAAAGTGTTTTGAGGGAGTCTTTTTAATAGTTTGGCTACATTGGTCTCTCTCTTAAATCTTTTGTCTTTTTGTTGTGTTTTTCTCCAAGAATATTTGTTCATAAAATTTTAACTATACTCTCCATTTCTCTCCTCTTGATTTCTGTGGCATACCGTGTCTTTCTGACTTTTCCTTGATTCTTAAACTAGATGCAAGGCCCAAGCTAAGCAGAGAAAACCAAACCAAACTTCTGGAGCCCCTGCGTGCCTCCCTCGGTCAGCTGTCTCTTAGAGAGAATCAGAAAATGGGCACAGTGTGTTCTTGAGTCTGTCGCTCAGCTCCATGAAGCGCCCAGGGGGTCAGAGTGGGTCAGGCAGCTCTCTGTTTCTGCATTTTTCCTAATGTGCCCGATCTCATCTGATCTCAGAAGCTAAACAATGTGGGGCCTTGTTAGTACTTGGATGGGAGACTGCCTGGGAATACCGGGTGCTGTAGGCTTTTTGCCTCCCCTCTCTCTTGGGATTCCCTGGTGGCTCAGACAGTGAAGAGTCTGCCTGCAATGAGGGAGACCTGGCTTCGATCCCTGGGTTGGGAAGGTCCCCTGGAGAAGGAAATAGCAACCCACTCCAGTATCCTTGCCTGGAAAATCCCATGGATGGAGGAATCTGGTGGGCTACAGTCCATGGGGTCGCCAAGAATTGGACACGACTGGAGACTTCACTGCATTCCTTAGGAGGGCAGCACTCCTAGACCCAAAATGGAAGGAATCACCTCCTTATTCCAGGTGACTTACCTAGCTGTTGTTACTGCCCTTTCCCGGAGGACTGTGTGTTAAAAGCGTGCTGCCTGTACAGAGCATGGCATCTGGTCCTATCACCTCATGGGAAATAGATGGGGAAACAGTGGAAATAGCATCAGACTTTATTTTTTGGGGCTCCAAAATCACTGCCGATGGTGACTGCAGCCATGACATTAAAAGACACTTACCCCTTGGAAGGAAAGTTATGACCAACCTAGACAGCATATTCAAAAGCAGAGACATTACTTTGCCAACAAAAGTCCATCTAGTCAAGGCTATGGTTTTTCCAGTGGTTGTGTATGGATGTGAGAGTTGGACTGTGAAGAAAGCTGAGTGCTGAAGAATTGATGCTTTTGAGCTGTGGTGTTGGAGAAGACTCTTGAGAGTCCCTTGGACTGCAAGGAGATCCAACCAGTCCATTCTAAAGGAAATCAGTCCTGGGTGTTCACTGGAAGGATTGATGCTGAAGCTGAAACTCCAGTACTTTGGCCACCTCATGCGAAGAACTGATTCATTGGAAAAGACCCTGATGCTGGGAGGGATTGGGAGCAGGAGGAGAAGGGGATGACAGAGGATGAGATGGCTAAATGGCATCATCGACTCAATGTACATGAGTCTGAGTGAACTCTGGGAGTTGGTGATGGACAGGGAGGCCTGGCGTGGTGAGGTTCATGGGGTCTCAAACAGTCAGACACGACTGAGCAACTGAACTGAACTGAACTGTACAGACAGTCCTTAGGATGATGTGACATGGATTTTCATTCTCCTCAGATGTGACTACATCACAGGGAGCCCCGTGTCTCACTCTTCCTACTTGCAGAGAGAGCAGGGACTTCTACTCAGATCCCAGGAGGACACTGTGGCCACCCCTCCTTCTTCACTCCTGCCCAAGGAGAGATGGTGGGTCTGGGAGAAGGCAGTGAGCAGGTGAGGCTCAGCTCTTCTTTTCGTGTGTCCTGTTTTAAGGACCCTCCAGGTCTTGGCTCTGCCGTGGGCAAGCAGCCTGTCCCTCTGGTGGGCCGGGGGTCATCCCCTGAGCTGCTCAGGATGCCCTCTGGCCCCAGGGGCGAGGCCAGCTCTCTCCCGAGCTGCATCAGTGGTCCAGCTCTGTTGGTCTGCCTGGCATGCCTCATTTCCCACGTGCTTCTGAATTTAGGAGGGTGAGACCCCGTTAGCCCCACAGAGAAGATCTCTTCAGACTGGGCTCTGGAGTTGGGGATGTGGATCCTTTTAGCTCTAGCCTTTCTCCTGAAGGCAGGCAGGGTGCTGCTTTGTCAGGCAACTTAGAGAGATGCGCCGTGTGTTCGGAAGACGAGGGTGGCGTGTCCAGAGTAGAGATGACAGGCAGCTGCTCCTGCCCGTCTCCACTCAGCTGGGATGGCGGCTCAGGGCAGGCTGGCTGTGCCAGGCTAAATTAAAACTGGAGATGCCCTGAGCTTTGTTCTTTTTAGGGCAGCAGTATTTGAGTTGAAAGAGAGGGAGTGAGTCTAAAATAAAGTGTGACTCTGTCGGGGCTGTGTGCTCACTGTTGTTGATGGAGGAGGTGGAACCTGTTCCAGGGCTGGGGTCCTGCTCTGTGGGCACTGTGGCCGGAGTGCCCAGGACTGCCCGTTTTGATTTTGGGCAAGCACATTCTAGACCTTCGATATTTTCCGTTAACACTTGTCCGAATACTGTAACAAAAGCAATATAGCACATGGCACTCTGGCCTCTGCAGCCTGGTGTACCAAGCTGTGAACAAGACGTGGTTTTGAGATGCGTGCACTCGCGGCAAACTTGCTTGCAAGAGTGACCACGTCGTGAGTGACTGATGTAGCAGGGCACACGTGTTCGCCATGACCGTGGTTCTGTCACCCCTCACGTGAATGTTTGGATGGGGAAGAAGGAATTACTAAACCAGCAAACCCTGGGATCTAGAGTAATCATGTAATAGAATTTATGGAGAGATGGCAGGATTGGGGGGAAAGAACAACTGGAAAACAGACTAGTCATGAGTCATTCATGGATGAAACCAACTTGGAAAGATTAGGAGTCCACGTCTGTGGGCAGGGAATGGCCCTACCTTAGCTTTCTTGCTTCTTGCCCGTGAAGTGAAGTGAGTGTGAGTCGCTCAGTCCTGTCTGACTCTTTGCGACCCATGGACTGTAGCCCGCCAGGCTCCTTTGTCCATGGGCTTTCCCAGGTGTGAATACTGGAGTGAGTTGCCATTTCCTTCTCTCCACACCCCGACTCCACCACTGAAAAGCTGTGTGACTTCTCTCTGCCCCTTTTCTCTCCCGTTGAGCAGGACAGTCATAGGGGTGTTGGGGGTTGAGTTGAACCACATCGTGTTTAGAACCCCACCAAGCACATGGCTGGTGCTTTGTGAGCACAGCAAGCAGCTGTGAGCAGCCTCCCAGCAGAGTGCACAGCCACAGCGCATATGGTGCTCTTCATCCAGCCCAGGGAATAATAAGGGAGGGGTGTTGGCATCCCGGTGAGAGTCCAGCTGAAGTATCAGACCATGGAGCCACCTGCCTTTTCTTCCCCAGTCCCTCTGGAGTTTCTCTGAAGTGCTGATGAGAGGTGGTGGCCACAGCTGAGGTGTCTGCTCAAAATGCTTGCCCTGAGCAGGGGACAGGGAAGGGGGTTCCCTGCCTTCCCAGACCCTGAGCCCCGGCTGCTGCCTACCCTGTCCCTCCCCTCTGGATCCAGCCATGCTGTGCAGCCAGGGCGAAACTTGTCCTGGGACCAGGCGGGTTGCATCTCTCCCTCCTTTGTCCGGCTTTGTCTGCATTTCATGCTCTGGCAGCTCATTTGTACCTCACCGTGAAGCCCATTCTTTTTCTTTCAGCTACTGTAATGGCAGACGGGCAGGGCGGTTTTAATGAATTACTGTTTTCTTTTGGAGACGATGCTTTCATTATAAATATAATCACGGACTCATAGCCTTCTGGTCCTTACATATCATTTGCCAGTTAGGATAATGGACTAAAAAAGTCCCTGGGAGAGTGACGGGGACAAAGGTCAGCCTGTAACTCAGCCCTGGGTGCTGGCAAATGAAGTGCCTCGCCAACTGGAAGCAGCATAGATCCAGTCTGCCCACCGCATGCATGTGCTGAGAGGTCCGAAAATATTCCTGACCTTTGAGAAAGAGAGATTAAAATTAGTAGGCAGCAATGTGGTGGCCGGCTCCTAGACTTTGCGATGTGGTCATGCCGGAGTGTCTGCCATGCCCACCACATGCTTCTGGGACGGCTGCAGGGCAGAAGGCTATGCTGCTTGACGTTAAATAATGCAACGTCACGTCGAAAGCATTTAGGATGGATCTGGCGGCTAATGGGATGTTTCCATCCATTCCTCTAGAGGCCTCGGTCTTGCAGGCACTTCCTCTCTCATTGTTTTGTTCCCTCTCCTCCTCGGTAGTGTTGACATTTGGAACCAGAGACTCATTTATCATGGATCCTCCTGTGCATTTTACGATGTTTACTGGTATCTGTTACCGCTACGTGGCTTCCCAGGTGGCTCAACTGATAAAGATCCCGCCTGCCAATGCAGGAGCCACAAGAGACATGGGTTCAATCTCTGATTCAGGAAGATCTGCTGAAGAAGGAAATGACAACCCAATCCAGTATTCCTGCCTGGAAAATTCCACGGACAGAGGAGCTTGGTGGTTATAGTCCATGGTGTCACAGAGTCAGACACGATCAGCACGTATGCTTGCATACACGTGTACTTGCACACACTGATTTCTATGCACTAGATTCCAGTACCAACCTCCCCGCCCCCACTTGTAACAGCAAAAAATTCTTGCAGAAATTGCCAGATGGGGGCAGAATTGGCCTCAGTTGAGAACCACTGCTCAGGAGCTGCCCCCAGAAAGGCCCCCGAGGGACTCATGAGCTGCAGTCATGCCCATGTTGAGAGGAGTCTGATTAGACTGATCCACACCAGGACAGTGGGTGATGGGTTCCCTCAGGAAGCCAGTAATCAGGAGCCCCAGCTGTGTACCTGGTACTGTGTTAGACCCAGAGGATGCAAAGTTGAGTGAAGTTGTTGTCTAGGAAGCTTAAGAAAATGGGTCTTTTGATGAGGCCAGGAGTCTTCCCCTTAAATTGTACTAAATGAGCTTGTTCCTTACTCCTAACTGGGTTGATGTGATTTCCCCCCACCCCCAACATTGCGAAAATCTAGTTCTGATGGTATCCTATCATAGGGCAGAAAGCTAATCCATCTGGACCCGCAGGCCTGGGGTCTACAGACAGACTGGTCATAGGAAAGGCCTTGGGAGGTGACTGGTTTGATCAATGCCTGGAAGGGTTTAAGTAGGTGACATGGAAGAGCTGAAGGAGCTCCTGGAGGAAAGATACACAATGGGGCATGAGGAGGAGCAGAGTGATTCTGGGAGCAGAGAGAATCCTACCTACCTGGACTGAAGACCAAGGCATTAAATGCTGTGGGTGTGTGTGATGGGTACAAATACCAGGGTTTTCTGAGCTGTTGACTGGGGAGGATGCTGCCTGCTTCATGGGTTCATTGTTTTAAACATGATGATAACAGTTTAAACATTGTGCTGCTCAAATAAAGAGTATTAATAAAGTTTTTGGGTACATAGGCTTACAAAGAGACAGTGAGATTTTTACTAAGTAGAACATAAGGGAATTACTGAAATCAGATTTTGAGCTGGGGAGTAATATGATGGGAATGGGATTTGAGAAAGAATATTCTGGAAATCACTTTACTGACAAAGGTCCATATAGTCAAAGCTATGGTTTTTCCAGTAGTCATGTATGAATGTGAGAGTTGGACCATAAGGAAGGCTGAGTGCCAAAGAATTGATGCTGTGGTGCTGGAGAAGAACTGTGGTGCTGGAGAACTCTTGAGAGTTCCCTGGTCAGCAATGAGGTCAAACCAGTCAATCCTAAAGGAAATCAACCCTGAATATTCACTGGAAGGACTGATGCTGAAGCTGAAGCTCCAATACTTTGGCCACCTGGTGTGAAAAGTCCCTGATGCTGGGAAAGATTGAGAGCAGGAGGAGAAGGGGGTGACAGAGGATGAGATGGTTGGATGGCATCACTGACTCAATGGACATGAGTTTGAGCAAACTCTGGGAGATAGTGAAGGACAGGGAAGCCTGGCATGCTGCAGTTCATGGGGTCACAAAGAGTCGGACACGACTTGTGACTGAACAACAATAGTAATTCTGGAAATGGTACATAGGATGAATTGGACGGGGAGGAGCCAAGAGGTCAGGGTGGAGGTGAGGAGGCTGGTATTGCTGACCAGCTTCCCCCACTACCAGAGCACTGGAGAGGGGCTTGATGGTGGAGGGAAGCTCCAGGGTTATGCTTGTGTGTGAAGGGTGATTGGAGGAAGCCGTGGTTGGCCTTGATTCCATGATATACTGGTTATAGTTAGACTTTATCCTGTTTCCCAGAATGATTAGAAGTGGTATAGAGTGTTAAAATGACAGAAAAGAGTATATCAAACAAATGTGGATCATGACAGAGTATAAGCAACCAATAAATAGATGATCCCAGGCATCTGGGGTGGGTTAGTTACTGCAGCTGGTTATTAAACCTCCTGGTGGTTTAGTTGTGAAGGGAGACCGTTGCCATTGAACCTTGATGTTTCTCTTTGTTTGGGGTATCCCTCTGAGATAGTCTGGAGGCAGAAACCAGCATTTTGGCTCAAATTTATTTAGATCCTCATATTGATACAAAGGCACAAAATATATTTTAAAACAGGCTTACAGGTTTTATTGTGCCCAAATTTTATTAAAGATTTATAAATGCCCAAATCTTATTAAAATGGGCATTTCTTATATTGAGCCTGCTTGAAAAAATGGAGGCCCCTTTAAAAATCCTTCCTCTTTGATGTCTGAGTGATGTCATTTTTGTTTTTAACCAAACCCTTTCTGAGGCTCAGCTGGTGCCCATGGAGCATGGCAGATCTTGGTTCTGGTTTCTTCCAGGGCCCCTCAGGGTTGTGGGACTTATTATACTGGTGTGCAGATGTGTTTCAGTGACATATATGTGGGTTGAATTCTGCAGAGACAAGGCTTACATTTTGGTTTGAAGAGACTGGAGCAGGGCTCAGAAAAGCCAAGAAAAAAAGTGACCACATGTGACCAGTTGTCCATCCGTCTCCAGCACGGGCTGTGGTTGGGGGACTTTTATCAGGCGAGAGTTACTGCCTCTCTGGGCAGACACAGAGCCCTGAGGGCTGGCTTGGGGTTTTGATGAAGAGGACTCTTTGTTTTTTCCCAGCTGTTAAAACCTGGTTCTGTCTTTTAATTGGTTTGTCTATATAAATTATGTTTTCCTAGAATTGTTAAGTGTTCTTCATCTGTACAGGGTCTTTTGCATTTAATGCAGCTGACTTGATTTAGAAGCTGTAATTTTATTCTTTTGAATGCAGCAGTTTGAAAATTAGAAGGCATAAAGGACAAAGAGTGAGCAATCCCCTCCCATCCCTGCTGGTCACCCTGGTTTGGCCTGTCAGTGTCACCAGCTTTTTAATGCATCTTTCCAGGGATGGTCTAAGTGTGAGTGAGCAAGTAGGAGCACACCTACACAGGCACTGGCGCTCGACAGTGCCGTGACACAGCCATTTGTTTCACTGGCCCTTCCCAAACCCATGCACTGATAGTGAACTGTTGGATGAGAGGACCCATAGACTTTGAATGGCTGTCTGAAGGCAGTTCAGACAATGTTCTTTATGAGTATTTTTGAAGACCTTTTTGAGTATTTTGCAGAGAGAAAGCCAATCAGGGGATCCCCAGCAATTTCCAACCCTGCACAGTGGGAGGACACCTAAACCTAAGAGAGACACAGGACCTGTGATTTGTGGAGACGGTCTGTGCGTTCAGTTTTGGGCATGTTGAGACTAGAATAAGGACCAGATCTCTTACTTAGAAAGGTACTAGAGGCATGTGAGAGAGGAGTACTGGGTTATGGGTGTAGGGTTGCTTCTGATGCTGAACTCAGACACAGGAGTGGATAGAATAGCCCATGTTTACCCATTTACTTTAAGTCACATTCCCAGAAGGGTCTGAATAATAGTACTTAGTGATAGAGAATTAAGGTTCTCTTTTTACGTCTGCTCTATTTTTTTTTAGTTCCCTATCGACACTGTCAAAATGTTCAGCTCCTCTCTTTATTTCAGCCCTCATTTCCTCTTAGTTCTACAGGTACCTTCATGTTTAGAGGTTGCTATCAATCCTTATGAGCCTGGTGGGCTGTAGTCCATGGGGTCGAAAAGAGTCAGACGCAGCTGAACTCAGCACAGAGAGAGAGATCGAGCCTTATGTTCATACCTTGCTAGTCATCTTGTGTGTCTGCAGCTCATTCTCCAGTTAGGAAGTCTTTGAGGTCACAACTGTTTTCATGCTAATTCTAAGACATTATTTCCCCTGTTTTCAGCTACTCTCTTTCTCTCACAAGTGCACAGTGGAGTTATCTAGAAGTTATGTGACTTGTGATATCACAGCAGTTTTAAATGCATTAGCAGACAGGTGAGTCTGGCTGTTTGGTATTCGGAGAGACCATAAAGAGATTTACAAAGATGAAAACAAGGCTACTCTTCTCTAAACTATTTTGGTTTACAAAGACAGTTATTTTTCCTAAAATATGTTGTTTATGTTAGCATATAGTGGGTTTGTTATTTGACTGCATAAAACATTAAAATTTGTCTGTTTTAATTTATAAAAGGTAAATTATGTGGCTATCACCCATGCATAAACAAAGCTCCTTGGTCCCCTTTGAAAAGTGTCAGGAGTTGGAGATAAAAAACTTGAGGACCCTCATTCTAGCAGATTTTTTTAGAAGAAGCTTCAGGGTTTTGCACATTAAGTTTATTGGTCGGAGGAGCCCACTCCAGTACTCTTGCCTGGAAAATCCCATGGACTAAGAAGTCTGGTAGGCTGCAGTCCATGGGGTCGCTAAGAGTCGGGCACGACTGAGACTTCACTTCCACTTTTCACTTTCACGCATTGGAGAAGGAACTGGCAACCCACTCCAGTGTTCTTGCCTGGAGAATCCCAGGGACGGCGGAGCCTGGTGGGCTGCCGTCTATGGGGTGGCAGAGTCGGACATGACTGAAGTGACTTAGCAGCAGCAGCAGCAGCAGCAGCAAGTTTATTGGTACATTTATACTTAAATTGTTTGCTCTGTATGATGTCATCAGCTCATATTTTCTTTCCTTGTTACTCTATCCTGCAAAAGAGTTGCTTTTGAAAACGGAAGACGATCCACTTTTCTTTCCCTTACATGTCACTTTTTATGCTAAGACTCCCAAAGGATTTTTTCCTTCTGTAAAGTTCAGTAATTAGACTGTGCCTTGGAGTAGGTCATTCTGGGCTTATGTTCTCAGGTACATAGTGTGCTCTTTCAGTGTGTATTTTCAAACATATATACTTTTTAATTTGAGGAAAGTTTTCGTGTATATTAGCTTTGGATGTTGGTTCCGTTCCCTTGTTTTGCTTGTCTTCTTCAGGGACTCCTGTTCTGTGTGTCTTAGAGCTTCTTTGTCTACCTGTCATCATTTACTTTCTTTTGAGTAATTTTCTTCTTCTAGAATTAAAAGAAAATCCTTATCTGGAACTTCCCTCATGGTCCAGTTGCTGATCCTCTGAGCTCCCAACGCAGGGGGCCCACGTTCAATCCCTGGTCCGGGATTGATCCCGCATGCCACAACTAAGAGTTTGTATGCCTCAATGAAGATCCTATATACTGCATCTAAGACCTGATAAGGAAATAAATATTTAAAAAATTCCTATTTAACTTTTTTACATACCAAGATTATATGTTGTATTTTTTTTACTCTTGTTTCTTCCAGTTTAATAATCACTTCTGAGTATTAGTGATTTTTTTTCTTTAACATACCTGAATTCTGTAATTTTATTTCTGTGTTCCCAATCTGATTTATATTGTTCTTTCTTGTCTTATGTCATTTCTCTACATTTTTTATCCCATTTTAAAAAAGAAGTAGGTTACAAATTTGATTTGTTCTTTAGATATGTCTTTCTGGCATGCTTTCCTTGTCTATAAAAATGTTATTCAGCCCCTTATTCACTTTTCCCCTCTAATAACTCTGTGTGCAATTTGACCTTTATACTTCTTTGTTGTTCATGTGAAATTAGTTTTCCTGAACTTTTAAAAGGAGTCTTGGTTCAGAGTTGTTTTTCTGACTTCACAGAAAAGCCTGTTTTAGTATAGTGTTCAGAAACATGACTGGTTGCATTCTGAGATTTCTGGGCTCTGTTTCTGAGTCTCATTTTTAATTGAATCATCACTTTCCTTTGTACTGTTGCTTTTATCTTGCTCAGTTTTGATTCCACTCCCAGCAGTTACTCTATCCTGGAAGGATGTCCCGGGGACCAGTTTTAAGAGTTCACAGGGACTAGACTGCTCCAGTCTCGGAGTCCAGCAGTGGGCTCATGACTTGCCTTGGGTTGGACTAGTCAATACTGCGCTCAGTTTCAGCTGCTATTCTCATATCAGCCTGCTGGATTTTCCAGTGAATACCTGTTAGCTATTTTGGGTTCTTCTGACCTCACGTCTGTCAGGTGCCTCATCACTTTCCTCTGTTTTCTGCTGAACAGCTGACAGCGCCCCGGTACCATGCAGATGGTGGTTCGTCCTCATCCACCTGTGCTTTAGTGTTTGTGGAATTTTTTCTCACCTAGTTGTACCTGACATTTGTCATTTGATTGTAAAGGCTGTTTATGAGGTTTTTGTTTTGTTATCTGGTTGATTTTTTTTTAAAAAGATAGTACTTAGAAAATTAAAAATATTTTGAGATAATTATAGATTTACATGCTGTTATAAGCATGTTATGGTTACATTCTGTTATAGCATACAGAGAGAACCCATTTCTTTTTTTTATGTGGGGTTTTGGAAGAGTTAAAAACTATGCCTCTGTCACTGCCTCTATCTTCATGGAATCCTCTCTTCATTGGTAATTTAAAAAAAATCCTTAAAATTGTTATTTAAAATTCATTTTACCATTGTATAACCAACCCCTCAAAACAATAGTGAATGGTTTAAAGATAGTAGATTCCTTTCCTATTGTATAAAAGAAGTCCGAGTGTTGCCTTCCAGAGCTAGCTAGTATCACAGGTCCAAAGTCATCAGGGACATGGTTCTCTCTCGATGTTCAGTCACTCTTGGCACATCCCTTCCTGTCCAAGATAACTGCCTGAGCTCTAGTCATCACTTCTGTATTCCAGGCAGCAGGGGGAAGGGAGTGTAAAGAGACTTTCTAGAAGTTTCTGCCTACTTTAGATTGGCCTGAATTTAGTTCTGTGGCTACTGATAGCTGCTAAGGAGTCATGGAAATGAATTATTTTAGCTGATTGCAGGGCCACCCTAAGTAAAACTGGGGTTCTTTTCCTAAGAAAGAATAGGAGAGTGAATATTGATGTAGGCAACTCAGAAACAAATGGAGTTTTCCTTCAATGAGCTTAAGCACAAGCTTACAGAGAGTGAATAAATATGTTAGAAGTAAAAAGGACATTTTGAGTGCGATTTTAATCTTAACATCTTTTTCTTATTAAATTTATGCTGTTTTGCAAATTAAAACAATTCGGTGCTATGAATTGAACTTTCTGCACAAATCTCAGTATGCTGATGGAATCACAGTCAGCACAGATCTTTCATCTCTTGGGAGCAGTGGTGGGAGAGGGGAGATGGCTCCCCTGTCTGTCTTTCTCACAGTACTTCCTAAGTCACTGTCTTTTAAGTGTGGTAACAAGCCGACTCCGGAGAACATCCATGCTGTGATAACTGTGAATTTAGAGGGTTCCTTGGCTTCCTAACTTTGTCAATTTAGATTGGTAAGCATCCATATAGCCTCTAAAATGTAAGTACCATGGGGAGAAGTGTAGGGTGACTTTTCCATTTTCATACTGAAGCTGGGATGTCCTCACGGGATTTTTTTGCAGTTCCCTGATATACTGGAGTCAAAGAATTTGACAGAATCCAAGTCTGATGTTGGGCTGGGGGAAGCTGTGTTGGGCTCCCTCTTGTATGAAGTGTGACAAGCCACACATGGTCTCTGGTGACAGTGAAGAGACTCACCTTCTCATTGCCATCATGTGTGTGTTGGCTGTTGTGGATAATGCTGCTGTGAACATTGGTGTACATACATCACTTTAGGATCCTGCTTTCTCTTGTTTCAGTTATATATTCAGAAGTGGTGTTATTGGATCTTGCATGTGTGCGTGCTCAGTCATGTCTGACTCTTTGTGACCCCACGGACTGCAGCTTGCTGGGCTTCTGAGTCCATGGAACTTTCCAGGCAACAATACTGGAATGGATTGCCATTTCCTCCTCCATGGGATCTTCCCAACCCAGGGACTGAACCCATGTCTCTTGCATCTCCTGCATTGATAGGTGGATTCTTTACCACTGCGCCACCTGGGAAACCCCTGCTGGATCATATGGAACTTTCACTTTTAATTTCTTGAGGAAACACCATATTATTTTCCATTGTGGCTGCACCATTTTACATTCTCACTAACAATGCATGAAGTTTTGATTTCTCTATATTCTTGCCAACGATTGTTATTTTTGATTTTGGTTTGACAGCAGCAGCTCTAAGGGGTGTGAAGTGATATCTCATGGTGGTTTTGATTTGAATTTTTACCATTAAATTTTTGAATCCTTACCTTCCTTATCTTCAAATGGAGAAATCCGAGGCTATTCTTCATATGTTGAATGGGCATTTGTTTTGGAGTCAGATTTCCGCGTGGTCCATGTGCTGCCACGTGGGCTGAAAGAAGCTTCCCCTGCGCTTCATGGAGCTGTGTGTTCAACTCTTGTAGTAAAACTGTTACCTCATTATAGTTGTATTCCAGAGCCATATGAGTTTTACAAAAAGTAAAATGGAATCACAGAGGCTAAAGTTAATTGCCTTTTAGTAAAATCTCTGGATGCATAAGAGACATTTTTTTTTGTGTCTTATTTTACATTCGAAGAAGATCTTGTCATTGCTTTTTCAAAATTACTTGCTGTTTTCCAAAAGGTTAAAAATTAAAATTCTGCTTCATTGGGAGAGGTGCTAAGCTTTGAATACTGTAATTACTCAAATTAGAGCTGCATCGTAATAACTAAGGTCCTGCTAACATTTTAGCTGGTGTTGAGGGTGGGGAGGTTGTTCAGGCTCTTCAGCAGCAAGACTTTGGTCAGAAAAACCCAGAATCTTCAAGAAAAAAATTTGGCGTCTTTTTTTCCTTAAGTAGACCACTTACCTTTAATAAAATAATATATCTTGGCTCTCAGTTTCTCCATTATTTCAGCTGTTTGTCATTTTCCCTTGTGCCTCGTCTTTCTTACTCTTTCCCTTCCCTTATTCAGAACCTCAGGATTTTGAAATACCACCCTCTACTTCAGGTCATGCTTGTTTGCAAGCTGGTTTCAAGTCACACATGTTTGCAAGCAAGTTATTGACTGTTTCTCCCTTTAATCATTGCTTTAAAAAAAATCTGTGGTAAAATATACCCCCATCAAATTAACCATTTGGCCATTTTGTAAGTGCACAGTTCAGTGGTATTAAATGATTCACATTGTTGTGCAGTCTTACCACCATCCGTCCTCAGAATGAATCTCATCTTGCAAATCTGAAACCCCAGGCGCATGAAACAGCAACTCTCCATTTCTTCCCCCCAAGTTCCTGGCAACCACCCTTATACTTTCTGTCTCTATGAATTTGATGACTTTTAGGTTCCTCATAAAAGTGGAATCATACAAAGAAGAGATAGACATACTGTTCGTGCCCACTTCCCTTCTAAATGGGAGGGAGAATTTTCTTTTTTCAGTCTGGTTGGTTGCTCTCTGTCTCCCCCAACCCCCGTTCTTTAGTGGAGACCGCCAAACCTTGCTATACAAAGTGTCATCTCTAGACTGGTAGCATCAGTGCCACGTGCTTAGGACGCACCATCTCAGGCCCCACGCAGATCGCTGGGTGACTGGTGAGCACTTTCAAGGTGGAGACGTGCCTCTCGGGTTGATTTTGAGAGGGAGGCATCTGTGAGACCCAGGCCTGCAGGCTGGGGAAGCGACAGGCATGGGGAGTAGTCTTCTCACCCAGCCTGTCCACAGAGATGAGAACAGCCCCAGCCCTGGGACAGTGGGGATGACTGGGGGTGGGGGGCAGTGGAGGGCTCACTCACGTGACCAGGAAGTAGGTGCCTACAGCCATCTCCATTGAGATGGAGACCTTCTTTTTTCTCCTTGGACAGTGGAGGAGAGGACCTGGCTTAGAAGCAGATGGTCAGAGAAGAAAAGGGGATGTGCGGACGTTTTAGGGAGGAAAGCCTGGGAGGGGGTGGGGGCCACAAGCTTATGTTTCTGTGTCTCGATTGTGAAGGTCACAGTTTGGCTGGCCTCTTGTTCCGGCAGGACCATGGGGTGACTCTTCATCCCAGATGTTAGCCACTGAATACTAGTTACAGGAAAGAAACCTTTTGGATAACGTGATGCATGGTTTTTCTCACCTGCCAGGAACATCTGAAGGAGGAGCAGGCAGGTGACGTCAAGAGAGCAGGGGCGCAGGAGCTGGATGCCAGGTTCCTGCCCGTTGCCTGCTGCTGTGTGGCTTTGGCTGGGTCACTGCCTCTCTCTGATCCCTGGTTTCCTAGTCTGTAAAATGAGCACAGCTGCATCCCGTGCTCTCTGGGCTTTTGTGAGGATCAGATGTGACCAGAGAAATGAAAGGGCTGGAAGCCTGTGAGCCTTTTACTTCCTCTGGCCTTGAGTTTCATGGATGAGGCCTCTGTGCAGGAAACCTCACCTGGGGTGCACCACCGGTTGGCAATAGTTGGCTCAACCAACCTGAATGCCCATTGTGCCAGTTTATTGATTTAGAAATATGTTAGCCACCCAGGAGACAGTGCCGGCAGGGATGTGGCTGGCTCCTCTCCTCACAGGTCTGTGGGCTGGGGGCTGGGGTGCAGACGGGTGTGAGGGAGGAGGTTCGTTGGCTGTGTGACTCACGTATTTGATGGTGTCAGGTGGGGGAGCCCAGTGTGACCTGCCTGTCTCACAGGGACTGGAGGCTGTGGGTCAGGACAGGTTTCCCTCAGCACTGCTACCAGCGGGATTGTGAAGATTTTTATACTACCATCTCATGCATTTAGGTACTTGTGTGCAACTTTTTATGAATTTATTGAGATGTAAATCAAACACATTGTAAAACTCTCCTTCCTTTAGAAAGCATTCAGAATTCTCCCTGGCTTTATTGTGTGTTCACAGATTTGTACAACCATCAGTTCAGTTCAGTTCAGTCGCTCAGTCATGTCCGACTCTTTGCAACCCCATGAATTGCAGCACACCAGGCCTCCCTGTCCATTACCAACTCCCGGAGTTCACTCAGACTCACGTCCATCGAGTCCGTGATGCCATCCAGCCATCTCATTCTCTGTCGTCCCCTTCTCTTCCTGCCCCCAATCCCTCCCAGCATCAAAGTCTTTTTCAATGAGTCAACTCTTCGCATGAGGTGGCCAAAGTACTGGAGTTTCAGCTTTAGCATCATGCCTTCCAAAGAAATCCCAGGGCTGATCTCCTTCAGAATGGACTGGTTGGATCTCCTTGCAGTCCAAGGGACTCTCAAGAGTCTTCTCCAACACCACAGTTCAAAAGCATCAATTCTTCGGCGCTCAGCCTTCTTCACAGTCCAACTCTCACATCCATACATGACCACTGGAAAAACCATAGCCTTGACTCGATGGACCTTAGTCGGCAAAGTAATGTCTCTGCTTTCCACTACCTAATTCCAGAACTTTTTCATTAACCCTCTAGAGAAACATTGTACCCAATAGCAGTTACTCTCCAAGAAGCTCCCTTACTCTCCATTCCTCTCTCCCTGTCCTTGGCAACCAGTAATCTTCTTGTCTTTAAGATTTGCCTCTTCTGGAAATTTCAGATGTGTGTGTGCTCAGTTGCTCAGTCATGTCTCATTCTTGTGACCCCATGGACTGTAGCCTGCCAGGCTCCTCTGTCCGTGGGACTCTCCAGGCAAGAATATTGGAGTGGGGTTGCCGTTTCCTCCTCCAGGGGATCTTCCTGACCCAGAGATCAAACCCCCGTCTCCTGCATCTCTCACGTTGCCGGCAGATTCTGCATTACCGGGCCACCTGGGAAGTCTGGAAATTTCATATGAATGGAGTCATATGATATGTGGCCCTTGTGTCTGGTTTCTTCCATTTAGCATAGTGTTTTCAAGCTTTGTGGCTTCTCTTGTGGCTCAGAGGTTAAAGCGTCTGCTTACAGTGCAGGAGACCCGGGTTCCATCTCTGGGTCGGGAAGATCCCCTGCAGAAGGAAATGGCACCCCACTTCAGTACTCTTGCCTGGAAAATCCCATGGATGGAGGAGCCCGGTAGGCTACCGTCCATGGGGTTGCAAAGAGTCAGACATGACCGAGCGACTTCACTTTCATTTTCCAAGCTTCATCTTCGCTGTAGCATGGATCAGTACTTAATTCTTTGTGTGGATGAACATTGTTCTGTTGTACAGACTTAGCACATTTTGCTGGTCTATTTCTCAGTTGATGGACATCTGACACTGTTTAGGTGAACATAAGTTTTTCAGTTCTCTTACATATCTACATTCTTTTAATGTTCATGAAAAAATCTGTTGGTTTCTTTACGTGGGACTCTTTTACACATGGTGCTTTTGAGGTTGTGATTGATCATTTTAGCCCTGAGAAGAGGAGAAGATGACATGGAGCAGGGGCCTCTGGGGCAGGCACAGGGTAGGAGAGAAGAACCGACTTGGCAGGATTGGCCTTTTTAGTTTTTCAAAGCAGAAAACCTGTCTGAGTTCCAGAGGCGAGAAAGCTAGCCGTCTCTTGCTCTTCCTTTCATCATGGCAGCCAGGAGGCCTTCCTGAGTAAAGATCCATAAACTGTGATGACCACAGAGGACCTGAGTGCTCCTCTTGATCAATATCCAGGTATCCCAGTCAGTATCTTGATGTGGATGTGAAAGTACCCCCGGGAGGAAGGCTGACTTGTCCACAGTCTCGCAGTTGGCAACCAGCAGGGCCTGGACTAGAGTCCGCTCTTTTGTGACTTTGATCCGTCGTCTTTCCCTGACATTCACAGCCTCTCCTTTGAGGTGGCACTATGGGAGCCCTTTGAAGCTCCGTCCTTTGTGTCTGAAAGGGAAATGGCTTTGTGCAGAGTGGAATTTCATCTCTCTGAATTTTAAGGCCTTAACAAATATGTTCCACTTTTCAGAGTATCTAAACTAGAACCACAGTGAGTTTTCATCAGCTGGAGAAAACCCACCGTTTACACACGGCAGCCTCTTTTGTTTTACATCTGCCAAGAGGCACGTTGGCCAGGCTTGAAGCTGTGGCCAGTGGTGACGCAAGTCAGAAACTCCAGCTGGCCAGGGGGTAGGAAAGTTCTCCTTGGTTAGACTTTGCTAAGTCATGACAATGAAGTGAAAAATCTGTGAGCAGAGTTTTGTGGGGAAGGGGCTGTGGTGGTACGGGGTGCAGGTTTCTGGGCTTCTCAGGAACTGCTGGGTGATACCCTCCAAGGCCAGAGCTGGAGTGGGCCCCAGGGCCCCTGGAAAGCTCTGGGCAGGTGGAGGGGGCCGGGAGCTGTCTCTGGGGCTTCCGTCTTCCTGTCTCCTCTGGAGGCTGGCCAGGGCTGTGCTCCCTCCTCCACAGCCTCCCTGCAGCCCTCGCTTTGGAAGGAGACTGGCTGAATAGGTCGGACAGGTACCCCAAGGCATGCCTGTGTAGAAAGGATTGTGATTCATTGACAACCCCCCTGATTCTCTTCCTGCCTTAGAAAAAGATGTCTCAGGGGACTTCCCAGGCGGTCCATCTTCCAACGCAGGGGCTGCAGGTTCCATCAGGGAGGTGAGATCCCATATGTCTCTGGCCAAAAACCCAGAATGTAACAAACAGAAGGAAGAGCATCACAAATTCAATAAAGACTTTAAAAATGGCCCACATCAAAAAAAAAAGGATGTCTCAGATCATCTCCAAGGTGAGTGCAATGTCCTCCTTGGTGCTGCCTACTGAGTTTGGAACGTTAGAAACCCACATGTGTGCTGCGGCATTTTTACAGATTCATGCTCTCACAGTGGAATTTATCATTCAAGGGGTCTTACCATTCATCTTTATAATAAAAGTTACGCTCCAGAGTTTTCACACTTAGTTATAACAAAAAACACTGGAGAGTTTAGTGAAAAACACAAACTAAAATGTCATGTTAGCAAAATACAGATTTCTTTTTTTTTAATTCAACAAAAGAATTTTTTCCTTTTTCTTTATTTTTGCTATTTTTTTTTAAACACCTAAACATTTTGTACTGGGGTATGGCAATCCACTCCAGTACTCTTGGCTGGAAAATCCCATGGATGGAGGAGCCTGGAAGGCTGCAGTCCATGGGGTCGCACAGAGTCGGACATGACTGAGCGACTTCACTTTGACTTTTCACTTTCATGCATTGGAGAAGGAAATGGCAACCCACTCCAGTGTTCTTGCCTGGAGGATCCCAGGGACGGGGGAGCCTGGTGGGCTGCTGTCCATGGGGTCGCACAGAGTCGGACACGACTGAAGTCACTTAGCAATAGCATAGCCGATAAACAATGTTGTGGTAGTTTTAGGTGAACAGCAAAGGGACTCAGCAATACATATACATGTATCCATTCTCCCCCATACCCCCTCCCATCCAGGCTGGCACATAACATTGAACAGAGTTCCCTGTGCTAGACAGTAGGTCCTTGTTGGTTATCCATTTTAAATATAGCAGTGTCTACATGTCCATCCCGAAATCCCTACCTGTCCCTTCCCCCGGCAACCATGAGTTCATTCTGTGTGAGTCTCTTTCTGTAACAAGCTACAGATTTCATTAGAGTAATTTACTTTGTAAATTGTTCCAGAATTTTCCTAGCAACTGTCAGCCAAAGACACTTCAATTTCCCATAGGAATAGTGGTCACTGGATTGGGATGCCCAAGCGATTTCTAAACAGAAATAGTGTCTGGACTGCTCTGCAGCCCAGTGGGGTTTGACTTCCTGGGGTTGAGGTCTGGCCAGCGTGTCCTTTAAAATTTTCCCCAGGTGATTCTCAAGGGTGCTCACTCACACCCTAGAGTCCTCGGGGTTACTGTAGCTGAGCCCTTGCTCTGCGTTCTGCCTGCACAAAGTGCTCGGCTTGTGGATCACATTTCTGCCTCATTAGCAGGGAGGTTTCGTTATCCCCTCCATACAGAGGCAGCTTCCCAGATAAGTAGCTTCAGGGCCTCTACCTCCAGGCTGCCCCTGGGAAGTCTGGGCAGTGCCAGCCACCATCCTGGGCCTCCCCCACCTCCTGAGCTGTCTTGCCTCCTACTGAGCCCTCTGGAGAGCAGCGCCCTCTCAGGCAGGTGCTAAGGGTCATCTGCCGAGGGGGTTGGTGACATACCTCCTGGAACATAGGCAGCAGCTTCAGGGCTGGCATTGGTCCGTGGCCCTGGCCCCTTGCTGCTCTGTGACCTCATTTAACCTCCCCAGGTCTCCACTTCCTCATCTGTAAGTGAGGGATCGTAGTACTTGCCTTATAGGGTAGCTGGGAGAATTAAATGAGACAGATGCATGAAGACTTGGCAAGGCAGCTGATGCAGCAAAAGGTCGAGGGTTGTGTATCTTGTGGCCCTCCCCCCACCTGGCCCCAAATGCCTGCAGGGCAATTTCTTAGCCTTCAGTGTGCTTTTGCAGCACCTGGGCACATGGATTTGGTAGGTCTGGGCAGGGCCTGAGATCCTACTTCTCTGCCAGGTTTCTGGGTGAGGCCAAGACCTGAGTCGTCAGCTCCTGGGATTCTCATGCACCCATCGCAGTGGCTAGGAGGGTGCCGATGGTGTGACCCCAGGGCGAGCTGAGTCCTTACGCGTTCACAGTGCTGTCCTGCCCATTCTCAGAGCTGAGGGCACCATCATTGCCATTCTAATCGTGTTGCTATCAGTGCTTATAGCTTCTGTGTAGAATTTTTTCAGTCCTTCCAGTTACTAATCATTCAGTTCATTTCAGTTGCTCAGTTGTGTCCGACTCTTTGCGACCCCATGGACTGCAGCATGCCAGGCTTCCCTGTCCATCACCAACTCCTGGAGCTTACTCAGTCTCATGTCCATTGAGTCGGTGATGCCATCCAACCTTCTCATCCTCTATCGTCCCCTTCTCCTCCCGCCTTCAATCTTTCCCAGCATCAGGGTCTTTTCCAGTGAGTCAGTTCTTTGCATCAGGTGGCCAAAGTATTGGAGCTTCAGCTTCCGCATCAGTATTTCCAATGAATATTCAGGACCGATTTCCTTTAGGATGGACTGGTTGGATCTCCTCGCAGTCCAAGGGACTCCCAAGAGTCTTCTCCAACACCACAGTTTGAAAGTGTCAATTCTTCAGTGCTCAGCTTTCTTTATGGTCCAACTCTCACATCCATACATGACTACATGACTACTGGAAAAACCATAGCTTTGGCTGGATGGACCATTGTTGGCAAAATAATGTCTCTGCTTTTAAATATACTGTCTAGGTTGGTCATAACTTTTCTTCCAAGGAGCAAGTGTCTTTTAATTTCATGGCTACAGTCACCATCTGCAGTGATTCTGGAGCCCAAGAAAATAAAATCTCTTACCATTTCCCCATCTATTTGCCATGAAGTGATGGGACCAGGTGCTGTGATCTTAGTTTTCTGAATGTTTAAGAAAACTAATTATTACATATAAGGAATTACATGTTAATACTGTGATGTCTCAGTCGGTAAAGAATTTGCAGTGCAGGAGACCTGAGTTCGATCCCTGGGTTGGGAAGATCCCCTGGAGAAAGAAATGGCAACCCACTCCAGTATCCCTGCCTGGAAAATCTCATGGACAGAGGAACCTGGTGGATCGCAATCCATGGGGTCGCAAAGAATCGGGCACGACTGAGCGACTAACACACACACTGTGATGCCAAATTAATGCACTATTGAAAGATGATGCATTGATGTGCTGTTTAATTTTCCTGCTTTTATGAAGTCATTGCTGTTTATTTCCCTTCTCCAGGGAATCTTTCCGACCCAGGGATAGAACCTAGGTCTCCTGCATTGCAGGTGGATTCTTCACCATCTGAGCCATCAGGGAAGCCCTGTTTTCTTTCTTTCTTTCTTTTTTTTTTTTTTTTAACATATCAGATTCCAGCAAGTAGATCAGGAAATGAACATGGTGTTGGAAGTTTAGGGTTTAATCCTGGTGCTGCCATTTAGTAGCTCTTACCCCAGCCCTTTATGTGTGCATCTGTGAAATGGATCAAATAGTACCCACAGAACCAGGTTGTTAAATGGCAATGATCTGGAGGCTCAGATTCCACTATTTTGTCTAGTTATATTTTAAGGCAAAAAGTCTTAATTTGCAGAAGAATTTAGTTCAAAAATCAAAACATGTTTTTAAAGGTCTGGAGATGTTCCTCTCGCCCTCTCTGCTTTGGTGGTGGTGGTTGGAGGGGGTTGTTATGCTAGGAGCAAAATTGATAGCATGAAATGCAGTGACTGCAGGATATAATTTAAATTGTAAAGTTTTATTTGTTTTGCCTATATTATTTGAATGTGTGACATCTTTTGAATAAATAAAATGCAGGTAAAAATAAGATAATCAAAACCCCAAGAGGAATAAAGCTCAGGACCAGTATTTCTAGAACTCGGGAGGAGCAAAGAATACATCTGCATAAGGTTCCCAAGGAGCCAGCTGTGAGGACATTTTTAGATGACTGTGAATGTGTCAAAATACGGAACAGATGTGCTTCCTGTCTGCATGGAAGAATAACTCCTGCTTGTGGCTGTAAGGTTCATGATGCTGGGAATTGCATAATAATTATTTTCCCTCTTCTCCCTCTTTGTTGGTTAAATGAAGCGAGGCAGTTTCTATTTAAAACATGGTGCTGTGTGTCTTATTTGCCTGTGGGCTCCAGAAGTTGAAGCAGCTGTGCAGGGGTTTGTGCACAGCATGGCTAACTAAGCGCATAGTAGGTTCTTAATAATGGTTGCATTGCAGATTTCAGGAGTGGGGACTTTGATCAGCACTAAGTTATATTGTTAGATTCCCTGGTGGCTCAGTGGTAAAGAATCTGCCTGTCAATATAAGAGATATGGGTTTGATCCCTGAATCAGAAAGATTCCCTGGAGAAGGAAATGGCAACCCACTCCAGTAATTCGTGTTTGGAGAATTCCATGGACAGAGAAGCCTGGCAGGCTACAGTCTATGGGGTCGCAAAGAGTTGGACATGACTTAGGGACTAAACAACAGGTTCATATTGTGGCCTCTTGTCTGGTTTTTAAAGCAAGATGGCATCTGCATTTAGAGGCAATAGGAGATGAGTGCTGGAGTGTTCATGGGCTGGTGCTGGGTCCCATGTCTGCTGTACATGGCAGTTAGCAGCATCCCCACTGTACGTGGACGTACTGACTTATGTACTGGGTACATGGCGTGCCCCAGAAATGTGGATTTAGGCTCTCAGAAGGACAGCTCACAAGCCCAGCTGTCCCCCTGCCTTGCTTATTATTTTCATGTTTTTGAGAGCTAAATATTACACCTTTGCAAGCGTTCCCTTCCAGAGTCTCTCTGTGTGCTTGAAAACACAGGTTTGGACATGTGTGGGGATGAGAATGGTGGGACCCTCTGACATGGCATTAGGAGAGGGTGGTGGTAAGAGAAGGATTCGGATTCCTCTTACACCTGACCCTGAGAGGAGGGATAGTCTGAGTAGCAAATTCTGTTTTTGAAAGTTGTCTCCCATCTAGTCTGCCAGTCCTTCTCATTGTGGAATGAATGAGTTTGATCTGATTGCCTTTTACCTGAAATCAGCTGCCCACTGGGACTGAGTGCTCTTATTTTTGGAGTGTTATTAGGGACTTTTGGAGTTCATAATGCATATTCTGGCTGGTAGCTCAAGAGTCAGAATAGCCTATAAATCATTTCCCTGGGTTCATAAAGAGGAAGGGCTGTTGGAGGAGGTTGTATGTTAATGGTGGTCCCCGATGGGCCCTCAGGGGGTGTGATCAGACCACCCTTGGGCTCTCGTGCTGGTTTATCACATCACCCACACACCCACCCACTCCATCCACCTGTAAACACATAAACATCCCTGCTGAGGGATGAGGTCACGTATGAGTCCAGGGCTTTGCACATAGAGGCCCTCAGGGGCACGGATCTGAGTGAAATGTGTGGTCTGACTGCATCACATATAAGGATGCTCTGCCGTCCTCTGCTTTCCCTGCCCCTCTCTACCTACCCTTCGTCTTCCTCTTCCCAGGAATGTCCTTGTTCCTCTTCGCTGATCGTGCAGGAGTGTGGCCCAGAGTCACCCGTGGAGGTGTTTAGAAGTTTATTTGTTTTTGACTGTGCTGAGTCTTCACTGCTGCGTGGGCGTTTCTCTGATTGCAGCAAGCGGGAGCTACGCTCTAGTTGTGGTGCGCAGGCTTCTGACTGCAGTGACTTCTCTTGCTGAGGAGCTTGGGCTCTGGGGCGATGGGCTTCGGTACTTGTGGTGCGTGGGCTTAGTTGCTCCTCGGCATGTGGGATCTTCCCAGAGCAGGGATGGATCCCGTGTCTCTTGCATTGGCCAGGTGGATTGTTTACCACTGAGCCACCAGGAAAGCCCTTTGGAGGTTTTTGAAAAAGCAGATGGAGGCAGACCCAAGCTGCTTTTGTAAGGCTTTCTGGGTGATTCCAGCGTTCAGCCAGATTAAGAATTAGTACGTTACAGATTCTCCTTTTGCTCCATCTCCACTAGTTCATTGATCCTCCCTAATTTGCATTCCCTCATGAGTGTTCTCCCTGTTGTCTGAGCTCATGAGCGATAATGGTGTGTTAATAGTAACAGCCCTGATGCTCTAGTTGCACATCGGGACTGTGTTAGGAGCCTCACACTCATTATTTCAGTCTAATTCAAGTCTAACAGGCTTGCAAAAAAGTAGGTGTTGTCATCTTCATCTTACAGATAAGAAAACTGAGGCTCAAAAAGATTCATGGACTGCTAAAGTCAGACACAGGTTTTAAGTGGGAGAGCAAGAATATGAATTGAGGTCTACCGGAATCCAAAGCCACGTCCTCTCCATAAGTCAGGCTACATCACTAAACTCTGCTTTGAGCTTTGCAGACGCCTGACACTAAGTCATATCCAATGAAGAGTAGGAGCCAGAGTGTGGACTCTGTAGGCAGATGGCCTGGATTTGAATCCTGGCTCTGCTGCTTGTTGGCTGGGAGCTTGAACATCCTACTTACCTTCTGTCCCTCAGCGTCCTCATCTGTGAAATGGTGAGAATAATAGTACTTCCCTTGTCGGGTTGCTGTGTGCTGAATGGCGGCTGGTATGTGATCCATGATTGTCAAATGTTTTTTCAGAATTGAAGTGTAGTTGATCTACAATGCTGTGTCTGTTTCAGGTGTATAGCAAAGTCCAGCAAAGCGAATGTTATACATGCACATATATCCACCCTTTTTAAAGATTCTTTTCATTATAGATTATTACAAGGTAATTGAGTATAGCTCTCTGTGCTATGCAGTTGGTCCTTGTTTTTTATCTATTTTATATATAATAGTGTGTATCTGTTAATCCCAAACTCCTAATTTACCCCTTTGGTATAAATTTACTCTCTTCCCCTTTGGTAACCTGAGTCTGTGAGTCTATTTCTGTTTTGTAAATAATTCATTTGTGTCATTTTTTTTTAGATTCCACATTTAACTGATATCATGTGATATTTGTCTCTGTCTGACTTCACTTAGATCAAATATATATATTTTTAAGCAGCACAGTCCTTTCTTTATATATCTTACGAGGGAAGCAGATGTCAGGTGGGTGAGGATGAGACCTGGGCTGCTCACGTTCCTGTGGAGAGGGGCCCCTGCAACCCCAAGGACCGCCTTTTGTAGGGCCCCTGAGGGTTACCTTTCTCCAGGGTAATTCTCTGTCCTGTTCATTTACTAACCTTTAAAATTAATGACAGCAAATTTACTTGTTTATTATTATGGTCAGCTGCAGTGGTTCAGTCACTCAGTCGTGTCCGACCCTCTGTGACCTCATGGATTTTAGCGCGCCAGGCTCCTCTGTCCATGGGCTTTCCTAGGCAAGAATCCTGGAGTGGGTTGCCATTTCCTTCTCCAATGGTCAGTGGCGGAGGAGAAGCACAAGCTGAACGGTGTGCAGAAATTGGGCCATATACAGGCAGAGTCTTAAAGATGGTCCTGGTCACTAAGGAGAGTGTTCACCTCAGCCTGGTGACACACTGTCCCTGTTGACAGGGTGTGTAGGGCAGGGCATGCCCTGTGGGTGGTCCTGTCTGCCCAAAGAAGGGTGTCTGAGAAAGAGCGAGCCTCATGCTTCTGGGTGGGAGTGGTGTGGGCAGGGCTCACAGGTGTTACAGGGCAGTTGAGAGTGGCTGAGAACGAGGAATGAAGGGCATGGAGGGCGCTGGGGAAGGGAGCTCTGTTGGCACCAAGTGGGAAGATGCCTTCCAGAGACTTCTTGGCAGACAGGGGCCTCATCAGGGAATGATCGGAGCTCAAGAACAGCACACATTGGCTCATACCCGGGACATCGTGCCAGTAGTTACCTGAAGCGAGGGTTGGATTGCCAGGGATGAGCACCAACACGGCCAAGGAGTTGTCAGGAAGGAGCCAAGGGTAGAGATATAGGGATCTGGCCAGGGCTGGGGCTGTCTATCATGAGGAAGACGGAAGCCATCTAGAGCCCAGGAGCCAAGCCCACAGTGTGTAGTGGATTGTGTCTTTGGGAAAGGCAGGCCTCATGACCCTGCTGTTAAAGGGACTCACTAATGGGCTGTCTAAGTAAAGAGACTGAGGCAAGGGGTCACAAGGCAGATAAGTTGACCTGGTCATTGTTATTGCTGGGAGGGGCTCCTGGGACTCTGCTCACTGCGCCTGCTGGGGAGCCAGGCCAGAGATGCAGTGGCTGAGTCCAGGGACACAGCCAGTTAAAAGCAGGGGCTTGGTCTGGTGCTTCTGACAGAGCTGAGCCTTGCTGCCTGGAGAATTCCTTCCTTTCCTGGGAGAAGACACTGGGACTGGCATCCTCCAGCGACCGTGGGGAACCTTGGGAGGAGCTCTTCTTCGAGTGTGGCCGAGGGGTCAGCTCTCCACCTGTAGCCCCTGCTTTGCAGGGTGAAGACGAATGAAGTCTGAAGCATGCAGGCTTGACATCCTAGACAGGATGACATCATCCTAGACTGATGACAACACAAGAGACTACAAAACCCTTCATCCGCCTCGTTGACATCACGCCTGCTCCCCTCCTTCCACACTGGTTGGCCCCAGTTGTCTTTTCCTGTTCAAAGCAGAGCTTGCTCATCCAGTGGACCTCCTTCATTTCATCTGTTTTTCTGAGTGCCCCCACATGTGTGTTCCCAGGGACCCCTGTGAGTTATCCTGGACTTGCCTTCCCTTCTCCTGGGCTCCGTGCTCCTTGACCTTGTCTCTCATCTTTGTGCTCTTGGTGCCAAGCAGTGTGTCCGTTTCAGGGCCCAGGATGCAGGATCAACAATCAATAAATTGTTGATCGAGTGATTGATTAAAGATGTTGTAGTTTGTAGTCAGTCTCCAGCAAGTTCTATACAGACTTCTGGCTGTTAGGGAAAAAAAACCCAAGCTTGGGTATTTGTCCCAGAGCTCTGCTGGTGCCATGAGCTGGGTCTGCTCCAACAGCTGTGGAGGCAGCCTGAGAAAGAGGCATTGCTCTTCCACTCTGAGTGGAAGTGACTTGGTGGTGGATTGTCCTACTCGCATTCAAACTTCAAAGTGAAATGTCCTCTCTGCCCAGAAGGCTTGTCAGTTCCACTCATTGCTGATGGAGAAAGCAGTCAGAGCAGCAGTGCTCGTGAGAAAGGGCTTGATCAGAGGGAAGGGAAGGGACGTTACCCAGGAGCCCTACCCGCACCCCGGCCACAGTGCTGTGAGCCTACCCTAAGTATAGCCTCCTACATCCTTTTTAAAAAAAAAAAAAAAAGAGAGAGAGAGAGGCTTAATGAACAGTAACCCACGTACTACACAATTCACTCAGAGTATGCGATTCAGTAGTCATTAGTGTGACAGATTGTGCAACTACAATTTTAGGACATTTCATCACCCTATAAAGAAACTTCCTATCCATTAGCAGTCCCCCTTCATGCCCTACTCACCTCCCCAATCCTGGCAACCTCTCACCTCCTTTCTGTCTCAATCGATTTGCCTGTTCTAGTGACTTCATTATAAATAGAGTCATACATACATAGGGTATGTAGTCTTTTGTATCTGGCTCCCTCACTTAGCATAATGCTTTCAGAGTTTACTCAGCACTTCATTCCTTGCTGTGGCTGAGTAATTTTCCATTGTATAGATATACTATTAATACATCTTGTTTGTTCATCAGCTGATGGACATTTGAGCTGTTTTGACTTTTTGGCTCTTACGAGTAATGCTGCTGTGAACATTCATGTGCAGGTTTTTGTGAGGTCATGTGTTTTCATTTCTCTTGGGTATATATATCTAGATGGGAATTATTAGATCATGTGATAAGCCCATGTTGAACATTTTAAGAAACTGTGAAACTGTTTTCTGAAGCAGCTGTATCATTTTACATTCCCACCAGGAATGTATGAGGGTTTCAGTTTTTCCACATTCTTGTTAACATTTGTTATTGTCTGTCTCTGATTATTGTCATTTTAGTGGGTGATTTTGATTAGTATTTCCCTTACGGTTAATCATGCTGGCATCTCTTTAAGTGCTTATTGGACATTATTGTTTTTGAAGAAAAGTTTTTCAAATCCTTGGCCATTAAAGAATTGGTTATTTGGCTTTTTAATTCTTATGTTGTAAGAATTTTTTGTATATCCTGGATATAAGTCCTTTATCAGGTAGGATTTACAAGTATTTTCTCCCTGTCTGTGGATTACCTTTTCACTTTCTTGATATTGTGCATTTAAGTACAACTTCATATTTTGATGACATCCAATTTACTTTTGTTTTTCCCCCAGTGATTTTGGTATTATGTGTAGGATTTCATTGCCTAACTCAAACTCATAAAGGTTTATGTCTAGGTTTTCCTCTTAGAAGAAAACCTACCTCTACCTCTGAAGTTTAGTCTTTGATCCATTTTTGAGTTAGTCTTTGTACAATATATGGTGTGAGGCAGGGGTTCCGCTTAGCTTATCGGTATCCTGTTACAGCACCATTTGTTGAAGAATGCCTCATACATTGTTTTGAATGTCAATACTTTGCTTTATTTATTTTTGATCAGAGGATAATTGCTTTATAATATTGTATTAGTTTCTGCTCTACAACAATATGAATCAGACACATGTATACATATATCCCTCCCTGTTGACCCTCCCTCCTACCATCCCCCCACCATCCCACCCCTGTAGGACATTACAGAGCACCAAGCTGAGCTCCCTGTGTTACACAGCAGCTTCCCACTAGCTATCTGTTTTACACATGGTAGTGTGTATATATGTATATGTGTCAGTGCTACTCTCTCATGCATTTTTAATGAATTAATAAATATGTTTTAAATTTCACTTCTCAAGTGCTTTTGATAGCATGGGATCTGTTATAAAGAAAGTTATTAAAATAAATCATTAAACTTGTATGCAGGTCAGGAAGCAGCAGTTAGAACTGGACATAGGACAATTGACTGGTTCAAAATTGGGAAAGGAGTATGACAAGGCTATATATTGTCATCCTGCTTATTTAACTTACATGTGGAGTACATCATGTGAAATGCCAGGCTGGATAAATCACAAGCTGGAATCATAATTATTGTGAGAAATATCAACAACCTCAGATATACAGGCGCTATTACTCTAAGGGTAGAAAGTGAAGGGGAACAAAAGAGCTGCTTGATGAGGGTGAAAGAAGAGAGTGAAAAAGTTGGCTTAAAACTCACCATTCAAAAAATTAAGATCATGGCATCCAGTCCCATCACCTCATGGAAAATAGATGGAGA
The DNA here is from genome assembly GCF_016772045.2 of Ovis aries. Taxonomy (NCBI): domain Eukaryota; kingdom Metazoa; phylum Chordata; class Mammalia; order Artiodactyla; family Bovidae; genus Ovis; species Ovis aries. The sequence continues at coordinate 21,085,493 of NC_056076.1, read as the reverse complement.
GAAAGTGAAAACAGTGACAGAATTTATTTTCTTGGGCCTCAAAATCACTGCAGATGGTGACTGCCCAGCCATAAAATTAAAAGATGCTCGTTTCTTGGAAGGAAAGCTATGGCAAACCTAGACAACATTAAAAAGCTGAGATATCACTTTGCCAACAAAGGTCTGTCTAGTCAAAGCTATGGTTTTTCCAGTAGTCATGTATGGATATGAGAGTTGGACCATAAAGAAGGCTGAGCACTGACGAATTGATGCTTTTGAACTGTGGTGTTGGAGAAGACTCTTGAGAGTCTCTTGGACTGCAAGGAGATCAAACCAGTCAATCCTAAAGGAAATCAACCCTGAATATTCATCGGAATGACTGATGCTAAATTTTCAATACTTTGGCCACCTGATGCAAAGAGTCTACTCATTGGGAAAGACCCTGATGCTAGGAAGAACTGAAGGCAAAAGATGAAGGAGATTGCAGAGGATGAGATGGTTAGATAGAATAACCGATTCAATGGCCATGAGTTTGAGCAAACTCTGGGAGATAGTGGAAGACGGAGGAACCTGGCATGCTGCTCTCTATGGGGTCACAAGAGTGAGATATGACTTAGCAACTGAACAACAACAACTCATCAAAGGGTAACATTTACTTAATATTATGTGATTCTGAGTGAGGGAATCAATTGATTTCATATTTCTCTATATTTGAAACTAAGCTGAAGGATATGTAGTCATAGAATTCTAGTTCTTAAAGCACACCAGGGTCTTGCCTCCTTGTTCTTATCTTTCAGTGTTTTTTTCATTTTATTTACTATTTGTTTCCTGTATTTACTTTTTTTTTGTTTAGCTTTTTATGGTATGATATAGAGTGCCTACAATTAAAATGTTTGGAGCATAAAATAGAGCAATTACCCCTGTGGATTTATCTTCATAATGTGGGCTGAGTGGCCCTGTAGAATGCTGCAGGTGTTAGTTTTTAGAAGGAGAAATGAACCAAGATTTTGGTTCCTCTTCTCAAAATGGGAGCATTCTTATTTCAGTGCTATTTGGTACTCTTGTGCCTCTGATTCTAAAACACAACCCCCATGGTGGGCCTGGGAGGTTGGCCTGCTTGCTGACTCTTTCCCTTTGAGTAGCCCGTGCTCCACTGGCCTCTCCTCTTCACCCCCATCCACACACTCTTAAAACAGAGACTGCCCTGATGGTCCATCTGCAGGGTGACGAATGGATCATTGGAGCTGTGGAGAAGGATTCGAGCCCTTTGTATAAAGCGTGCTCTGGGCTTGCCTAATTATAACCAAGACAGTCCTGCCACCCCACCCCCTCACTTCATGTGGCGGCAAAGGGGTATTGTTAATAGTGCTCAGAGCCACTGCCTTAGGGGGGATGGTTGGAGAGGGGACAGAAAAGCTGTTCAAACCCAGCGCCCTTTCTTTAGCACTTTCAGAACAGCTGTGATGAGGAACTCTGTATAAGGGCTTTTGTGTGTATGTTCACACACTCATTTGAAGAGCAATACAAGATGAAGCTACTTACCAAGGAAAGAAAAACTAGTTCTAGTATTTAAAATTAAACTCAAATTTGTAGAAATATGGATCAATCTAAGGGGAAAGGATGATACCATTCTTAAAAAAGAAACAGAAATGTTGCTTAAGGGCACATAATTTAAACTCAGGGTGATTGATGGCTGACAAAGAGTAAAATCAGACGTATTCTTAAACAGCTGGGAAAGGTTCTGATATGTCTTAGAAGACTATCTTGACATTTGCTCCATGTGAAAGTCAGTGTAAATCTGGAGAGGTGTTGTCCAGGTGAATTTATTCCCGCTAAAGCAAAACTTAAGATAGAAGAATTTTCTTCTAAAATATTTTTTGTAAGTCAGAATACCTTTTGCTGCAGTCATTTCAGACTTCCTGTTTTGATTAGGAAAAAAGAAATCACTATTGTGTAACATTAAGATAAACTGATACATTTATGTGATTATGTAATTCTTCCTCACTTTATATCAAGACTGATCAACAGAAAAATAATAGAACTCTTTATCACCAAAACTGTGATTTAATAGAAAAACCTGTAATCACTTTTTAAAATCCAGATGCATATCAGAAGTGTCTTGAAATTTTTTGAAAAATACAAATGCCCAGGTATTGCTTTTTTTTCCTCCAGAACTCCAGATATATTTCTAATGAGCAGTCATGTTTAAAAATATCTGCACTATATGATGATCTTTTACTTTTATCTAGTTTGTTTCACTTTTTATGTTTCATATTTAATGCTCCCATTTCACTTAGTTTATATTTTCCAGTTTCTCCATATCTTTTTTTCTGACGTGCTTTCTCAAGCCTTTATCAAGCATAGCAGAAAAGCTTTGGGGTTTTTATATAAATAAATATATATATATAAAATACATATAATGTATATAATTTAGAAAACTTAATGAATTTTTGCCTAGCTAAAAAATATATGACATTTTGATTCCACTTGTTTTACTTAGTATGAACGGAATGCTAGACTTCTAATTAAAAAATAGATATGCAATAAGCAACAGAAGTTTACTGTATAGCACAGGGAACTATAGTCAATATCTTGTAATAACCTATAATGGAAAATAATTTCAAAAATGATATATGTGTATATGTATAACTGAATCACCTTGTTGTACCTGAAACATTGTAAGTCATCTATACTTCAATAATATATATATATATATATATATATATATTAGGGGAAAAAGTATTGGTGAGGTTCAAAAGTTTGTGAAAAGAGTATAAAGAGTGAATATGTAAAAAAAAAAGAATGATATGAACATTCTCTCATCTGCTTGGTGGCACATCTCCATGGAATATGTGTCCTAGACACGTCGCTGGTGAGGGGTCCCTGGAGCCTGACTGGCCCACTGTGTCCCGTGGGCGCATGGTGAGCCTTGTTCAGTGAGGGACACGATGGAGGAGCCCACGACAGGCAGGGCCAGAGCCAGAGGCCTGCACCGCTCCTGGAAAGACAGTCACAGAACTCAGACACTCTAGTTTTCATCAGCCTTCGTCAGAAACTTCTCAAAAAGGTCGATTCTTTTCTTATTTTCTAACGCAAGTGAAAAGTTGTTGCCAGTTTGTGTTTGAAGAAGACCACCTCAGGCTAAGGTGTCTTGGGAATGAGAGTCCCTGGCGACGTTCTTCCTGCCCAGAGGGAGCGTGCTGATGTCCCAGGGACGCACACGTTCGGATCCACCCCCAGAGCGTGTGCTCAGAGACCCGGGAGACGGGCGCCTCTCCAGAAGCTTCCTTCACGTCTGCCATAATGAAACCAGTAGGAAGCGTGGCACGTTCTGACTGGAACCCTTGAAACATGGCTCCAGGTATTCCATGGACTGTGCCCTGAGGCCAGGCCTGCTGACCAGACCCTCGAACCCTTGCGGGGCAGGCCTGAGATGACCAGGGCTGCTTTCCTTGTGGATGGCAAGTTGCTTGTGGACTCAAGATTGACGGTCCCACACCAGCCCTTTTTTTGTCAGGCGTCGCCACACCCGTAACGTTGGGTGGCTAGATTTATATATTTTATCCATGGCCAAAATATATACTTCCTTCTCCAGAACTCACCACATCCTACATATAATTAAATTTTTTTTTGCTGTGGTAAAATACATAGAACATAAAATTTACCATTTTAACCATTTGAAGTGTACAATTCAGAAGCATTGGTTGCATTCAGATTTTTGGACCACCACCATTGCTATTTCCAAGGCTTTTTCATCTTTCCAAATAGAAACTCTGTTAACCATTAAGCAATACCTTCCCACCTCCACCTCTCTCCAGCCCCTCGAGACTCTGATCTTCTATTTTGTCTCTATGGACTTGCCTGTATCATTTTAAGATTTAATTTTTTAAAAAGATTTATTTTATAGTGGGTTGTTGTGTTTTCATTTTCATTAGTTTCTATGCATATTTTGATTTCTTTTTTTATTTCTTCTGTGATTTGTTGGTTATTCAGAAGTGTGTTGTTCAACCTCCATATGTTAGAATTTTTAATAGTTTTTCTCCTGTAATTGAGATCTAATCTTAATGCATTATGGTCAGAAAAGATGCTTGGAATGATTTCAATTTTTTTGAATTTGGAAAGAAATCTTAAAAATTAGGGCAGAAATAAATGCAAAAGAAACAAAAGAGACCATAGCAAAAATCAACAAAGCCAAAAGCTGGTTCTTTGAAAGGATAAATAAAATTGACAAACCATTAGCCAGACTCATCAAGAAGCAAAGAGAGAAAAATCAAATCAATAAAATTAGAAATGAAAATGGAGAGATCACAACAGACAACACAGAAATACAAAGGATCATAGAGACTACTATCAGCAGTTGTATGCCAATAAAATGGACAACGTGGAAGAAATGGACAAATTCTTAGAAAAGTACAATTTTCCAAAACTGAACCAGGAAGAAATAGAAAATCTTAACAGACCCATCACAAGCACGGAAATTGAAACTGTAATCAGAAATCTTCCAGCAAACAAAAGCCCAGGTCCAGACGGCTTCACAGCTGAATTCTACCAAAAATTTCGAGAAGAGCTAACACCTATCCTCCTCAAACTCTTCCAGAAAATTGCAGAGGAAGGTAAACTTCCAAACTCATTCTATGAGGCCACCATCACCCTAATACCAAAACCTGACAAAGATGCCACACAAAAAGAAAACTACAGGCCAATAGCACTGATGAACATAGATGCAAAAATCCTCAACAAAATTCTAGCAATCAGAATCCAACAACACATTAAAAAGATCATACACCATGACCAAGTGGGCTTTATCCCAGGGATGCCAGGATTCTTCAATATCCGCAAATCAATCAATGTAATTCACCACATTAACAAATTGAAAAATAAAAACCATATGATTATCTCAATAGATGCAGAGAAGGCCTTTGACAAAATTCAACATCCATTTATGATAAAAACTCTCCAGAAAGCAGGAATAGAAGGAACATACCTCAACATAATAAAAGCTATCTATGACAAACCCACAGCAAACATTCTCCTCAATGGTGAAAAATTGAAAGCATTTCCCCTAAAGTCAGGAACAAGACAAGGGTGTCCACTTTCACCGCTACTATTCAACATAGTTCTGGAAGTTTTGGCCACAGCAATCAGAGCAGAAAAAGAAATAAAAGGAATCCAACTTGGAAAAGAAGAAGTAAAACTCTCACTGTTTGCAGATGACATGATCCTCTACATGGAAAACCCTAAAGACTCCACCAGAAAATTACTAGAGCTAATCAATGAATATAGTAAAGTTGCAGGATATAAAATCAGCACACAGAAATCCCTTGCATTCCTATACACGAATAATGAGAAAGTAGAAAAAGAAATTAAGGAAACAATTCCATTCACCATTGCAACAGAAAGAATAAAATACTTAGGATAATATCTACCTAAAGAAACTAAAGACCTATATATAGAAAACTATAAAACACTGATGAAAGAAATCAAAGAGGACACTAATAGATGGAGAAATATACCATGTTCATGGATCAGAAGAATCAATATAGTGAAAATGAGTATACTACCCGAAGCAATTTACAAATTCAATGCAATCCCTATCAAGCTACCAGCCACATTTTTCACAGAACTAGAACAAATAATTTCAAGATTTGTATGGAAATACAAAAAACCTCAAATAGCCAAAGCAATCTTGAGAAAGAAGAATGGAACTGGAGGAATCAACTTGCCTGACTTCAGGCTCTACTACAAAGCCACAGTCATCAAGACAGTATGGTACTGGCACAAAGACAGACATATAGATCAATGAAACAAAATAGAAAGCCCAGAGATAAATCCACACACATATGGACACCTTATCTTTGACAAAGGAGGCAAGAATATACAATGGAGTAAAGACAATCTCTTTAACAAGTGGTGCTGGGAAAACTGGTCAACCACTTGTAAAAGAATGAAACTAGATCACTTTCTAACACCGCACACAAAATAAACTCAAAATGGATTAAAGATCTAAATGTAAGATCAGAAGCTATAAAACTCCTGGAGGAGAACATAGGCAAAACACTCTCAGACATAAATCACAGCAGGATCCTCTATGATCCACCTCCCAGAATTCTGGAAATAAAAGCAAAAATAAACAAATGGGATCTAATGAAAATTAAAAGCTTCTGCACAACAAAGGAAAATATAAGCAAGGTGAAAATACAGCCTTCTGAATGGGAGAAAATAATAGCAAATGAAGCAAGTGACAAACAACTAATCTCAAAAATATACAAGCAACTTATGCAGCTCAATTCCAGAAAAATAAACGACCCAATCAAAAAATGGGCCAAAGAACTAAATAGATATTTCTCCAAAGAAGACATACGGATGGCTAACAAACACATGAAAAGATGCTCAACATCACTCATTATTAGAGAAATGCAAATCAAAACCACAATGAGGTACCACTTCACACCAGTCAGAATGGCTGCGATCCAAAATTCTGCAAGCAATAAATGCTGGAGAGGGTGTGGAGAAAGGGAACCCTCCTACACTGTTGGTGGGAATGCAAACTAGTACAGCCACTATGGAGAACAGTGTGGAGATTCCTTAAAAAATCGCAAATAGAACTACCTTATGACCCAGCAATCCCTCTGCTGGGCATACACACCGAGGAAACCAGAACTGAAAGAGACACATGTACCCCAATGTTCATCGCAGCACTGTTTATAATAGCCAGGACATGGAAACAACCTAGATGTCCATCAGCAGATGAATGGATAAGAAAGCTGTGGTACATATACACAATGGAGTATTACTCAGCCGTAAAAAAGAATTCATTTGAATCAGTTCTGATGAGATGGATGAAACTGGAGCCGATTATACAGAGTGAAGTAAGCCAGAAAGAAAAACACCAATACAGTATACTAACAGATATATATGGAATTTAGGAAGATGGCAATGACGACCCTGTATGCAAGACAGGGAAAGAGACACAGATGTGTATAATGGACCTTTGGACTCAGAGGGAGAGGGAGAGGGTGGGATGATTTGGGAGAATGACATTCTAACATGTATACTATCATGTAAGAATTGAATCGCCAGTCTATGTCTGATGCAGGATGCAGCATGCTTGGGGCTGGTGCATGGGGATGACCCAGAGAGATGTTATGGGGAGGGAGGTGGGAGGGGGGGTTCATGTTTGGGAACGCATGTAAGAATTAAAGATATTAAAATTAAAAAAAAGATTTATTTATGTTACTTTTGGCTGTGCTGGGTTTTCATTGCTGTATGCGAGCTTTCTCTCTTTGCGGTGAGTGGGGTTTACCCTTTGTTGCAGTGTGCAGGCTTCTCATTGTGGTGTCTTCTCATGTTGCAGAGCTCAGGTTCTAGGCACATGGGCTTCAACAGTTGCAGCATGTGGGCGCTAGAGCTATGGACTCAATATTTGTGGTGCACAGGCTTAGTTGCTCTGTGACATGTGGGATCTTCCGGACTAGGAATTGAACCAGCATCCCTTGCATTGCAAGGGAGATTCTTAACAACTGACCCACCAGGGAAGCCCAAGATTTATTAAAAAAAAAAAGTTTAAAACTGTTTTAGAAGCAAAGTTTACAGAAGACTTCAAAGTTTCGATAGAGTACTTCTGGTTTTACAATTTTCAGCAGAGCACATTGAAACCAACAGGTCTGCCTCCCCTTGCACGTAGTTGGTGGGAGAGGCGAACAGAACATGGCAGGAGGGTGACCAAGTCCTTGAGGCGCTTTTGTAGATCACACACGGGAGTAGCTGCATGGAGGTCCATGGTCACAGCGGCCTTTGTGAGTGAGTCATTCCTGTTTGAAGACCAATAAGTTACTTTTCATTGAAAATTGGCATCAAAGTTTTATTACTAGTGGAGATTGTAAACTGCATCCTTTTGACCTCAAAATGCCCATCTTTTTCTGCTACTCTCTTCTGTCTTCTGGAGAATGCAAAGGATTCTTTGTAAGGGAAGATCGTGCATGACTAAACATCATTATATTTAGCATAGTGAGTTTCAGAGCCATAGGTAGCAACAGTACTACGGAGGGCTAAGGACACCCTGGGACAGTGTGAGGGGAGCCCCTCCTGACTTGAAGCTGCCAAGCACTCTCCTCCTCAGTCCCTGGTGCCAGCTGTGTGCTGGACGAGGGGGAGGAGCTGGGGCCCCAGCTGGCTGCCTGTGATAATAACAGTGAGGGTAATAGTGCAGCCCCTTCCACACCCCCATTCCTTGGGCACATTCTATGGGATGGGCCTGGGTGGGGGTTCTCGAGCATTCTCTTAAACTTGTGCAGCCCCCCAGAGAGGCGGGTTTAGCATGGGAAGAGGGAAGCTCCCAGAGGTCAAGTTGTAGCTTTCAGGCCAGCACTTGACAAGTGGTCATAGCACGGCTTCCAAGGCCGTGTTAGGGGGCTGCCTGGTCCCTGGTCAGTGCAGTCCCACCCTGAGCTGTGGAGTGGGTGGGGCAGGGTGCCCACTCCCAGGCCACTTCTCTGGGCAAGACAGAGACACCTGCGTAGCCAAGGGACCTGGCCATCCGGAGAGAGGGTGGGGGCCCAGGGAGCAGGGACTGCAGGGGAGGGGTGTTGGGGGTTCTCATCTCTGGGCCTTCTGGCTGGGGGACTGTCACAGGGTTTCAGGGAGATGCAGGGCCTCTGCTGAGTGCATTATGATCAGCCCAGGTGGGGGTGGGGACAGGTCCCGATGGCCAGAGCAGTCAGAGAAAAGGATCGGCTCTTGAAATTGTGTGTTAGTATTCGTTCACTTTGCACAGAGGAAAGGCCCCCATGTGGCACTTGCTCATGCTTATTTTGCAGTTGACCCTTGAACAACTCGGGGGTTAGGGGTGGCAGTCCTTTGCTTAGTCAAAAACCTGAGTATAACTTACAGTCCGTCCTCTGTATCCTTGGTTCCTTCGTGTCCAAGATGGTTCTGCCTCAGTGGATTCAACCCACTGTGTACTGCTGTAGGATTTACTTTTGGCAAAAGTCTACATATAAGTGGACCTTCACAGTTCAAACTTGTGAAGTTCAAGGGGCAGTTGTGTTTCTATCAGCTTTATGACCTTATTTCCTAGTTCACAACACGTCAGCAAAATCAAGTCAGGAGGGAAAAGTGAGGCTTCTTTGATACACATGCTTAACAGCTAACGTGGAGGGTAGCATGAGAATCAGTTTCAGCGAGTGAAAGGGGAAGAAGAGATTAAGATGCAGAAAAGTTGAGCTTTACACATCTTCTTGGTGTGCAAGGATTTATTCAAACATTGTTAAGACTAAACCATTCAGTCTGTTACTAAGGACAAACGGTTCCTTTTAGGCTTCATTTCATTTGCACTGTTTTATCCAGGCAATAAATATTTAATTGGTTGATGTTTTAAAAGTTTACCAGGCTGCGGTAGCTCTATATTTAGCATAAGCCTGAGTAACCTTGTAAGTCATTTCCAATAGGATTAAAATGATCAGCATGCTTCCTAAGTCCTAAAAGAAATGCAAAGCTCTGGGGCACATTCAGTTGTATGTTCTTAATTTCAGATGGGTATTCATGTTCCACCAGCAAGTTTTTCTAAGACTGCCTGTAGGGCTGGTCTCTTTCTTTCCCTGGGGCTATCCCAGCATCCCCACAGGAGAAGGAGAGAAGGATCTGGTCTCTTTGAAGTTTGATCCAACCAGACCATCATGAGGGAATCTCTTTGCCTTCTATGTTGTTTAACTTGTGAATCAGCTGGAAATAAATTTGCTTTTCAAACAGATCTCAAACACATAAATATCTGAGTGTCATAGATAAAGGTGTCATTTCATAGTAAAGTAAAGTAAAAGTAAAGTCGCTCAGTCGTGTCCGACTCTTTGCAACCCCTTGGACTATAGTCCACCGGGCTCCTCTGTCCATGGGATTTTCCAGGCAAGAATACTGGAGTGGGTAGCCATTCCCTTCTCCAGGAGATCTTCCCAACCCAGGGATTGAACCCGGGTCTCCCGCATTGTAAGTAGATGCTTCACCCTCTGAGCCACCAGGGAAGTGACATACCACCTGTCATTCCTCTGAAATATGAAAAGGTGGGTTGGATGTCACTTAGGAAGCGTGACAAGTCCTTGGCTTCTGTCCTGAGCATCCTTGTCTAGATCACTGTTCACCTGACGCAGGTGACCAAGTGAGCCATAATCTGCTCATTACGACAGCCTCCTTCCAAAACTGTTTGGTTAATAACACTTGTTTTGTTTGATCACTAATTTCTACGTGTTAAGAACATATATTTTTTATTTGTCAAGTTGTTCCCATGAGTCCTATCTCTCCATTCTGGTTGCTACTGCCATAATTTGGGGTTCTCGACATCTTTCTTTTGGAGATTGTGGCCACTCTCCCTGGCATCCCTCTCCTCCACTGGGATTCTCTGCCAGCCCTTCATGCATTCTGCAGGGTGATAGCCCCGAAATGCAGACCTGACCAGGACATTCTGCTGCTTAAAGCCTTTCCAGGCCTTTCCTTGCCTTCAGGCCACTTCTGTGCCCCAGACACAGGGGCTCGTCCTCCTGGCAGCTAGGGCCCTCTCTGCCCTCCTCTGCCTGCACTGGCCACCCACCTCCTGTCTCCTGTGCTGCCTGGGTTTCTCATTGCTGTCAAGAAGCTCTTCAAAATGGAAGAGGTCTACTTCTTTAATTCTATTTCAGTTTTCCCCTGTTGGGTGAGAGATACTGGAGGAACCAGAGTATATATATACACATGCCTTTATCTCATGAGATTCTATACCTTAGAGACCTCTTTCCTTCACCGTGGGCTTTGTCTTTTACTGCTGTTGTGCATATTTCTGAGCCAGCGAGGGATTGTCATGAGAGGAAGAAGACAAATATGAAGTATACGGTGACGTTTCCTCCCCAGAAATTTGGAAAAATATAAAGTCACTCAGCAGACGAACTGCCTTAGAGAAGATTATAATGTTGGCCTTATCTTCTTTTACCAACATTCCACTTCCCTGACTTTCATCTAATCAATTACTATTAACTGTCTTGGAAATTTTTTTTTGTTTACACAGATTTTTAAGAAAATGAACAATTGCCACCAAACTGAAGGAAGTTAGGCCAAAAAATGTTACACTTAACATAAAGAGATTGGGCATATTAACACATAAAATTCTATGTATTATAAGATGCAATCATATTCTTTGGTTTTTCTGCAAAAAAACGAGACTTGTTGGTTTTCACCTCAGCAATTCACTGACACTTTGGAGGTGGGTTGCCATTTGGAATTTGGAAATGCTGCACCTTCAATCCACTTAGACAAATGTCCCCATTTCTGATTAGGCTCAGAGTGGTGGGGGCTCTCCCAGAATTGAGATGTTCACAGCAGCTCCACATTTTCATGGATTCTGAAAAGGGATTTCACAGAGATTAGCATTCAGAATGTTTGTCTAAGTCCAAGTAAAAGACTTTTGGGGTAGAAAGATTGAATAAAGTGCTTTATCCTCTATTGCAGGGTTTTTTTTTTTCTTTTCTTTTCTTTAGAAAGCAGCTTTGTTGCTTTTGTAACAACAATTTAAAAATATTCCACCTGAGTTTGGATGCTTTGTACTTGAGAACTAGATGGTTTGGGGTTTGCGAGTATTACCATGGACCCCAGTTGACAGAGAGTTTAGGTTTATGATGAAAAAAGCGTTCAGAGAAGGCATGTGACATGTTTACTTTTGCTGCCTGGCTCTTAAGGGGTGACATGACTCAGACCCCTTGTCAGAACCCACATGCTCTTCCTCAGTGGGAATTTGACTGTGATAAAGAGGCCTGAAACAGCGGAGGGAATTCTCAGCGTCAGAGGGAGAAGAAGGGTAGGAAAGTGTGGGGCTGGAAGAACTTATAATGTTAAAATTACGGTTTCTTCATTATAAAATAGGTCTGGCCATAAACATATTAAATTCTTGCCAGTATCTAGTTCAAGGGAAATGTTGTGAAATAGCTCTGTATGCAATAAAGGAAACTTTAAAACAATTATCATTTGTCTTCTCTGTAGTCAACTGGACTCTGGAACCTGGCTCTTGGGCTGCGCAGTCGACAGAAGCTCGTACTTTTTCCTCTGTGATTCTGGCTGTGCTCTATTGTTGAATGACTCCCCTTCGGTTCAAGTGGAGGCCTCCTGGGCAGCTGGTGGCTGGGGCAGCTGTGGTGGCCCGAGTCAAGTGCGCCCCTCCCATGGATGCGGCTCCCAATTTAGCTGTGGGGTTTGCACATAGCATGCCACAGCCCAGCAATCTGAGCTCTTGCTTTCTGTTTAAAAAGGCAGATGCTTCACACATGTTTGCCCAAATTGACATAAACCATGGAAGGAAAGAATGCTGATGCTCCTTCGTTACCCCATAGCAGCTCGCTACTTTTAATTTTGTAGGTTTCCTGTAAGAGCACACGCTGAAGGCAAAGCAGGATTTGTGCTCCTGCTGGGTTCGGAGTCTCGCTGTTTTAAGTGCCTGAGTAATGGGTGGACGGGGCATTTGTAAACAGCCAGGGGCTGAGTCTGAAGGACCTCGGAAGGACTTCCTTGGGCTTGAGTTGTCGCAGGTGGCCAGGGAGGAACACAGCTGAGGGGAGGAGGGTCCCTTCTGTCTGGTCTTTCTTTCCATACCAAGAAGAGCAGACGGTTGAATCACGGAATTAGCCTGCCTGGGGAGGGTTTGCTCTGGAGCACAAACTACTGGGAAGGCCTAAAAATAAGACCGAGAAAGTGTTTGCCCCTTTTCCTGAAGACAAGGTTGGCCTACATGACTTGGGAGGCGACAGACAGCTCCCGACTGGCTCTTGTGTCAAGTTACACTCAGTTCTCTCTTTGTCTCTTCCAGGCTCAGCTCTGCCCGAGGCTGATCCTGTAGAGGCTGGGAAGGGAGGATGGGGCTCTGGACTTTCCTCACAGTGGTCCTGGGTTTATTCTGATGTGACTACACCCCCTCGGTCCTCCATGGCAGTGCCAGACCTACGTCAGCCCTGAATTAACCGATGGTGGAAACTTGACAGCCGACAGGCCACATTTTGGGGATATCTCTGGCCATCAAGCACAATCAGGGGTCATGCAGACTGAACCTGACCTCGAATTGCATCTCCTGCTTACCACCTGGACAGGTTGCCCCCTCCACCGCCAGTGTGATTGCACACTTGTCAGTGCCCCTCTGCCCGCCCCAGGTAGAGACCGGTACCTGTGTGCCCCCCCCCGCACCCCCCCCCCCCACCAGAAGGGCATCCCGGAGGGATCCAGAGTGAGCTTGGGAGCGGATTCATTAAATAAACAAGGTGTTTATTTAAGTGAGTCTGTTAAATAATACAAGTTTTACCTGTGGCTGGCCCTTGTGAGCGCAGGATTGGTTTTATAATAAGATTTTAGCTAACCACAGTTAGAATTTAGTGTTAAATATTCTTACCCCCACACTTAGGGTTTTTTAAACACAGTATTGGCCTAAAAGTAAGAACCAGCTTCTGGGAACGGGTCAGGCAGGAGCCCTAGAATTTGGCTAGTGTCCTTTAGCTTATCTGTGATTAGCTGAGATGCTTGATAAATTCTTTTCCCGTTCCAGCAGCTTTATGACCGTCGGGGTCTGGCTGTCTGGTGTGGCAGTTCAGGACAGTACGTAGTTGGCGTGGTGTAAATAGTAAGTGGGGACATGTCTTGCCAGCCTGTCGTTTCAGCTGATGACTTCAGTGGTGCTGGAGTTTTGATGTTTATCACTGTCTCTTTCGCCCCCACCTTTTTCTTACCCAAAAGACAAATGGTGAGGTTAAATATGGCCATGACTCAGCCACGGCTCAGCCCAAGCCCAGTAGTGGCCATGAGGAGAGACAGAGTCACTGTCACCGGTTCTGTTGGAACCAGCATGCAGGCCTTTCAGCAGTCTCGGTTTTCACTAAAGTTTAATAGCTTATTATCAGAACTTATTCAGGCAATCATCTAATAAAGTATTCCTTAGCATGTTTCAAAAACTAAATTAATTTTTTAAAATGAAAGTACAGATTGTTTGATTTGCCAAGTGACTTTCATGTGTGAAGATAATTGAACTAAATTATAATTGAACTAAATTTAAGTTGTTTTGCTTAGGTAACAAAAGTGAGATGCTTTTGAATTACAAATACTGGGAAAAATTCTTCAAGAGATGGGAATACAGACCACCTGACCTGCCTCTTGAGAAACCTATATGCAGGTCAGGAAGCAACAGTTAGAACTGGACATGGAACAACAGACTGGTTCCAAATAGGAAAAGGAGTATGTCAAGGCTGTATATTGTCACCCTACTTATTTAACTTATATGCAGAGTACATCATGAGAAATGCTGGGCTGGAAGAAGCACAAGATGGAATCAAGATCGCCGGAAGAAATATCAATAATCTCAGATATGCAGATGACACCACCCTTATGGCAGAAAGTGAAGAGGAACTAAAAAGCCTCTTGACGAACATGAAAGAGGAGAGTGAAAAAGCTGGCTTAAAGCTCAACATTCAGAAAATGAAGATCATGGCATCTTGTCCCATCACTTCATGGGAAATAGATGGGAAACAGCAGAAACAGTGTCAGACTTTATTTTTTGGGCTCCAGAATCACTGCAGATGGTGATTGCAGCCATGAAATTAAAAGATGCTTACTCCTTGGAAGGAAAGTTTTGACCAACCTAGATAGCATATTGAAAAGCAGAGACATTACTTTGCCAACAAAGGTCCATCTAGTCAAGGCTATGGTTTTTCCAGTGGTCGTGTATGGATGTGAGAGTTGGACTGTGAAGAAGGCTGAGTGCTGAAGAACTGATGCTTTAGAAGTGTGGTGTTGGAGAAGACTCTTGCGAGTCCCTTGGACTGCAAGGAGATCCAACCAGTCCATTCTAAAGGAGATCAGCCCTGGCTGTTCTTTGGAAGGACTGATGCTAAAGCTGAAACTCCAATACTTTGGCCACCTCATGTGAAGAGTTGACTCACTGGAAAAGACTCTGATGCTGGGAGGGATTGGGGGCAGGAGGAGAAGGGGACGACAGAGGATGAGATGGCTGGATGGCATCACTGACTCGATGGTCGTGAGTTTGAGTGAACTCCGGGAGTTGGTGATGGACAGGGAGGCCTGGCATGCTACGATTCATGGTGTCGCAAGGAGTCGAACACGACTGAGCGACTGAACTGAACTGAGCTGATGCAAGCAGTAAATGATGAGGAAGTTGGATCACTTCTTTTGTGAGACTTTTTTCGTTTTTATAAAGTTACTTGGCCCTGAAAACTTGAGTTTAGTTGAACAAAAAGTTTGTGGCATGAATACTGCAAGGATCTTAAAGTTTGCAACCTAAAGGAAGACTGCAATTGTGTATAATTAATTTGTTTTGTGGGTTAAATTTTAGAGTGGAGAACAGAAGTAGAGTGGTGACTGGCTTAAATGTCTTCTCCCTTGAAAAAGTGTTTCAGAGCAGTAGAGGTGATAGGTACGGCTGAACGCGTGAATGTGGGTCTGAGTCCAGTGGGGTTGCTGGCAGATCGTCTGGAATATTCCAGAATAAGTAGTCAACAAGAGGACAGTGGTAATGTGTAACCTTGATATCCAGCCAGAGCTGCCATGAAATTTGATGGTTGTTTGGGGTCACATGACAGTTCCAGGGGTCAGCAAGGCCATGCTAGTTTCTGGGTGGGGGATGGGCAGCACCTGTGCACATGAGCCGTCTGTAATAGGGGGGAGGGAAAGAGCATGCTACCTGAAGAAGGTGAACTCTGAGGGGTCAGCATAGGAATCAGTAGGGAGACTGTGGCCAGGATGGAGTCAGGATGAGAAGAGCAGGGTTCTCATGGATCCCAGCTGTAGGGTTTTAGAGCAGGGGTGGCATTTCAACAAGGTGAAAGAAAGTGAGTGTTAGTTGCTCAGTCATGTCCGACTCTTTGCAACCCATGTGAACTATAGCCCACCAGGCTCCTCTGTCCGTGTAATTCTCCAGACAAGAGTACTGGAGTGGGTAGTTATTCCCTTCTTCAGGGGATCTTCCTGACCCAGGGATTGAACCAGAGTCTCGTGAATTGCAGGCAGATTCTTTACTGTCTGAGCCACCAGGGGAAGCTCTTTAACAAGGTTTATCATTTTTATTTTAATTTTTTAAAGTTCTTTAAACTCTAAATTTAACTTTTTGGGAAAAAGTGGCACATCCACATAACTACACCTTTGAAAGGTATTGAATGATATATAGTAAAATATCCTTCCTTTTTGCCCTAGCCATGTTCCCTGTTCCCACTCCCAAAGCTCTTGTAATCACTTTGGGATTCACCATCAATGTAATAGTGTTATTAATTCCTTGTGTTTTTATGTGTGAAGAAAAATATATAATTTATCCCCCCTTTTAAAATAAAAAGGTAATATATTATTACTATGTGCACTTTTTATTCACTTAGTATTTCTTGAGGGTCTTACCATATTAGTAAATAAAGAGCTTCCTATTTCTTTTTTGACAGCTGTATAAGATTCCAATATGTGTCTGTAGGAATCTTTTTAAATCCATTTCCTATTACTGAATAATTGGTTTGTTGCCTATTCTTGGCCATTAGAAACAATGCTGCAGTCAATAACTATATATGCACATTTTGAACATGTGCAGGTTTATCTGTGGGATAAATTCCAGAAGATGGGGATCTGCAGGTTAAATGACGGATGTGCTTATAATTTGATAGCTTTTGCTCAGCTGTTTTCTGCAGGACTTGTTCTGATTTTCCACCAGCAATTTGAGGTTGGTCAATTCAAATGTGTTGGAATACTTCAGGCATCAAATAGTGATGCAGAAAGCGTCTGAAATGTATGTGCGGGTCTGAAAGCACCATCAGGAATGTGACAGCAGTGCTTCCCAACAGTGCAGGGGACCTGCTGTCCTGGTTTCGTGCAAGATAGCCACCCTCGGCAGCAGTGCTTGTAATTCCTGCCCACTGGTGCACTGGTGTGTGACTGGCCTGGGTTGCAGTTCACCCTCCAGGCTGCCCAGGGCGGGTGTCTTGGTTTAATCCCCCCGCAGCAGCTCTGGCTGAAAAAGCCTTCTGAGAAACAAAGAGAATCCAATTCATATTAGAAAATCTAGTGTCCCTGAGTAAGCCCTTGGTGAATTAGATCTGATTAAATTAAACACTGATGGAAGCTTTTATCAGACATGTAGGAAGGATGCATCAGGAAGATGAGCAATCAGCTTATATGTTTTAGTATTTGTAACACTGAGCTGAGAAGAATAAACACTGCCACCATTTTAACACGAGACATGAAACTGCCAGGCTGGGGTTGGGATGTTAGGAAGTACCGCCCAGGGAGCCTTCCTGGGTCTCCCACTGCCCTAGCTTCTCTGCCGTTCCCAGCCCACTGGGGGTTTTTAGATACATCGGCCCCCACCCCTCAGGCCTCTGCCCACTTCTTCACCTCCTGAAACTTTGTGTCCAAATCCCCATTCTGATTCTGCTATAAATTTTAAAATTTAATGAACTTTTTTCCAGTAATAAGAGCAGTTCACATTGATGGTAGAAAATTTGCAATATTTATGGTTCAAAGCCGTGATTACAGTTTTGGAATTTGATAGAGATTAGATTGGGTTAGAAAGAAGGAATAAGCAGGCATAAGAAAGGAGGTTGGAAATGGGGGTAGGTTCAATTTGGGTGAAGTTCTCAAAGTATGTGGAAGAGCTGGAACCATCCCACCACATTTTTGACCAATGGGGAGGTGTAAAGAAAAGGCAACCTAAATAGCATTTTGCCAGGGTGAATCGTGATGAGAATCCCTGAACACACAATGAGAATTAGAAAGATGGTGGATGCTAAGAATGTGTTCTGGGTCACTGATCACACAGAGGGGCAGTTTGGGAAATACTCTGCTCTCTTTTCTATTGAATCATATTGTTTTGTAATAGTAACAGCAGACACTTTTTGGAGACAGTACTGACAGTGAGGTTGGTACCTAGGTGAGGAGAGCATGAGGAATCGTGGGGGATCAGTTGCTAGACGATGGTGGGCTTTAGATGGTGGGCTCCCCATCCATTGATTTGGTGTTTTGGAGGTGCCTTCTACATCACAAGCAGCCCACACCCAAAGAGACAGAAAGTACAGATACTGGCATGAAAGAAGGAACTAGCATATATTCATTGCCTACTTCATTCCAAGCATCGGTCCAAATGCTTTTTATACACTGTAATAGTAACGAATGATTTTGGATCTGGACTTTGTGGTAAGTGCTTTTACTTGTTCTGTCTCATTTTCATCTTTATAATACTCCCAAGATTGGTTCTCTTATTATCTTCATTTTCCTTAAAACTCAAAGAGTATACACAAAGACACCCGGTTAGTAGATGGCTTTGTTTAGTCCTCACCCACCAAGCAGTGTGGTGGGAATTATGTTTAAGGATGAGGACACATGGTGAGAAAGTAGCTCAGTTAGGATTTGAACTCAAATCTGTCTTCACAGGCTTTGCTTTTTCCCATTATAAATAAGGCATAAGTTGAGGTCTGTTTCTAGAAAAAATATGGGAGGAGATTTGAGACAGAAATGCTGAGGTTCCTGCAGAACTTAATCAAAATACACGTGTTCTTCGAATCATGGAGATCTTGGAAGAAAAACAATTATCAAGTTGCCAGAATTTATAGAGACATTTAAAATATGAGACAAGGAAGATCACATTGCCAGCAGAGGGATTCTTTGCAAAACCATATCTGATCCTGTCTCTCTTCACCAAAAAATAATCCTTCCTGGTTCCCATTGTCTGCAGAGTGTGATTCTTGGCACATCTGTTGCTGTGGTCAGTCTCCTGCCACCTCCCTGGGCAATTCACACAAGCACTGCTATCTCCAGGACTGAATACTCTGTTTTCATATAATAATGCAGTTAATGCTCTCCTCTCTTCACAAAGCTACCTCTCCTGTCTTTCTTGAAAAATCAAGTTCAGTCTTAATACTTTGGGGGAAGGCTTCTTCAAATCCCTCAGGCAAAATATAGTTGTTTCATTTTGTTACCCAGATGTTTGCTGATCTTACTCATGAATTCAGTACACTGGTTTGCCACCATTTGCGGAGTCTCCAAGTGGTTCAAAGATTGTCATGGTTTGAGGCTCTTTTCTCCACCAGGAGCATGATGCTCCTGGTGCCTGACTCAGAGTCTGGGACACTCAGTCAGTGTTTGTGCAATGAGTAGGCAGATGGATGGATGGATGAATGGATGAAATGTTTGAATTATCCCATAAAAATTATGATACATGGTTAATACCTTATTCTAAATTAGAAAGTATCGCAGCCACAGTTGCTGCACAATGAATGTAATTACTGATGTTTTCATTGTTTCTGAAAAGTAATCATTCTCAGATATTAGGATGCGAAATAGACTTTGAACGAAAGGTGTTATAGCTATGTGTCTCCCAGGGGGTCACAGTCAGGAAGTGTTAAACCTTTGCATGTTTGCTTTCCTGCCTCTCCAAAACCTACTCATCCTTCTTGGTCTGAGATGAGCTCTCGGTGAAGATTTCTGTGCTCACCTGCCCTGGACCCTCTTGACCAGCCTCTCAGGGAGTGTCCATAGCTGTGGTTGTCAGTTATTCTGAAGTTCATTTCTAAGGTGTATATCATGACTTTATTTTTCATTAATTCTGCCTTGGGTTACTATTGATTCCCCAACCAGATGATATTATTTAGGGGGCAGGAATCACATTGGTCCTTTCCCTCCACCCCTCAGTGTGTCTAAGGCGGTGAGCATGTTTGTGTAGTAAGCATGAAGGAAATTTTGGTTGACTCTGTTACTCTCTTACTTTGTCTTGGAAAGTTGAAAAATGCCTGTTCATACTTGTGAGGAACAGAGCCCCGCTCGGGTCTGCTTCAGTAGAGGGGGTTTACTATGAAGACGTAGGGGTGTCTCATGCGATGGAAGAGCAGGGAGCTCGTGGAAGAGGGTGTGGACATGGAGTGTCCTTGGCTACCAGGTCTGGCTGCCTGTCTTGTTGGATGGCCTCTAGTCCCTCCTCCTCCTGGGGCCAGTAACCCACCCTAGTTTTCTCTATTGACTGGACCTGTTTGCTCTTTGACGTGGCAACAGAATGCGTAAGCACTCAAGGGACCATACTACACTTTCTGACATTCAATAAAAAATTTTCACACTTTCCGACTTATTTTTTTGGGAGAAGGAACATGACTAGTTCCTTTAGGTCAAATGGTCTTCCTTGCTCCTGTCAGCAATGGTTAGATAGACGGGGTCACTGGGTGTCAACATTTTTCAAGCAAGGTAGTGAGAATACATCATCCAAAGATGGTGTGTGGGCTGACTGGGCATGCCCAGCTTTTCCAGTGAAATTTAAAATATGTGCCAGTAGGAGTCAGTTGAAATGAGAGTGTTAAATTAATTAAGGGACCAAGTGCTAACATTGGGCTTGCCCAGTGGCTCAGCGATAAAGAATCTGCCAGCAACGCCAGAGACTCAGGAGATGTGGTTTCGATCCCTGGTCGGGAAGATCCCCTGGAGGAGGGCATGGCAACCCACTCTAGTATTCTTGCCTGGAGAACCCATGGACAGAGGAACCTCGCGGGCTACAGTGCATGGTGTTGCAAAGAGTCAGACATGGCTGAAGTGACTGAGCATGCACGCACATGCCAACAGTGCTTGGAATAAAGAGAGAGACATACTGTGCAGGCATATGAAGCTTTATCCTGGGAAGTGGCGCCTCGTCAAGGGTTTTGAGGTCCAGTTAGAAACTGGAGATTGTTTTTCCCAGAAGTCCTTGCCACCAGGAACTCTGAGGACGTTGCATGGCAGGCCGTGGCTGGGGTGTCACGGAGGTTGCTTCCTCTGCTGTGAGAAGCAGTGCTGTGAGGCACAGGCTTCTTAGGGTGTTGTGTGCATCTGTAGTTTCTGTTTAGAGGAGGAGGATGGGAGTGACACCTTGCATAGTATTAATTGCTATCAGTCTGAAAAGATTAGCAAACTTCAGTGGGAAATAGAAGCTGAGAAACTAGATAGACGTATACCTAATGCGATTCAGAGTCCCGGCCAAAGCAGGTGAGGAAAATACCCAGTTTTGTATGGCAGGTCCAAGCAGGAGCCCCACAGGAGGCGCTTCTTACAAGCCACCCAAATACTGCAGAGGTGCCTCCATATTTATTGCCTTTGTGCCTTGAAGCCAGCCTCCAGTACATCTGTTACAGATGCAGCTTATTCCTTTGCTATGGGGAAGGAGAATGGCTTTAAAGAATGTCTCTCTGCTTTTTGCCTGTTAACACGGATTAAGGAGTTCTTCAGTTCAGTCGCTTAGTCGTGTCCGACTCTTTGCGACCCCATGAATCGCAGCACGCCAGGCCTCCCTGTCCATCACCATCTCCCGGAGTTCACCCAGACTCACGTCCATTGAGTCGGTGATGCCATCCAGCCATCTCATCCTCGGTTGTCCCTTCTCCTCCTGCCCCCAATCACTCCCAGCATCAGAGTTTTTTCCAATGAGTCAACTCTTCTCATGAGGTGGCCAAAGTACTGGAGTGTGGCTCAGATCATGAACTCCTTATTGCCAAATTCAGACTTAAATTGAAGAAAGTAGGGAAAACTGCTAGACCATTCAGGTATGACCTAAATCAAATCCCTTATGATTATACAGTGGAAGTGAGAAATAGATTTAAGGGCCTAGATCTGATAGATAGAGTGCCTGATGAACTATGGAATGAAGTTCGTGACATTGTGCAGGAGACAGGGATCAAGACCATCCCCAAGGAAAAGAAATGCAAAAAAGCAAAATGGCTGTCTGAGGAGGCCTTACAAATAGCTGTGAAGAGAAGAGAGGCAAAAAGCAAAGGAGAAAAGGAAAGATATAGGCATCTAAATGCAGAGTTCCAAAGAATAGCAAGAAGAGATAAGAAAGCCTTCTTCAGTGATCAATGCAAAGAAATAGAGGAAAACAACAGATTGGGAAAGACTAGAGATCTCTTCAAGAAAATTAGAGATACCAAGGGAACATTTCATGCAGAGATGGGCTCGATAAAGGATAGAAATGGTATGGACCTAACAGAAGCAGAAGATATTAAGAAGAGGTGGCAAGAATACATGGAAGAACTGTACAAAAAGATCTTCATGACCCAGATAGTCATGATGATGTGATCACTAATCTAGAACCAGACATCTTGGAATGTGAGGTCAAGTGGGCCTTAGAAAGCATCACTACGAACAAAGCTAGTGGAGGTGATGGAATTCCAATTGAGCTGTTTCAAATCCTGAAAGATGATGCTGTGAAAGTGCTGCACTCAGTATGCCAGCAAATTTGGAAAACTCAGCAGTGGCCACAGGACTGGAAAAGGTCAGTTTTCATTCCAATTCCAAAGAAAGGCAATGCCAAAGAATGCTCAAGCTACTGCACAATTGCACTCATCTCACATGCTAGTAAAGTAATGCTCAAGGAGTTCTTAGGGCTGGAGAAATAATTAGGAGTCACCTCTGAAAAGATGTCAGAGGCTTTGACTGGAGGGCAGGAAGAGGTGTGTACAATAGAGCTGAGGGTGGAGCTGCAGGAAGAAGGGAGGGGCTTCTTAGGGGAGAAGCCTCTCCGATCCCAGGAGCATCCTGGAGTTAGTGTGTTGTAACCAGCACTGAGGGGCGGGGTGGGGTGGGGTATCTTGTTGCTTAGCAACACTGAATGTAGAGGAGCCGCCTCTGAAGAGCTGACCTGGTGGCATGCTTGGGCGCCTTCCTCTGGGGCTTGTTCGAATGACAGAGCAGACCCTGAGCAGACCTCGAAGCCCCCAAAGAGCTCACTGAGGCAAGCGGGTGCTGTTTCCTCGTGCAGGCCTGAACCTTGGGCTTGTCTCCAGAGACCTTGAGATTCTGCATAGGAAGCTGAAAGGCTTCAGGACACAGGAGAAACTTTTATCTCTTTTTACTGTTGAAGGATCTTGGCTTGAAAGAGAACAAAGATATGGGACTTTGACAGCTCCTTAGTGTTGCTCTAAATTATAGGTTATTTCATTCTACCTGATTTCCATTTGCCAGAAGATTAGGGTTGGGCAAATCAGCCAGTTTTTAAAAATGGAAAATAAGCAAGGGTAAAATGGTTATTTTAATCATAGAAGCTTGACAGTAATCTCTAGTGAAGTCTGTTCTACCCAGTACATGGTTGATAATCAGTAGTTTCTTTTTTTTTTATTAAATCAAAAAAGTGAAAACTTGGGGCAAGGTGATAAGCATATTGTTAGAATTTCTAAATGACTATAGAATTACTAGGAACCAATGTCTTAGGTTAGCTAAGAGTGAATGGAAGTGACTTTGGGCTGTTTGATCTTATTTTAGGAATACATTTGATAGGGCTTCTTATAATATCCTTGTGGGCTAGATGTTAGATGAACTCACCATTTATTTAAAAACAATCTGGTTGGTGTTTTTTGTTTTTGTTTTGAGCCATCAGAAAGGGACAGGCAGATTCACTGGATGTCATAAGGCTGTCATATCGTCACCTAAAAGAATTAGTGTTCTATATCTAGAGGGCTTACTCAAAATGGTTGAAAGTGACGGAAAGCTGATAGGAGTACCTAATGTTTTATGACAAAGTTGAGATGTTGATAGGTTGGAATCAACAAAAAAAGTGGAACATAATTGAAATAAATGTTCTGTCTCTTGGGTAAAATGTGGATGAGTATAGAAAGATACTGAGAAATAGCATTTTTATAAAAGATGAGCAGTGTGCTTTGCTGTTGTTCAGTCACTAAGTCATGTCTGACTCATTGAGGCCCCATGGATTGCAGCAGGCCAGGCTTCCTTGTCCTTCACTATCTCCTGGAGTTTGCTTAGATTCATGTCCTTTGAGTCAGTGATGCTATCTAGCCATTTCATCCTGTATGCTTTAGTTGACTACATTTTACAAAAAATAAAGCTGTATAGGTTGAGATGGTCTGTTAAGCTTTATATTCTTTCAAAGGGATATGTAGACTCTGGCTGCAGTGCTCTGTAAGCCACATCTTAGGGGGGGGGGCCTCTGACTGTTTGAAGGGTGTCCTGAACAGCACTCAGGAGAATTTGGGGGCAGCCAGAGGACTTAGGGAGGCCTGGCCTTGAAACCTGGCAGCGTTGTGAAGAGCATCTTCCTGATTTTCATGACTGTCTTGAGGAAGGAGCAGGCCTGTTCTGGGTGGCTCCCTTGGGCAGCACTACTTCTGTGGGGAGAGGTTACTGGTGGACGTACTGGGCTCAGGTTTGAGCAAGCCTATTGGCTGGGTGAGGATGCATTTTCAGCGTGTGGAAAGTAGACTTTCGCGCCCTCTGAGGTCCCTTCCAAATCTTAAACTCTGCAGTCCTGGGCACTCTGCATTTTGTTTTAATTTCAGTCTCAATAGCATATGGTTTAGAGATGAGTTTATGATTATAATTTGGGTTGTGTGATACTATAGAGGGAAACTGTGATCGTCATGCATACTCAGTTGTGTCTGACTTTTCTGACCCCATGGACTATATATAGCCTGCCAGGCTCCTCTGTCCATGGGATTTTCCAGGCAAGAATACTGGCGTGGGTTGCCATTCCCTCCTCCAGGGGATCTTCGCGACCCAGGGATCAAACTCACGTCTCCTGCATTGGCAGGCCGATTCTTTTAGCCCAATATAGGACTGTCCTTTAAGTGGGAAGTTTCCAGAGAAGCAAGAGAAACTGGGACTGTTTGCAGAGCGCAAATTTTGTTGAATGTAACTGTAATGATAAAACAAACTTGTTACCTGAACAATGTGTAGTCCCTGGAGGGAGTATTTGGGGGAACAGGTCACCAGAATTCGTTTTGCATTTAGTCACTGAAGGTTGACTCCACTTGAGGAAATCTGAAGATTTAAAAAAAGAAATCCTGTTTTCCTCTGGTGATTCTTTTTGAGCATTTCCGCCTTCCAGTAATCATAGCTTTGTTTTACCAAGAAAGCTCTGCCTCGAGGGGAGCTGTGATTTTCAGAGCAGTTATTACAGCTGGCACGAGCGGCCAGGCCCGTCAGGACCATGGTCGTCCTGGAGATTTTCTGCAGAAACAGACCCTGATTGCTCTTTATTTTTGCTCCTGTTGTTTTACTCTAATTTGTAATTTGAAGTCCACTCTACAAAGAGTCCACAGAGCGCCAGCTGGATACTGGTTTAAAGACTTTCCTTTCTTTCTCTAGTTTTTAAATTTTAAAGAGGACTGTCGATTTTGGTGGTTGCTGTTTCGAAATTGGTGAGATGTATCTTTCTGTTTCCTTAACTTCGGTGGGTGGGAAGGTTGAAAACAAAATTACCAGCTTCAGATTTATATTAAAGGTCTTTTCCTAGCAAAGAGGGTAGGTCTGCCCCGGCCAACTTCATCTTCCATCGATAGGGGGAAGGAACCTTGGGGTCTCTGAAATTAGTCCCCTGATTGCAAGTTGTCATCTCAGGAGACCTGGGAGTGTGTGCTGTGTGCCCTGCTGTGCTGGTCCTTCTCTCGGCGTGTCAGGGTCACACGTGGAAGGGAGGAAGGCAATCCACTGGGACCGACCAAGACAGTACTGAGACTCATGGGTTGTGGTCAACCGCAGAGGGCAGTAAATGGCACCTTCTTGCTGCTTTTGAAAAGCAGATGCTTAACCTCCTATATAATAATGCTGTTCCTTGACTTTTGCTCAGAGTTCTTTACCATATATTTGGACTGTATTGTTTGGAGGGCATGGTTTTTCTTCTTGGTGCTATGATTCTCTGCCTTTGCAGTTTAGATTAAAGCCTTGTTTTTCTGTTTTCCCTTCCCATTAATTGTTCGAATGTCTTAGGCTCATTGACTCTTGAATAAAATCACTCATATAACCCAGACTTAATAGGACACCATAAAGTGTTCTTAAACTGCTTTTGCTTTGGGTGTGCAACCCTTTAGGAAAGCAGTTAGGCAACATGTACTTATGTATTACTTTTATTATTATTAGGAAAGATCTTTACAAATTTATTCTCTTTGTCCCAGTAATTTCTGGGAATCAATTGTAAGGAAATCTTATGAAATACAAAATATAAACATAAAGAATTGTTTATAAGAATGAATTCTAATAAGTATTGTACAGTTCAGTTCAGTCGCTCAGTCATGCCCGACTCTTTGTGACCCCATGAATCACAGCACGCCAGGCCTCCCTGTCCATCACCAACTCCCGGAGTTCACTCAAACTCACGACCATCAAGTCGGTGATGCCATCCAGCCATCTCATCCTCTGTCGTCCCCTTCTCCTCCTGCCCCCAATCCCTCCCAGCATCAGAATTTTTTTCCAATGAGTCAACTCTTTGCATAAGGTGGCCAAAGTATTGAAGTTTCAGCTTTAGCATCATTCCTTCCAAAGAAATCCCAGGGCTGATCTCCTTCAGAATGGACTGATTGGATCTCCTTGCAGTCCAAGGGACTCTCAAGAGTTTTCTCCAACACCACACTTCTAAAGCATCAATTCTTCGGTGCTCAGCTTTCTTCACAGTCCCATCTCTCACTTCCATACATGACCACTGGAAAAACCATAGCCTTGACTAGATGGACCTTTGTTGGCAAAGTAATGTCTCTGCTTTTCAATATGCTATCTAGGTTGGTCAAAACTTTCCTTCCAAGGAGTAAGCATCTTAATTTCATGGCTGCAGTCACCCTCTGCAGTGATTTTGGAGCCCAAGAAAATAATCTCTCTCACTGTTTCCATTGTTTCCCCATCTTTTTGCCATGAAGTGATGGGACCAGATGCCATGATCTTCTTTTTTTGAATGTGGAGTTTTAAGCCAGCTTTTTCACTGTCCTCTTTCACTTTCATCAAGAGGCTCTTTAGTTCCTCTTCACTTTCTGCCATAAAGGTGGTGTCATCTGCATATCTGAGGTTATTGATATTTCTCCCGGCAATCTTGATTCCAGCTTGTGCTTCCTCCAGCCCAGCATTTCTCATGATGTACTCTGCATATAAGTTAAATGAGCAGGGTGACAATATACAGCCTTGACGTACTCCTTTTCCTATTTGGAACCAGTCTGTTGTTCACCTAAATTTTTTTTTCTTATGATTTTTTGGGTATAATTTTTCACTTATTCCATCAGTAGATATGGTTTGTACAATGTACATTGGTTTTATTTCAGAAAATAAAAAAATCAAATTATGAAAAAATAAGTAAACACACTGTATGTCTAATAGTTGCAAGATGGGTGTTGTTTCTTCTTTCTAATTATCTGCATTTTTCAGCATCTTTTAAAAATGTGTTCATTTGATTTTTTCCAGCAGCTAGTGGGACACATCTTCTGTGGGTGAGAGGCTAGACTAAATGAGATTTAAATTATTTTGCTTGAATAGCTAGTGTAAAGGAAAAAATACTCGGCTTAGGATAGTTCATAGTTGTTGATTGTGTGCCCTGGGCTTCTGTTCCTGGAAGATAGTAGTTGAGATATCTTGAAAACCCTGCTGTCGCAGACCACTTGGTACTGCTGGCTGTAAAACATTGAGTATCCTTTTAAGTGTATGGCAGAAATGACAGGAAATCACTAGTGTTCAAAATTTTTTTCATCAGTGAGAATGATGTGAGCTGATACCAGAGCAACCTCACAAAAATGGGCCAGTTTTGGTGACTGCAGAGGACCTAGGAGGCTGTGGAGATAGGAGATGAGACCTTAGGTTTTTGGAGCTTGAGGATTCCTGTTTAAAGTCAGACTCCTCAGGACCACATGCTCGGTGAAAGAATGGCCAGGGAAAATATGCCCCCCAGACTAGGGAGATGAGTAGGAAGTTTATCCCCTCTAGCTTAAGACAGGTGTGGTAGGATTTATAATCTCAGGTGTACCCTCACTTGGGTTTGGGGTTTAAATGACATTACTTGTGTAAGAATCCTTAATCTGATCAATTACATTAAGAGGGGCCCAAAGTGGGGATGCTTTTCTTGAGGGACAGTCCGTACTCAGGCTGCATGGGATTCCCATGATCAAGTATTTCTGAAGATGGACTCACAATCCAAAATTAAAGACCCCCAAGTGAACCATCTAGCACACCAGAAGCTTAGTACACATGGCCTGAAGCTTAGTACACATGAGTCTTTCATTTAAATACTCAGTGGACAAGGTAAGCATTGGATTAATAAAATTGAAGAACTTGTGTAAGGGAAGATGGATGAAAAAAATTTCCTGATATTGTATGGAGCTGCATACTTCTTTTAGAATATGTATTGAGAGTTTTGGAAGAACAGCAAAACCATTGCCAAAAAGATAATGTATGAATTTTATTAATAAAAGCTAACAAGTAATGTCTAACAGCATATAACTTTAATATGTAGTTGAATGTTTCCAACCGTATTTTATGAGACTGACAAATTGGGTGAGACTAGTAATTGCTGCCATTTTGAGCACTTGCTGTGTGTAAAGCCTTTTTTTCATGCTTCCCATTCCATGAGGAGGTATGGGGGCTCTCTGCTGTTTCTACCTGTCTCTTTTCCCACTTTCTCTGGTAGCAGCACTTGCTTTCCCTTTGTGGGGCCATCCTTCTCTAAGGATGTGAGGGGAGGTCCTAGTGGAGGCTTGCCTATGAATCAAGTTACATCAGATCTCCCTGGTGCTGGGTCCCCAGTGGGCATCTCTCTTCTTGGAATCCTGATCATGATGTAAATGCCACAAGGATGAAGCTGATTCAACAGCAGAGTCCTCTGAAAAGACTCCTTATAATTTGTTGCCCTCATCCCCAGGGATACTCTACTTCTGGCCCTTCCCAAGGCCCAGTCATTAGCTTTTCTTTGGATTCTGACAGCTACTCTTATACTGTTAATGCATTTTTCTTTTTCTTTTAAAAAGCCAGTTACTCTTTTGCTTCAGTTGAGTTCAGTTCAGCTGCTCAGTTGTGTCTGACTCTTTGCGACCCCATGAACTACAGCAATCCAGGCTTCCCTGTCCATCACCGACTCCTGGTGCTTGCTCAAACTCATGTCCATCGAGTTGGTGGATGCCATCCAACCATCTCATCCTCTGTCATCCCCTTCTCCTCCTGCCTTCAGTCTTTGCCAGCATCAGGGTCTTTTCAAATGAGTTAGTTCTTTGCATCAGGTGGCCAAAGTGTTGGAGTTTCAGCTTCAGTATCAGTCCTTCCAATGAATATTCAGGAATGATTTCCTTTAGGATATACTGGTTGGATCTCCTTGCAGTCCAAGGGACTCTCAAGAGTCTTCTCCAACACTGCAGTTCAAAACCATCAATTCTTTGGCACTCAGCTTTCTTTATAGTCCCACTCTCACGTCCATACATGACTACTGGAAAAACCATAGCTTTGACTAGACAGACCTTTGTTGGCAAAGTAATGTTTTTGCTTCTTAATATGCTGTCTAGGTTGGTCATAGCTTTTCTTTCAAGGAGGAAGCAAGGAGCAAGAGACTCTCTTGCTTACAGTCATAGAAACTTAACCGATTTAGTAGGTATTTAACTTCTCTGTCTTTTAGATACTAAAAATGGGATGTAGAAAAATCACATGATTTCCCACAGCCCATAGGATCAGTCAGGGCTAGAGGCTGAATTTGAAGCAAGATCTGGTCTGTTCCAGATGCTCCTGTTGCCTCATTTCCTTGTAGCCTCCCTCCAAAGGAGCTTTTCTGTCCATTGAGACAAATCGTTTCCAGGTCACACATGCTTTCCTTCCATGACAATATCTCCATATACTTGCATGTCTTTGGGATGGAAACTTGTCAAAAGTTAGCAGTATGTGCACAGAAGGTTTACTTTTGGATTCCCCCTTTTTTAGTTTTCTTTCATTGCATAGTAAATTGCCACCGAGTTAGGCCTCAAAACAACACCTTCTGTTAACAACTTATTTCTAACACTTAAATCAGCAACTTACCCCAGCTTTGCTTACCTAGGGGACTCAGGGTCTCACTAGGCTGAAATAAAAGTGTCAGCCAGGCCGTGTTCTCATCTGAGGCTCAGGTTCTTCTCCCAAGCTCACTGGTTGTTGGTGGGATTCAAGTCCTTGAGGTTGGAAGACTGAGTCCTCAGCTTCTACAGACTGTCTGCCCTTCCCTATTATGTGGTTCTCTCTTCAACCCATTAGTGGCAGTTGCTAATTGAATATCAACAGCAAAACTCCTCTGCTGATTCTTATCTCTTACCTCCATACCCTTTATTAAAGGGCTCACTTGATTAGGTCCCCACCCCTCACCCCCTCCAGGAAATCTCCCCTTTGATGAACTCAAACTGATACAGGACTAATACCATCTACAAAATTCTGCCATCTTTGGTATATATACAGTGTATCTAACCATGGGAGTGATAGCCCGTCACATTCTCTGGTCTCACCCACATTTGTGGGAAGAGGATTATACAGAGTTTGTGTACCACGGAAGGGAATCTTGGGGCCATCTCAGAATTCTGTCTACTACACTCTGAACCCTTGTTCACTTAAGCCTCAAAGGACTGCACAGGATTAGCAACAATTTTTTCTTACATTCCTCTCCTCCTCAGGGCTTCCCTTGTGGTTCAGCTGATAAAGAATCCACCTGCAATGTGGGAAACCTGGGTTCGATCCCTGGGTTGGGAAGATCCCCTGGAGAAGGGAAAGGCTACCCACTCCAGTATTCTGGCCTGGAGAATTCCATGGACTGTATAGTCTATGGCGTCACAAAGAGTTGGACAGGACTGAGCGACTTTCACTTCACTTCACTTTCCTCCTCAAGTTCACTCATTAGTACTTTATTATTAATCTTACCAAGTTCTCTGTGGGAATGTGCTCTAGTACTACTTTTACCATAAGTGAAGAGGTTAGAAAATTTGCTCAGTCTTAATGCAAGTTGTAATTTTACTGAATCTAGAATATTCTGAGCATGGGATTTAGACAGATGGATAAAGTGTTGTCCATAGATTACTGCTAGTTTATGAACTGTTTATCAGTTTGCAGTGAGTTAAGTTTAGGACCTAAGAGTCAGCATTTAGAAACATTTATAAAAATTCAACGTTACTAGAGTATCCAAGAAACGGATCAATAGCCAAATCGTATTAGCCAGAGTATAGGGAAGGTTGGATGTTGTTGGACTCATGTGGCATATGAGGCATGTATCAGTCATGTGTAACATCAGAACTAATGCTACAAGGAGTGATTTTATTTTTGATCAACTATATTGAGTTATACCTTTCATTTCAGAAAAACGCACCTATATAAATTCAAGGTATAGAGCATGGCTATGTTCCTAGAAGGGCTGCCTTGGTGGCTCAGTGGCCGAGAATCTGCAAGGCAGGAGACGCAAGTTCAGTCCCTGGGCTGGGAAGATCTGCTTGTGGAGGAAATGGCAACTCACTCCAGTATTCTTCCTTGGGAGAATCCCCTGGACAGAGGACCCTGCCGGGCTACAGTCTATGGGATCTCAGAGTCAGACACAACTGAGTGACTGAGCATGTGCTTCTAAAAAGCTCTCTTTTGCCCCTTCTCAGTCATTCTAGACTGTGTCCCCTTTCTCACTGCTTCCCTTCAAGCCACTAGCAATCACTGCTGCACCTTTTGTCACTATGGATTGAATCTGTCTTTTCTAGAGCTTCACAAAAATGGAATTACTTATTCACTATGTGCTGTTTTTGTTTTTTTGGTCTGACTTCTTTTATTCACAATGATTTTAAGACCCATTTATGTCATTGTGTTATTGATAGTATATTATATTTTATTGCTGATGACTAAGCCATTGTGTGGACATACCACAGTTTGTTTAACTAGTTATCAAATGTCAAGTATTTATTGACACTTGTGTTTCTAATTTTGGCCATTATGAGTAAAACTTCTGTAAACATATATGTACATGCTTTATATATTTTTCATTTTTCTTATATAAATACCTAGAAATGGAATTGATGAGTAATATGGTAAGTGTATGTTTAATAGGAAACTGACCAATTTTTTCCCCAAAATGATTGTGCCATTTTACATTAATACCAGCAGTGCATGAGAATTCCAGTTGTTCCATAACCATGCCAACACTGGGTATTCCAGTTTTTTAAGTATTAGTCATTCTAATAGGCCTGTCATTGTATTTCATCTGGGATCTGGTTTGTTTTTCTCTGATGACAAATAGTGATGAACTTCATTTCACATGCTTATTGGCCATCCAAATATCTTCTTTGTGAAGTATCTGCCCAAAACCTTTGCCCATTCTTTTTTATTGGATTGTTTGTCTTCTTTGAGTTATGAGTTCTTCATGTGTGCAGTTTTTTATAGCTTAATATTGTTAGCAGAATGTTGTCAGTAAAAATATATTAATTATTCTTAACTTTAATTTAATACTGGCAAAACAAATGTCACTGGACTTTTTTTGTTGTTGAGAAAAGTCTTTTCTGTGTGAACAGTAGTAGTAAACTAAAAGGTGACAATGGAAGTCATTTGAAAGCAAAAGATTTGATATTAGTTTTAGTTGACAGTATTAATCTTCATACATTCAGTTCAGTTTTATAGCCATAATTAGCCAAATAAGCTACTAAAAACAATATATTATTTTCTGAGAAAGTACTGGCTGATGAAGAGATCAGACCATTAATTCTTAAAAGCATTTTCAGATAAACCAAAGAAATATAGTGAAAAGCAAAAAGAATTCTTTGAAAGAAAGTGTTCAGTTGAAAGAGCTGACAGATGCTTTTGTTCACTATTTCATATGTCAGCATGAGTGTTCTATAGTCTTATTATTAAAGAACAGTTTGATTTGCTAGGAATAAAAAGACAGTATATCTTTGTCCACACAGTGATGAAGGGCTGCATCAAGGATGCTGATGTGGGAATGTTTGGTGACTCTGTGGCCAAGAAAATGGCTCAGTACCACTTTCTAATGATGTATTCAGAAACTGGCTAATGATATAGAAAGCCAATGCACAGAACAAACAGTAGAGAATTTTTCACTGTAGTTTACTAATTGGCAATTCTAGTAAATGTGTAATTTGAACATGATGTTGATATAGGAAGAATTCTTTTTAATTTCATTGCTGATAAACAAAACTAATTCTGAACTACTATATAAAACCATGAAAAATGACACTGTCAGCAAGTTTAGTTTGAAATTTGAGTTTTGCCTAAGGCAATGTGTCCTGACAGCATAGAAGAATATTCTAGAGCAGCCACATGGATTAAGAAGCTTGCTTAAAGTGTAAATCACTCTACTCCCCCCTCCACTGAGAAGGCTGTGGTTCAGAAGAATGCCATCTGAACAGTGTGCTTAGTGATGATGTAAAAATTGTAAATATGCAAAAGCCTTAAAGATTATCCTCCTTTATGTGACAGTAATTATCCTCCCATAATATGGATGCTAATTATTTCAAACTGTTACTGCATCCTGAGGTATCGTGGTTGTCTGTGGAAAACACATCTCTGGAAAATGAACTGTAAAATAAACTGTAGTATTTTTTGAAGACAGGAAACCAGTTTGTTCTCAATTTTTTAAGAATAGGAGTTAGCCAGACTTGCTTAGTTGTTTGATATCTTAGGCATTGAAACTTCCATGCAACAAAGGAATGCAACATATTTTTATTGATAAATGGCAGATAAGATCAAAAGACAGAAACAAAAGCTGTATGTTTAGAAGAACAGAGTTTGCAGATTGCTGGTTTATGTTCCATGATCATGCCTGGTGTCCACTGCCTGAAACCTCCCAGCCACTAGTAGCTATAGCTATTACCGAAGCAGGTAATGATCCTGGCGTTGCATCTCTAGGAAACAGTATCACTGAATACTAAATGATTTTATCGAGCATTTTGAATTTTATTTTCTATCCAAAAAGCCAGGCTTGTGACATTTATGGATCTCATCAAAAGGTAATTTTTGACAGTAACTACCCAGGATCGATTGCGAAATTTGCAATTCGCAAATTGGAAATTGGCAAATTGGCAATTGAAGGATTGAAGATGCATTTGAAAACATGGCTGCTTTCATTTTGGATAAAAGTTAAAAATTAATGTTCTGAGCTTGTCGAAGTTGTGCTAAATTCTTTTCACCCATTTCCATCAACATACCTCTGCAAGACTGGTTTTTTACAATGTGATGGGTGTTACTAAAACAAAATAGGAAACAACTTACCTATACATTATCCCCTGAGAGTAGCTTTGTAGATCCACCCTAGAATAGAGAAGTTAACAAGCAAAAACTAGAGTAGTTTTTCCCATCTAAAGACTTTAAATACTGATAATACATAGCTTTTATTCATTGTACATGTATTAGGTTTTAATGTGGTAAATCAATTTCACTTGCAACTTTTTGTGCTACAACAAAGTTGTGAGAGTAATTGTGATTTAATTGTCTGTATGCTTTCTTTTGTATGCTATTTTGTGTAATTCTTTTATTTTTTCTGAATTATGTTTGTTCAGATTATATTAAGACAGGATTTTGTTAGTATTAAGTCTAATGATAATGGTATGCATTCGTGGGTCCTGTTTTATGTCCTTTACCGGTCATTCATTTTTGTTGTAAATAGTTTACCAAGGCATTGGTCAACAGTGGATTGGAAACTACAACCTGACAAACGAATCCTTCAACCTGGGTTGTTTGAGACGCATGGAAATGAGTGTTCAGTTTCTCCTTGGGAGCATTTATTTTCGGTGGCATCTCCCCTGGCCTGCCCTCTGCCTCCCACCTCTGCAGAGGTGGCTTGTAGGGTCCCTGGACCAGTTTAATAGTGTTTTCCACCACAGGGCTAGAGGGAGCCTTGGTGAATACCTTAAGTAGCTCCACAAAGAACATTTGACCATAGAAGGCGTTATCCAGAAATAACTTAGGTTTATCTGCTTAGGTTTGCCAAGCAGACCAGCACAGTGGATGTTGTCAGCAACCGCTGCTGCTTCGGCTCTGAGGACACGCCGGCACCCCAGCCCTCTGTCTGCACTTCCTCACTGATGCCATCGGACAGGAAGTGTGCTTTCAGGTTCAGCAGCTTGGTGCTTGCAAACGCAGAGAACTTTTTCCATGTGTCCTCGCTCTCTCCCAAGTCCTGGAGGCTGTTTGCCATCTGTGATTTTTAAATCATCCTCTCCCACTGGCTCCACTGGCAACAGGCTGCCCTGCTTTCTCCCTTTTTCTTTCTTTCTCCTCTTTCTTTCTGGCAGCTCCTCCGAGTCCTTTTCCAGCTCCTGATGTGACGCCCCTCTTTGGCTCTTTCTTCTCGTCTCAGTCTGTCTGCTCTCCTCCAGCTCTGACTTAGGAGCATTTCTGCCTAGCTCCTCTCCTCTGACCTGGATCTCTGTCAATTCCCGAGATGTCATGTCTTGTAGCCCCTCAGTGTATTGACCAATCCGTAGATCTCTTTTGAGGTGGACGATTTGAAGGAGTTAATTGAATTTGTTACAGTATTGCTTCTGGAGGAGGAAATGGCAACCCACTCTGGAATTCTTGCCTGAAAAATCCCATGGGCAGAGGAGCCTGGCCTTGGGGTCTCAAAGAGTCAACATGGTTGAGTGACTAAGCATGCACAGTATCGCTTCTGCATTATGCTTTGGCTTTTTTTAGCTGTGGGGCATGGGGGAATCTTAGCTCCCCAACCAGGGATCGAACCCGCACCTCCTGCATTGGAAGGCAAACTAAACCTTCCAAACAAATCTTAACCAAACCTAAACCAAATGTTAATCACCAGCGAAGTCCCTTTAGCAGATCTCTTATCTGATGATGATCCCCAACCCTGAGGCCCAGCCAGCTCCCTTATCCTGCCCACTCACCTGGGTGTGGAGACTGTGACTGGTGTCCACTGCCTGAAACCTCCCAGCCTCGCTCTCTCCGCACCATCCTCTCCCTGCCTTGGCTCAGGCCCTCACTCTCATCTGCTCCCCATTCTTGCCTCCTGGTTCTTTTCTCCAGCTTCTTCTCCACTCAGGGATCCAAGTTTTCTCTTTGAAAAACAGTTCTGATTCTGGTCTGACCTCTCTGTGGGTATGGGGTAAGGACCAGACCCTTTGCAGCCTGACCCAAGCATGTCTGGGTTCACCTTGGATGACTCTGTTTACCTTGAACACCAAGTCATGCTGAACACAGTCAGGTGCTAATGTAGGCCATTTAGGATCTGTGTTATTTGCAACACAACAAAGTTAATCTATTAGCATCTCACAGAAACTGTGGGCAAGAGAGAATGTGAAAGTGTCAGCCAGGAGAGGATGCCAAATGGAAAGCAATAGTATAGCATCTTACTGATGAAAGCTGTGTAAAAGGCCCTTGAGGGTTTTTTTTTTTTTTTTAAATCAAGGGGGCTCTTTCATTGTATTGTTGTTCAGTCGCTCAGTCGTGTCCGAATCTTTGTGACCCCATGGACTGCAGCACTCCAGGCTTCCCTGCCCTTCACCATCTCCCAAAGTTTGCTCAAACTCATTTCCATTGAGTCAGTGATGCTGTCTAACCACCTCATCCTCTGTTGTCCCCTCTTCCTCCTACCCCCAGGCTTTCCCAGCATCAGGAGTTTTTCTAATGAGTTGGCTCTTCTCATCAGGTGGCCAAAATATTGGAGCTTCAGCATCAGTCTTTCCAATGCATATTCAGGGTTGATTTCCTTTAGGATTGACTGGTTTGATCTCCTTACAGTCCAAGGGACTCTCAAGAGTCTTCTCCAGCACCACAGTTTGAAAACATCAGTTCTTCAGTGCTCAGCTTTCTTTATGGTCCAACTCTTGCATCCATACTTGACTACTGGAAAACCATAGCCTTGAGTAGATGGACTTTTATTGGCAAAGTAATGTCTGTGGTTTTTAATATGTTGTCTAGGTTGCAGCTTTGACTGTATGGACCTTTATTGGCAAAGTAAGGTCATTGTATTTAGAGTATACTTTTTCTAAAGATTTTCATTGATCTATCCACGACCCTGGACTCTATGGCTTCCTTCTGAAAGGATCTTCAGTTTTTCAGCCGTGGATTTCCTCTCTCCAGGGCTGTAGAAGGGTAGCGGCATCACTAGCTCACCTGGCTGTCTCCCCTCCTGGCCCTCGTCGGTGCCTTGTCATATCTTTGGATCTGCCCTGGATACAGCAGAGAAGTCAGTGAATGTCTGAGGAAGGAGGAAATGAATCCTTCTGTGTCCTAGGGCTGAATCAGTGCTTCTCATACCTTAATGTGCGTGTGACTCTCCTGGGATCTTGTTAAAATGCAGATGACGTTTCAGTAGGTTTGTGTGAGGGGACCAAGGTTCTGTGTGTCTCTCAAGCTCCCGGGTGATGCTGATGTTGCTGGTCCAGACTCCATGCTTTGAAGAACTAAGGATTGAACCCCTCACCTTGGATAAATGTAGGGGCCATTCAGCCAGCCACCTGCTATGAGGATGGGCAGCTGTCATCGTCTGTAGTAGGAGCAGGCTCCAGGGTATTTCAACAAGCCATTCTGCATCCGCGTGGGGGAAAGCCTTTTCTTCCTCACGGAGGATGTGATTACTCGCCCGCTTCCTTATTTGAAGAGCCCCGTGGAAGGGTTGCATGCTCGTGGGATGGAAGGGATGTGAAGCACTGTCCCAGGTGGGCGCTCTGACCAGCCGACTCTGAGTCTGCATCTGGAAAATGACAGCTCCAGTGGAGGATGTCCTCAGCCCTCCTGGTGCTCCTATTCTGCCCCAAGACCCCGAGGGCCACCAGTGCTGTTCCCCCGCCCCCCACCAGGAATACAGAGATTATCTTGACAGGATTGGCTGAGGCTGAGTTCCAAAATTTTTGTTAATGAACCTAAGCACCTTTATGGTTGAAAAAAATCCAATCTATAATAAAGTCTATTAATATCTCCCCACATATCCACATAGTTCACATACTTGGCATTTTTAAATGGCTCAGTAGTTACATTCCCTCAGGTTGTCTGGCTAAGGCCATGTGTAGCCATTCCCTTGAGGCTGGCTGTTGGCTCTTCTCCAGGTTTTTTTTTTTCCCTCAAATTTTAAGCAGAGGGGTTATGACTGTCTGCTGGATTTATCCCCCTCCTCCCTAACCTCCACTATTGCCTTGGGCAAGCTTTTACAATTTATAGCTCACATGGTCAGGTCGCCTAGTTACATGATGTTATGGCCCTGCTATACTTTTGCTGTTTTGATGATGTTTTCCCCAATTGTAATTACATAATTATTTGCATGGTGATGTGTTTCAAGTCAGTCTACCACTGGGTTCTCAGTTCCAGAGGCCAGCCCTCCTGCATCTTCATCATCACAGTGTTCTGACCACCTGGAACATGGCTGGCGGGCAAGTAAGTTACATTAAGAAGCACGTGCTTTGTGGCTGGACTGCATGCCTCACACAGGTGCCCAGCCTCCTGGCATGTGTTAGGTAGCCTCTGTGGACCAAGCATCCTGTCAGATGCTGTATGCTTAGTTGCTCAGTGGTGTCTGCCTCTTTGTGACCCCATGAGCTGTAGCCTGTCAGATGCTGGGGATATACCAAAGGATGTGTGTGGACCCTGCCTTCAGGTAGCTCACATCCAGCTGGGAGAGAGGGAAGGAAAATGGGCAATTGCACTTCATTGTTTGAAGTGCCGGCAAGCGTGGAAGCACAGGGTTCTTTGGAGACCCAGAGAAGGAGGACCAGACTGAAGCTGAGGTCTAAAGGAAGTTGACCTGGAGACAAGGAGGTCTGAATTTGGGTCTAGAAGGCTTCAGCACATGTCTGACAGCCTTGTTTCGGGCTGATAGTTGCTTTAGTGGGGAGAGCCCTGGCTGACAAGATCCTTCTAGGCATTGTGTTTCCTGGTGTGTCTTTATTTGATTTTTAAGGTCATTAAAAAATCACATTTTACACTGGGAAACTACATATTATAGGGGCAGCCTTGCTCATCAGCTGGGCTATGCAGTTGCCTTTATGTGCCTTAGTTATGGACACACGGTTGTGTGCTCTCTCTTCATCACATTTGAGATGAGGTTCCTGCCTGTGAAACAAAATGTACCTACTCATTGAGTTGTGGGGCTTCGCAGGCAGCCAAATGGTAAAAAAAATCTGTCCACTAAGCAAAGACACAGGTTCAATCCCTGGGTTGGGAACATCCCTTGG
This sequence comes from Ovis aries, assembly GCF_016772045.2. Lineage (NCBI taxonomy): Eukaryota > Metazoa > Chordata > Mammalia > Artiodactyla > Bovidae > Ovis > Ovis aries. The sequence continues at coordinate 21,046,656 of NC_056076.1, read as the reverse complement.
AGAAGGAAATGACAACCCACCCCAGTATTCTTGCCTGGAAAATCCCATGGACAGAGAAGCCTGGCAGGCTACAGTCCTTGGGGTTGCAAGAGTTGGACACGACTTAGCAAATAAACGACATAGAGTTGTGGACTCACTGAATTTGTGTGGTCACAGTAGAAGGGACCTTGGTCAACTAGCAGGGATATGTTGCATCATGGGAGATAAAGTGTTTCCCACCCAACCCCCACTCCCATGCCTCCCCTCCCCCATCAGAAAGGCCAAGTCAAATTCTGCTAAGTGAGGATTTTTCATGTCAGTTCGTGAAGTCAGTGAGTAAAGCTGAGGAACAGAATAATAAATTACTGATTACAGAGTGTTTCCTCAATGAGTCATGGTGTGTTAGTATCATTATTTTTCACAATTTACAAATGTCATTGCCAGCAACTGGAATGCCCAGAAACTTCCAGACCCTGGACGTCCCATGTGTTCTTGAGACACCCCCTCCCTGCTCCCATTTCCCCCGCAGCCCCTTCCTCTTTGTTCTGTTTTATGTAATATGTTTGCAGGACTGTGGTTCAAACATTCCTCTGAACATGTGGCATTTTTCAAGCAGAAGGTAGTCCATGGAGGCCATCAGCTTTTTTTCTTTTCTTTGAAGGTATATTCATGATAATATGTTTATTATACACACAACTGTATTTCCACATGTAGCTCAAAAGTAGTGGATTTTGTTCCTCAGCTTTTTATAAATGGATTTCCTCTCCTAGATTTTTTTCATCACGTGACTTTTTTATGTTGGCATGTGAAATTCTGACATTGATATGCTTATTTTTCTTTCAGTCTGTTTCTTTGCCTCATCTCATGTGGTTGCACAGGAAAAAGGCAGCCAACTTCCCAAGGAATGAGAATTTGGTGGAAAATTTTGTCTTTCAATTTTAACTTTTCATTTGAAATAATTGCAAACCTCCTCCTCACCCCCAAATTGCATAAATAGTACCTAGAAACATAGACTTTCTGTATGGGCTTCACCCACCTTCCCCAGATATTATCTCATCTGATAAACCACAGTACAGACATCAAAACCAGGAAATTGTTATTGCCATGGTCCCATTGGGCTTCCCCAGTAGCTCGGCAGTAAAGAATCCATCTGCCAGTGAGGAGATGTGAGTTTGCCCCCTGTGTTGGGAAGATCTCCTGGAGAGGAAAATGGTACACCACTCTAGTATTCATGCCTGGGAAATCCCTTAAGAGGAGCCTGGCTGGCTACAGTCCATGGGGTCGCAAAGAGTTGGGCACGACTGAGCAATTAAACAACAGCAAAGATGCACTGGTCAAATTTTTGTTGGTTGTACCAATATTGTCTTTTTTTTTCTTTCAGTTCTAGGGTCCAGTTTGGCATCCAGTCCAGGATCATGCATCTCATTTTAATTGGCACATCTCCTTAGTATCTCCTGGTTTGTGGTCATTCCTCATTCTCTTTCTTTCACAACCTTGATCCTTTGGAAGAGCACCGGCCAGTTATTTTGTAGACTGTCCCTCAAAATGGATGTGTTTGATGTTTTCTCATGACGGAATTTAAGCTACACATTTTTGACAAAGTACCGCAGAAAAGTTGCGTCCGTCTTAGTTCATCCTAGGAAGTGGGACGTGATACTGATAGGTTCCATTGCTGCTGATGGTAACTTTGGTCCCTTGGGTGAGGTGTTCTCTGTAAGTCTTCTCCACTAAAAAGTTACTCTTTCCCCCTTTGCAATTAATAAACATCTTGTCAGGAAATGCTTTGAGATCATATAAATGGCCTGTGTCCTGTGTCTCATCACACTTTCAAATCCCTTGGTAATTCTTGACTGTGACAGTCATTATTAGTGATATTCGCCAAATGGTAATTTTCTATCATCCCAAATGCATGTATGTGCTGGAATTCTGCTATAAGAAACAGCTTCCTTCTTCTATGTATTTATTCATTTACTTGTTAGTATCAGTATGGACTCTGGGATATTTGTTTTATTCCATTCGTATCATCATTTATCTTGTGGTTCAAATTGTTCCAGATTTGGCCATTAGGAGATCCTTCGAGTTGACTGCTCTGTCTTTTAGATCCTTTAGCTAGCCCTACATCATGTTTTCTCTACTTTTAAATTTCTGGTATCTTGAAATATTTTATGCTGATTGCATAAAACTTGCCCTGCCCAGTCCCGGAAGTAGCTATTTCTCCAAGGAGCTCTGTTTCCTTAATGGAGAAGAGCATTTAGAAGCCAAGATCTTATAAGTTAGATACACTCATTCTACATTGGTTTTATATCTTCTCAGAGCACAGAACTAGAAAATATATATGTATATATACACAGGTACTTCCTTGTCTTTATCTGTATGTCTATCTATGCATCAAAATCTTTGAATTTGTCTGAAAAACTGACTCTAAGTTACCTTATTGTTGTTTAGCTGCTAAGTCGTGTCTGACTCTTTGTGACCCCATGGACTCTAGCATGCCGGCCTTCCCTGTCCTTCATCCTCTCCCGGAGTCTGCTCAAACTCACATCCACTGAGTCAGTGATGCCATCCAACCATCTCATCCTCTAAACTACCTACACAGTGCTTATTCTCCTTTTCTTTCCATTTATTATTTGTATCTCTTTTCTCCATCAAAGAGACACCTGGATTCTGTTAGCCACAATATGTTTACTTATTTACTCAACCTTAAAAGGAACAAGAGTAAAGTACAGAAGTTTCCAAATTGTTAACTCATGTGACTGTGGGGAAAAACTGTCAGGCTAAAGATTTATACTCTAGTATCTGATCAAGAAGTTAGCTATTTCCCAAAGTTACTTAAGTTACTCCTTTTCTTCCCTCACCCCCTCATGTGATTTTATTATTCATTTATGGTACAGTTTGATTCATTTCCTGCTTTTTGTACTCCTTTTTGGGTTCCTTTCATATCTTGGTTGATTTTAATTGTTTATTTTTGACTATGTCAGAAACATAAGCAAGATTTTAAAAATCAAAACAGTTACAAAGGTCTTGCTCAGGAAGTGTTACTTCCTCCGTATCCTTTCTCAATTTCTCATTTCCCCCTCTTTCCACCTTGTTCCCACCCACACCCTGTAGATAGCCAACCACTTAGTTTCTCGTTTCTCGTATTGTAGTTCTTGTTGTACAAATGAGCAGATACATCAATATTTGCTTATCTCCTCTTTCTTATACGAAGATAGCATGCTATAGATACTCTTTTGCACTTTGCTTTTTTTGCTTAACAGAATGCCCTGCAAATGACTTTGTATCAACTCATAGAGATCTTCCTCAATTCTTCTTAGAAGCTGTGTTAGATTCCATTTTATGGATATACCATAGTTTTTTCAACCCGTCTCTTGTGTGTAAGCATTGTCGGTTGTTTTCAGTGTGTTTCAACGACAAACAGTGCTGCAATAAATAGCCTTATACATACGTATTTTCATGTTGTGCGAGGTGTACTGTCGGTAAATCCCTGCAAATAAAAGATAAGGCAAAAGATAAAAGTGCCTCTATGGTAGAAATGCTGCCAAATTCACCTGCAAAATTCTGGTCGGAGAATTTGAATAGGACAAGCTTAGCAAACTGTGTTTGCCAAAGGTGGTGGCTGTGATGGCATTCAGTGGTTGTGGAGGTGGGCACGAGTGGTTCCCTTGGAGGGTGGGAAGCTTGACCCATTGCCCTGTCTCTCCTCCTGGCTTCTAGGACAGTAAGATAGTGTAGTGGAAAGCGAATGGAGGCCAGCTGGGAATTTAGATAATCCATGCTTTTCCAAGCTACCTGGGGGCCATATGAGATACTTGTCATGGTGGTGAATGAAATCATCTCTTAGGGAAAGAGCATGGAGTGGAGTGGAGGTGAGAGGTGGGTTAAAAACTTCTGGGTTTGAGTCCTGCCTTGAATTTTAGTGGTCTGATTCCTAAGCAGGCTTTTAACTTCCCTGGACAATTAGAATAATAAATACCAATGCATGGAAAGTGCATTTCACGGTGTCTGGTAAGGTTGATATGGTTGGCCTGAGGAGTCAGTAAATCATCAATGGAGTACACACAGTGAACGTTACTTCCCAATCCTGTCCAATTTATTTGCAGTAAGAATGGGGATTCTAAATCATTCTGCTGACTGACCATGGGGCTGTGTTTAAAAATCTCTGTAAAAATAAGCTTTGTTTTACTTCAGTATTTGTCAGACTGGCTAAGGGTGTGATTATGAAAGTTTGGGCCTCTGCCTCATCTCAGCTTTCCTCTTTCCAGTTGAGGATGCCTGGCTGGTGAGTTCCAGGCATTTCCAGGTAGTACCACCGAGGCTGGATCTACTTAGCCACAGCAATTGTGGTTGTAGTTTCTTGGATCTTAATACAAATCACATTGAAAATAACAAAGTCACGCATTTCTTGTAAGTCAATGAATGAAGAGTTCTTGACCCCTCTTCAGGGTTCTCCAGGCTCGCCAGTGTTTTTTTGTTGTTGTTGCATTCAAAGCTGTGAAGCCTTCCTCCAGGCTTCTGCTGATAGCGACGCCCTGAATCCTGTACTGTGTGAGGCTTCAAGGACAGGAATGTGTTGCTAGGACAACAGATATTAAAGGGTTTTAAAATTGCTGAAGAATCATCAACAGTTAATTCTGCTGCAAGTCCAGGACTGATCCTTGTGGGGTAAGCCACTGAAAAGCAGACTTCGAAATCAATGTTGTCACCCACGTCTTGGGGACCCAGGGTGCTGGGGACCTTGTCTGTCTACCTGCAGGACCGAGGGGCCCTCGAGGTTCTCAGAATGATGGATCCTTATGAGCGGCAGCCTGAAATCACCAGCCACTGGAGAAGTCAGCAGCAGCCAAACTCTCTCTTAACAGCGTTAGACTTAACGTATTGATTTCTCCTACTCAGCAGCATCAGCCTCCACGGGCATTTTTCTTTTCCAGCACGCTGTCTCTCCTCAGCACCCGAGTCTGCTCTCAGGCGAGGTCAGGGGGATAATTCCTCGCTGGCACGTTTTGCCTTACTTGAATCCACATGTCCCAGATTGAACCCTTTTCGAATGGAAAGGCTTTGTAAGTCCGTAAGGATCTGCAAGTAAGCAGAGAAAATTGAGGGAGGCGCCCCAGTTGGGGAGGTCATGAATTCACATCTTGTGCAAGGCCACAGTCTCGACGGAAAGCCGCCCGTGTGCGTGGCCAGTCTGTACGCAGCTCAATTCACGCGTTTGTTGCTTCCCCACCCTTAGTATAAACTGTTGCTCTGATAGATTTTAACATGGCCGTCTCCCGCCACAAATGTGATTACTGAAAGGGGAACTGTTTTATGAACTGCAGACCATGGCGTTGCAGAGTCGGACACGACGGAGTGACTGAAGTGAACTGTTTTACTCCACTGTTAACCTACTGGATACCTGTCATTTAGGCTTCCTTGATAAAAGCTTATCCAAATGAGTAAGAGAGCCACTGATTGTGGTGGAGGAGAGGAGAAGAAAGCCTGCCTGCTTCTTCCCTTGCTGGGGAGGTGGAGTGCATGGCTGAAAGTCCCTGGACCCTTGCCCTCTCCATGCCTGATCAGCTAAAAGGCATTTTCACACAGCACCCCATGGCAGCTCCTTGGCATTTGGGTTTGAGCTGAATTTCTATCAAAGCCCACAGTGTCTTAATAATGGAGTATTCACGCTTAGATTTGTGTTCCTCAGACCTGAAGTTCAGGGTGGCCCTGGGGCAGTACCTTAACTGGCTGCCTTTACCAAAATGCTGTTGAGATCTTTTCTTGTTATCTTAGCTTTATTTTTAGAAATACTTTTGGACTGTGTCTTCCCTTTCTAAAAAAATGCATGATCAATGAGCGATAAAATGCAGTAATACTTCATCTCCTAAACCTTTGGGTGAGAATGATGTTCAGGATAGGGCATGCTGGCCCTGTGGATTAACCCGTGTCACTGTGGATCCCGGGTGTGAGCACGTGTTGGAGGGGCCCAGGCCAGAGGGTTTCTCACAATGCCATCGTCTGCATGCCTTTGTGCTCGGTGGCCTGGGGACACAGTGTCTGACTTGGCCTTGGTGTATGATGACAGTGTCGGGGCATTGTCAGCCTGACCTGGCCCAACTTGATAGGTTTAATTTTTTTCCACTTGTGCAGGTCTTTTCCTATAGGGCTGAGGGGCTGGTGTGGACTGTGGACCCCAAGGCTTCATGTGGTGTTGACTGCACGCTTCTCTTTACCTTCAGTGCGGCCATCAAAACGATGGGTGTGAGACGGGGGATGGACAGCTCCAGCCTCAGGAAGACGTCCACAATATGGCAAAAGCTGGCCAGTGTCCCCTGATGGCTATTGCAGCATTATTTATCATGAAACTCTGAGAGCAACCTTTTTGTTTAATTGCAATAGGATAAGTTTAAGTACATTATTGACTTGATGGAATATCCTGCAGTTATTAACCTCATTTTTAGCTTAACAACCTGGAAGAGGGTTGTTAAATAAAAGCAGATTTCAGACTTGATTTAGAAACACATGGTCTGGTTAAGAAGCTGGTACCTTTGGTATCTTCCGAGGAGGGGAAGCTGGCAGCTGTGGGTAAGGATAGGGAAGAGGTGTTGTGCCTTTTGACTTTTACAACATGTGAATATTTTTCAAAACAAATAACAAAGAAGAGAGGAATGTGTAGAAATTGAAAGGAAATACAGCAAAAGGAGGATAGTAGTTGTGTTAATAGTGCTTAGTTGCTCAGTCGTGTCCAACTCTGTGACCCTATGGACTATAGCCCGCCAGGCTCCTCTGTCCATGGAGGAGTATTGTCCATAAAGAGTATTTTCATTTTATTAATACTCTAGACTTCTTAAAATAAGAAATAATGATGACATTATTATTATTTTGAATTAAGAAAGCAAATGTGAAATATATGTGGCAAAAAGAATTTCCCTGAAGTGGCTCAGCGTTGGAGAAAGTAGAGTCCCCTCTGGATGTCGTGTGTTGCTGCATACAGGATAGGGTAGGGGTCACCTCATGTAGTACAGAACAACAACAGGTATGTGACGGTAATTTGACTGGAAGCTTGAACTGAATTTTTAATTTGTTTCAGAGGCACACATTTAGTATAATAATGAAGACCTATTTTTAATCATAATCCAGCCCTCTTCTGCAGAGCCCTAGGGAGTCCTGCCTATCTCTCCCTCCTTGTTAACATCCCTCTGCCCCGGGCTGGCCCTTGTTGAGGCCTGAAGGTGGACAGTGGTGAACCCCACCTTTCCCAACGTGGCTCCCTGGGGCTGGGCCGACCCGGCTGCCCTGCCTACCCCTGCCTAAGGGAGTGCTTTCGTTAGCCTCCTGTCTGCTCAGGCCCAGGCCAGGGATAGGACCTCAGATCACTGTCCCTCCTCCCCCTCTTGCTGGGCCCAGTCAAGCTCCAGGCAGAGTGTGCGGGCTGACTCCGGCTGGGGTACCTGGCAGGGGGACCTCTGGCTCTCCCTGGGGGCTCCCATAGCTGGTCTCACAGTTGGGAAATCTGTGCTGGGTGCCTTGCCTTGCTGGGCTCCCAGCCTCTCTGGGGTTTCACCTCCACTTAAACTGCTTGCCCTCCCTGTGACCAAACATGAGGCTTTTGTCTATTCTCCTTTACTCAACCCAAGGCTCTCTGTTCGCCCTTCCCACCCTAGCTAGCCCCCCTTCAGAACAGCCATTTCTTTCTTTCTTTTCAATGTTTATTTGACTGCATCAGGTCTCAGTTGTGGCACATGTGATCTCTGTTGCGGCATGCAGCATCTTCCATTGTGGCATGTAGGCTTCTCACTAGTTGTGGAGCGCAGGCTGTCATTGCCCCACGGCACATGGAATCTTAGTTATCAGGGACTGAACCTGTGTCCCCTACAGAGGAAGGCGGATTCCTAACCACTGGACCACCAGGGAAGTCCTGACAGCCATTTCTCAGTGTTCTCTTTTCTGGGAGTGATGGAAAGAACTCCCTTACCCTGGGGCCTCGTGGGGGTATTTGCGTTTAAAAGATTCTTGAAGAGTACAGTGTTTTAACCAAAACAATTAATCCCTAATGGTAGAATTACAGGCTGCATTGCAGGGACATGCTGACCCTCAAATCACTTGAAAACTGCCCACATTTCCTGTGTTTGAAAGCAGTTCTGTCACTGGGGTTGATTGCTAGATAACTGAAAGGAAATGGTACGTATATATTTTAAATATTTATTGTGTCTATTAAGATAAAACAGAAAGGAAGACACAGAATATTAAGTATATAGCTTGAATAATTTTTGCTCTCTCTGCTCAGTTGTGTCCAACTCTTTGCAGTCCCAGGGACTGTAGCCTGCCAGGCTCCTCTGCTCCTGGAATTTTCCAGCAAGAGTACTGAAGTTGGGTGCCATTTCCTACACCAGGGGATCTTCCCGACCCAGGGATCGAACCCGAGTCTCTTGTATCTCCTGCATTGGCAGGCAGATTCTTTACTGCAAGTTCCACCTGGGAACTTCCAGTACTATTTAATTCTTAATTTTCTTTATGTGTTCACTTTATGTTTATACTGTATATGCCATTGTCATCCTGATAATATAGGTGTAGGGTAGAGACTCTTAAGGTACCTGCCTGGTGTCTCAGAGACACCCAAGTCTGCAACCCAAGTCTGTCTGACCCCAGAACTTTGGTCACTGTGTTAACTGTTTCCCTCACTCTTTTACTCCCTTCTTCCCCAACATTTTCACCAGAATTATACTACAGGAGATAAATACATTCTAAAACAGCAGCAAAATGTAAAGTCTAAAAAAAACCCATAGCATTTTATGCTTGATTAGAGTTGACTCATTGGAAAAGACTCTGATGCTGGGAGGGATGTGGCAGAAGGAGAAGGGGATGGCAGAAGATGAGATGGCTGGATGGCATCACCGACTCAATGCACATGAGTTTGGGTGAACTCCGGGAGTTGGTGATGAACAGGGAGGCCTGGCGTGCTGCAATTCATGGGGTCGCAAAGAGTTGGACACGACTGAGCGACTGACCTGAACTGAACTGAGAGATTCTTGGAATTTTAAAAATGACATTTCTTTCCTTGCGTTCTGATATACGCAAAAGTTTGTTCAGTAAGTTGTTCGTCAAACATAGATCTTAAAATACAAATTATTTACAGAAAAATTCTTTCTAAGTTCAATTTGATTGTTGATTCATTACTGAATAGGTGCCCAGGGTAGGAAACATTAATAAACACCAAATTATGGTTATAATTAATAAACACCATGATTATGGTTATAACCATGATGAAAATAACCATATGACCATATTCTGGTTTGGGGAAATTTTGGAAGTCATATTTTTTTTTTTAGTTTGATAAAAGAAAGGAAATCCACATTTGATGAGCAGCCAGTGATAAATCTAGGAGAGAGTTAGAGGAGAGGGCAGGCAACCAGGGTGCTCTCTGGAGGGATGGAGAAGACGGGGGTGCTGAGCTAAGATTGTCTGTGGTGTCTTGAAGTGAAGTGTATAAAATAAGGGGATGTTTGGACTAATATTCATAATTAGTACTTTTAAAGGAAATTCACTGTATTAAAGACTATTTAGAAAACATGCATTTATTTTAAAAATTAAAAAAGTTAACTTCAGGGCTTCCCAGGCAGTACTAGTGGTAAGGAACCCGTCTGCCAATGCAGGAGACTTAAGAGACACAGGTTCAATCCCCTGGGTCAGGAAGATCCCCTGGAGAAGAATATGGCAGCCCACTCCAGTATTCTTGTCTGGAAAATCTCATGGATGGAGGAGCCTGGTGGGCCACAGTCCATAGTGTCGCCAAGAGTTGGACACTACTGGAACAACTTAGCACACATGTGAAATGACTACTTAATGGGCAACAAATCCAGAAAAGCCGGGCCTGGTTCCAGTCTCTGGGGTCTCACAGAACAATTAATCACTCATTCACTGACTGGTACCAACTACGATAGTCTTTTCATTTAGTTTCCTTTCTACAAGCTAAACATACCCATGTTTATATTACGAATTTTCTTAGAAAACCACTTTCATTTCTTTCATGATTCCAAGAGGGGCAAAACACCCAAATCACTTAAAAAACAAAGGGATTATAACCTTGTTCTGACATCCCAAATTAATCTAAGGCATATCTCTTGGCTTGTGATGGTCAGCATGAACTGAAATATGATGGGTAAAGGAAAGAGAAAGCTAGTTTATACATCATGTTAGAACGTGTAGCCAAGGTCATGGATCTCAGAGCTAGTGAGGCGTGTGTCCCCTCAGGAAGTCAGCACTCATCAGGGCCTGTCTTGCAGAGAGGTCATGGTAAAGAGAGGATTTGGCAGCTGAAAGTCATTTCAACAGAGCTGAAATTGGTTCTTTACTTTCTTCAGAGTGATTACAAATCCCTCTTTCTCTTCTTCCCATGTCTGTCAGAACTCAAAACTGCTAGGATAGAAGAGCCAGAAATCTTGCCCTTCTTTCCCACCAGCAACCATGGTGTCTCCATCTTTCCCTGCTTCTCTTTGGTCCTGTGGGAAGTAGATGGACTTGGCCAGTCTGCTCATTCCTCAGATGTATGCCGCCTTTCTCCTCTCCTCTCCTCTCTTCTCTCTGAGTCCTGGGTGCTGCACACCAGCATTCAGAAAGCTGCCTGGCAGGAACTGAGTTCTCCCCAGGGCAAAGTGCATATTTTCTGTGGGGGTGGGGTGAAGGGGAGGAGGGAAGATTGGTCATAAGTTACTAACTAATGGTTCTGCACCATCCACCTATAGGACCTGTTTGTCAGAGATGTCACGTGTCCAGAACTAATTAGACTGGGTCAGATTGAAATTTGCATTCTCAGGCCACCACAGTGGCTTGGCCCACCCCTGGCCTTGGTGTCAGCCCCCTTTCAGCCTCAAACCAGCCTGCTCTCCAAGCTCCTTTCTTTCCTGCCTGAGATTCAGTCTCCCAGATTTGCCCCTGTAAATGTGTCTTTAGGCCCTCCCCGATCAGCAGCCTTATTTGCCTGCAAGTTCCTTTGAGCCAGGCTGGGGTTGTGGATCCGCTTGCCCTCCCTAAAAGTGACTGGCCAGGATGGTGACCTGTGAATGCAACCCATTGTCATCAGGGCTTATGAGAATGAGGAGAGTGCCTGCTGGCGTTTTTTTTGTGCCACAGATGTTGAGAACATTAAGGCTTTAACCTTAAAAGCACCTCATGAGCCTTTTCAGTGCTTTTGCCACCTTTCAGAGCTGCAAGATCGAACAGACGTTTTCCTTGAAGAATTAAGGCAGAGTCCACCTACAAAGCAGGCCCGTCTGGCTTGGAATTTACCATGTGCTGTCATTATGGATCAAGAAGAGAAGCCCAAAGAATTTGAAAAGTGAAAAGAAAACATCTTAACATTTATAGATTATTATTTCTTGTGTTTGTAATAAGAGCATTTAACATGAGATCAACCCTTTTAACAAATTTTTAAGTGTACAATACAGTATTATTAACGGTAGGCACAGCATTGTACAGCATATCTCTAGAACTTATCTTGCATAACTGAGAGTTCATGCTCACTGATTAGTAACTTTCCATTTCCCCTCCCCTTAGCCTCTGGCAACCACCATTCTACTCTCTGGTTCTACGAATCTGACTATGTTAGATACCTCATATAAATGGAATCATACAGTTCTTCTGTGACTGGCTTATTTTGCTTAGCATAATATCCTCCAGGCTCATCTATGTTGTCGCATGTTTTAGATTTCTAATTTTTAAGGCTGCATTCTGTTACATATCATATCTTCTTTATCCATCCGTCTCTTGATGGACACTTGGGATTGTTTCAGTAGTTACAGAAACAACTGTTACTGTTTCTATTGTGAATAGCGCTGCAGTGAACATGGGACTGCAGATACCTGTCCAGGATTCTTATTTGAATTCTTTTAGATATATACCCCAACATGGGGTTGCTGGATAAAATGGTGCATCTGCTATGGAAAATAGTAGAGAGGTACCTTGAGAAATTAAGAATACAGGCTAAGTACGTTTAGCACAGTTCTTGGTCAAGCTTAACTGGTGTTGCCCTTGAGGACATAATCATTTTCCATTAGCTTTTTGTATCAGATCAGATGCCATAGAGACATCAGGATGAAGGAATCAACTTAATACATCTCTGGGTATAAAAATACCTTTCGTTTGGCAAAGGTTTTCCTCCACAAGAGGATTTGATACCTGACAGTGTAAGGTGGGTCAGGTGAGAACTGAGAAGAGTCTTGGAGGAGAGTCAGCTCTGGGACCCAGAACGGAAGGGAGGAGCTTGATCTTCAGAATCATCCTGTGACCCCCAGCCACATTGCCCACTCCACCTATGCACTCAACTCTGGCATTGGGGGTGCTCCCCCTTATCCTCACATGGGACCTCTTTTTTCAAAAAGTATTTCTTTATTTATATGTGGCTGCACTGGGTCTTGGTTGCCATGTGCAGCTCTTCCCTAGTTGTGGCGAGCAGGGGCTGACCTTTGTTGTGGTGCATGGTCTTCTCATTGCAGTGGCTTCTCTTGGTGCGGAGCAAGGGTTCCAGGGCGTGGACTCAGCAGTTGTGGTGCACGGGCTTACTTGCTCCATGGCACTTGGGATTTTCCTGGGCCAGGGATTGAACCCCTGTCCCTTGCATTGGCACATGGATTCTCAACCACTGGATCACCCGGGGAGCCCCACATGAGGTCTCTTAAAGAGGCTTTATTTTTATTTTTTAAAAAATTTATTTATTTCAGTTGGAGGTTAATTACGTTATAATATTGTGGGTTTTGCCATACATTGACATGAATCAGCCATGTGTGTACATGTGTTCCCCATCTTGAACCCCTCTTCTACCTCCCTCCCCATCCCATTCCTCTGGGTCACCCTATTGCACCAGTCCTGAGCACCCTGTCTCATGCATCAAACCTGGACTGGCGATCAGTTCCACATATGATAATATACATGTTTCAATGCTATTCTCAGATCATCTCATCCTCACCTTCTCCCACAGAGTCCAAAAGACTGTTCTGTACATCTGTGTCTCTTTTTCTGTCTCGCATATAGGGTCATCATTACCATCTTTCTAAATTCCATACATATGTGTTAGTATACTATATTGGTGTTTTTCTTTCTGGCTTATTTCACTCTGTATAATAGGCTCCAGTTTCATCCACCTCATTAGAACTGATTCAAATGTATTCTTTTTAATGGCTTAGTAATATTCCATTGTGTATGTGTACCACAGCTTTCTTATCCATTCGTCTGCTGATGGACATCTAGGTTGCTTACATGTCCTGGCTATTATAAACAGTGCTGCGATGAACATTGGAGTACATGTGTCTCTTTCAATTTTGGTCTCCTCGGTGTGTATCCCCAGCAGTGGGATTGCTGGGTCATAAGGCAGTTCTACTTCCAGTTTTTTAAGGAATCTCCACACTGTTCTCCATAGTGGCTGTACTAGTTTGCATTCCCACCAACAGTGTAAGAGGGTACCCTTTTCTCCACACCCTCTCCAGGATTTATTGCTTGTAGACTTTTGGACCACAGCCATTCTGACTGGCATGAAATGGTACCTCATTGTGGTTTTGATTTGCATTTCTCTGATAATGAGTGATGTTCAGCATCTTTTCATGTGTTTGTTAGCCATCTGTGTGTCTTCTTTGGAGAAATGTCTATTTAGTTCTTTGGCCCATTTTTTGATTGGGTCATTTACTTTTCTGGAATTAAGCTACAGTAGTTGCTTGTATATTTTTGAGATTAATTCTTTGTCAGTTGCTTTGTTTGCTGTTATTTTCTCCCATTCTGAAGGCTTTCTTTTCACCTTGCTTATAGTTTCCTTCGTTGTGCAAAAAAAGCTTTTAAGTTTAATTAGGTCCCATTTGTTTATTTTTGCTTTTATTTCCATTACTCTGGGAGGTGGGTCATAGAGGATCCTGCTGTGATTTATGTCGGAGAGTGTTTTGCCTATATTCTCCTCTAGGAGTTTTATAGTTTCTGGTCTTATGTTTACATCTTTAATCCATTTTGAGTGTATTTTTGTGTATGGTGTTAGAAAGTGTTTTAGTTTCATTCTTTAACAAGTGATTGACCAGTTTTCCCAGCACCACTTGTTAAAAAGATTGCCTTTTCTCCATTGTATATTCTTGCCTCCTTTGTCAAAGATATGGTGTCCATAGGTGCACGGATTTATCTCTGGGCTTTCTATTTTGTTCCATTGATCTGTATTTCTGTCTTTGTGCCAGTACCATACTGTCTTGATGACTGTGGCCTTGTAGTAGAGCCTGAAGTCAGGCAGGTCAATTCCTCCTGTTTCATTCTTCTTTCTTGAGATTGCTTTGGCCATTCAAGGTTTTTTGTATTTCCATACAAATTGTGAAATTATTTGTTCTAATTCTCTGAAAAATACTATTGGTAGCTTGATAGGGATTGCATTGAATCTATAGATTTCTTTGGGTAGTATACTCATTTTCACTATGTTGATTCTTCCAATCCATGAACACGGTGTATTTCTCCATCTATTTGTGTCCTCTTTAATTTCTTTCACCAGTGTTTTATAGTTTTCTATATATAGGTCTTTAGTTTCTTTAGGTAGATATATTCCTAAGTATTTTATTCTTTTGGTTGCAATGCTGAAAGGAATTGTTTCCTTAATTTCTCTTTCTGTTTTCTCATTATTAGTGTATAGGAAAGCAAGGGATTTCTGTGGTTAATTTTATATCCTGCAACTTTACTAGATTCATTGATTAGCTCTAGTACTTTTCTGATAGAGTCTTTAGGGTTTTAAAGAGGCTCTAGACCCGGGCTTTGCCTTCATGGAGCATATACCCCTGAGAGGACATGAGTGTCGCATATATGTCGTGGTGGTGGTGTCCAGTCACTCAGTCGTGTGTGACTCTTTGCGACCCTATGAACTGCAACACGCCTGGCTTCCCTGTCCTTCACTATCTTCCAGAGTTTGCTCAAACTCATGTCCATTGAGTTGGTGATGCCATCCAACCATCTCATCCTCTGTTGTCCCCTTTTCCTCCTGCCTTCAATCTTTTCCAGCATCAGGGTCTTTTCCACTGAGTCGGCTCTTCACATCAGGTGACCAAAGTACTGGAGCTTCAGCAGTACTGGAGCATCTGTCCTTCCAATGAATATTCAGGGTTGATTTTCTTTAGGATTGACTGGTTTCATCCCCTTGCTGTCTAAGGGACTGTCAAGAATCTTCTCTATACCACAATTTGAAGGCATCAATTCTTTGGCTCTGAGTCTTCTTTGTTGTCCAACTCTCACATCCGTACATGACTGCTGGAAAAACCATAGCTTTGACTTTAAGGACCTTTGTCAGCAAAGTGAAGTCTCTGCTTCTAAATACTCTGTCTAGGTTTGTCATAGATTTTCTGTCAAGGAGCAAGAGTCTTTTAATTTGGTGACTTCTGTCACTGAATTGCTCACAACCTTGAAGTGGGGTCCAGATCCTGGGATGCTATTGTGGGGCTGGAGCTGGGAGCCAAGGGATGTCAGGACACAGGACATCCTCCCCGTTTTTCTGTGTATCTGTTACAAGTTTATCCCTGATTACTGATAGAGCTCAGAAGAACATTTCTCAATCTGTTTGGATATGCCAGAAATTCCACCAGTTCAATTTTTTCTTGACTTTCTCCACCTGGAGCCTGTCTCTCCAGCCTGCCTGTTCTGCCTCCACAATCCCCTACCCTCTTGGTCCTCTGACAGGGGGCAGAGTTGGTATCCTGGTTCCTTGGCTTGGAAGAGGGTATCCCCACACTGAACTGTTCCTTTTACTACTTTGAACCCATCCTCCCTCTTTCAGCTCCAGCCAGCACCTAGCTTTCCATATCATGAAGTGACCCACTTCGTTTTATTTATTTATTATTTTTAAAAGTTTGTTTATTTAACTTTTAGCTGTGCTAGGTCTTGGTGGCTTTGTGTGGGCTTCCTCTAGTTGCAGCAAGGTGGGGGTGGCTTCTCTTTGCGGCAGTGGAAGGGCTCTGGAATGTGTGGATTTCAGTAGTTGCGGTGCATGATCTTAGCTGCTCCGAGGCAAGCAGAATCTTCCTGGATCAGGGATCAAGCCTGGGTTCTCTACATTGGCAGGTGGACTCCTATCCTCTGTGCCACCAGGGAAGTTTGAAGTGACCCATTTTTTTTTTTTCTTTTGCTGCACAGCAGGTGGGATCTCAGTTTCCCAACCAGGAATTGAACCAATGCCCCTGACTTGGAAGCATGGAATCAACCACTGGACCACTTAGGGAAGTCCCTGACCCACTTCTTACTGCCCCCACTTAGGCTTTGGCTTTCTCTAGTTTGCAAGGTTAGAACACATGCCCATTTATCTCTGATTTTCAAACCTTGCAAAGTGAAATCCACTTTTTATGGAACAAATGCAAAACCCCGTAAGGACAAAGAAAACTGGAGAGGAGATGATAGCAGAACAGGTGTATCGGGAATATTTCTGAGACCAGACTGCACGTGTTCAAGCTGCTGGATTTAGCTGGAGGTCCCTTCAGTTTCTTATTGATTCCCCAATATAAGCCTCGAAGTGACTATTCCAGAACCTTCTTCCCTGTAGAATGTCTGCCACAATCTTCTGTCCCTGCTTCTGATATGGAGCCCACCCAAAGTGCTAGTTTACATCCAGCCTTATATGCGTTGACCCTAGGAGGAGCCTGTTGTCAAGAATTTTTTGAATTTGAAAACAAAAATTGTTAGGGAGGTATCTTGGGATTGAGTGGGGAGAATGAGAAGGGGGAAGAATCTTTAGGTTTCACTGTAGATCTTTTGTTTTGATCATATCTGTATAATGATAAGGCTTCCCAGGTAGCGCCAGTGGTAAAGAACCCAGGTGCCAAAGCAGGAAATGTAAGAGACTCGGGTTTGATCCCTGGATCAGGAAGATCTCTTCGAGGAGGAAATTGCAACCCACTGCAGTATTCTTGCCTGGAGAATCCCATGGACAGAGGAGCCTGGTGGGCTACAGTCCATAGGGCTGCAAAGAGTCTGCCATGACTGAAGCAGCTTAGTATGCCCACATATAATGATAATATATCTATCATAATTCCTTTAGGGTAGAAAACTTTTACATATGTCCCCTCTCTCTTGAACTTTCCTCCCACCTCCTTCCCCATCTCACCCCTCTAGGTTGTTATAGAGCCCTGGTTTAAATTTCTTGAGTCATACAGCAAATTCCCTTTGGCTATCTACTTTACATATGGTAATATAAGTTTCCATGTTACTCTGTCCATACATCAGGGCGGAAAACTTTTAAATAAAATTTTATTAAAAGAGATTTGTTTTTCACTTGGACGGGTGCTGGCAGTATTTTTTAAACTTCCTTCTTTTTTCAAAGCGGTCTAGGGATCACAGGGAAATGTATTTAATATGGGAAAGAGCCAAAGAATTAAAATATATATATAAGCCATGCTCTGAGTCCTGCCTTCCTCAGGCTCTGTGTTGGGTCAGCAGGTATTGGAGTGAACATTTCAGTATTTGTTGCATACACTGTGATCCTGGCTTCAGCTGCCAAGGGCGACACAAGTAGAAACAGATGGGGCTGCCTGTGGCCTTCTTCGGAAGAGGAGCAGACCCATCTCTTTCCACACATGGTTTGGTTCTCTCCTCCCCTCTCCTCCTAGTCTCTCTCCACGGGGTGTATTAACAGCTGGGACCACCTGCCAGACCTGAGTGGCTCCTAGACACTGCATCCTAATGCAGAAACTCTGCATCTATAAATACCACCAGTGCCTCGTGCATCCTGGGTATGCACTGGTGTTTGGATCCGCCACCCCTGAGGGCCTGTACTTTTCCAGTGTTTTCCAGACCTCCCGCAGAGTTAGTGGAGCTCTGTTCCTGCTGAACTCTTTTTGGCCAGAGCAGTGAACAGTGACAGGTGAGTCCGGCTCCCTCCCCAAGTGTGGTTATCATTAACCCTGGGCCTCAAACAGACCCTTTAGCTATGCATGATTTTCCATCTCTATGACCTCTGATGGTCTGTGCTACATCAACTTCTGACAGTGATTGGAAGCAGTTTTCCGAGAAATGTGGAAGGCTGCCCGGAGGACTGGGGTTCAAGTGCAGACTTTATCAGCTGCACCAGCGCAAGAGGTCTTAGGTTGGATATACTGATGGTTTCTTTCTTGAAAGAGGGGACAGAGGGTAGTTGAGAAAGGGCGCAATAGGAGGAGAAAGCTGCAGCCATCGTCAAGTCTACAGTCCTCAAGCTGCTCATCAAGGTCCTTCCTTAGGGGTGGCTGTAAGGATAGGTAGGGGCTTCCAGCTTGTGGGTCCTTCAGAGTGTCACTCAAACAGGGTGATGGTGTCAGTGTCAGCAATGGGGTCAGAGAGGGACCCACTTCTACTGCCCTGCTGTGTTGAACTCTTAGGGGCTGCTCAACACTTCCTGAGAGAGTCCTGCCTGAAGCCCAGTGTTTTGTACACAGCCTAGTTCTTGCCTATCCATGGGAAGCAGGGCCATACATTTGTGACCAGCACCCTCCCTAGGTCATGAGGTGACTTATCATAGCCACTTACTGCTGAAGAATATGAGTCTGAGAAGGAAGACACTGGTATATAAGTATTCTCCAGTAAAAGGATCTTCTTTTAAAGGCTCGTATGTTTCCCGTTTTAGCACCTGTGCCTTTGCTTTGCTGGAAAAAGGTCAGTTTTCATCCCAATCCCAAAGAAAGGCAATGCCAAAGAATGCTCAAACTACCACACAATTGCACTCATCTCACACACTAGCAAAGTAATGCTCAAAATTCTCCAAGCAAGGCTTCAACAGTACGTGAACCGTGAACTTCCAAATGTTCAAACTGGATTTAGAAAAGGCAGAGGAACCAGAGATCAAAATGTCAACATCCACTGGATCATCATTGAAAAAGCAAGAGAGTTCCAGAAAAACATCTACTTCTGCTTTATTGACTATGCCAAAGCCTTTAACTGTGTGGATCACAACAAACTGTGGAAAATTCTTCAAGAGATGGGAATGCCAGACCACTTTACCTGCTTCCTGAGAAATCCGTATGCAGGTCAAAAAGCAAGTTAGAACTGGACATGGAACAACAGACTGGTTCCAAATTGGGAAAGGAGTATGTCAGGCTGTATATTGTCACCCTGGTTATTTAACTTCTATGCAGAGTACATCATGGGAAATGTGGCACTGGATGAAGCGCAAGCTGGAATCAAGATTGCCAGGACAAATATTAATAACCTCAGATATGCAGATGACATCACACTTATGGCAGAAAGCAAAGACAAGCTAAAGAGCTTCTTGATGAAAGTGAAAGAGGAGAGTGAAAAGTAGGCTTAAAACTCAACATTCAGAAAACAAGATCATGGCATCCAGTCCCATTACTTCATGGGAAATAGACGGGGAAACAATGGAAACAGTGAGAGACTTTCTTTTTTTGGGCTCCAAAATCACTGCAGATGGTGACTGCAGCCATGAAATTAAAAGACGCTTACTCCTTGGAAGAAAAGCTATGACCAACCTAGACAGCATATTAAAAAGCAGAGACATTACTTAGTCAACAAAGGTCTGTCTAGTCAAAGCTATGATTTTTCCAGTAGTCATGTATGGATGTGAGAGTTGGACTATAAAGAAAGCTGAGCACCGAAGAATTGATGCTTTTGAACTGTGATGTTAGAGAAGACTCTCGAGAATCCCTTGGACTGCAAGGAGATCCAACCAGTCCATCCTAAAGGAAATTAGTCCTGAATATTCATTGGAAGGACTGATGCTGAAGCTGAAACTGCAATACTTTGGCCACCTGATGGGAAGAGCTGACTCATTGGAAAAGACCCTGATGCTGGGAAAGAATGAAGGTGGGAAAGATTGATGCTGAGAAGGGGATGACAGAGGATGAGATGGTTGGATAGCATCACTGACTCCGAAGTCTGGCATGCTGCAGTCCATGGGGTCACAAAGATTCGGACATGACTGAGTGAACTGAACTGAAAGGAGAAGAAATAGAAAAATGTGAGAGAGGTCAGGTGGGGCATGGAGCTCCAGGTTATATCCAACCTGTAAGGAAGTGGGAAGTGAAATAAGGGGTCAGGATGTTTTGAGAAGAGAGAAGTTTTATGGGAGCAGCCTCCAAGATGAATGTGACTTTGGTAAGAAAGACAGGTGAAGAAAACCTTGAGGATGTATGGCTGTGTGTTGATGCCTAGTCAAGAGGTTTCAATATGGATTTAGAAAACCATTGAGGATTCATTTGATGTTGGGTTTCATTTAATTTTTTTTTTAATGGATGCAGTGTCATGCTGGGCACAGCTGTGGCAATTACTCATCTTGGTCTGGATCCTCCTGTGATGGGTCATCATGTGGACTTCCTGGTGAAAGTTGTAGCCCTCAGCCTTGGTGGGTTATACACTTCAGATGTGGTAGAAAACTCTGTAGTAAGCACAAGCTCCTGAATAGAGCATGTGGTTTTTGCAAGAATTTTGGCTTATATTCAAAGACTAATCGTGTCTGAACCTAGCAGTAAAAAGGCAGAGTATTCAAAAAGGAAAAGAAAGAGACAGCTTTTGTAATTTGACTTTATTGGTAAAATTGGTAGAGCTGAAACTGATTCCGTGGAGTTGGACAGGCTTGCTTGATGGGATGAGGATAAAGAAAACCACAGCGGCTGCTGCAGCAGGTGAACAGTGGTGTGTCTGCTCTTGAACTGTTTTTTTTTCCTCTGAGTCAGTTCCTGCTCTTTGTTTTTGGCAGGGTAGGGGAGAATTCTAAATGAAAAATTTTAAATTGAAGTGTGGTTGATTTACAATGTTTTATTAATTTCTGTTGTATGGTAAAGTGACTCAGTTATATATATATGTATACATAATTCTTTTTCATGTTCTTTTCTGTTATGGCTTATCCCGGAATACTGAATATAATTGCCTGTGCTATACAGTAGGGCCTTATTGTCCATCCATTCTGTCTGTAGCAGTTTGCGTCTCTTAGCCCTGAATTCCCAGTCTATCCCTCCACCCTGCCACCCCCGCTTGGCAACCTCAAATCTGTTCTCTGTATCATATTTTAGATTCCAAATGTAAGTGATATCATATGGTGTTTGACTTTCTCTTTCTGACTTATTTCACTGAGTATGATCATCTCTAGCTGCATCCTTGTTGCCACAAATGGCATTATTTCATTCTTTTTTGTGGCTGAGCAGCATTCTGTTGTATGTGTTTAGCACATCTTCTTCACCCGCTCATCTGTCTTAGGTTGTTTGCACGTCTTGACTGTTGTGAACAGTGCCAGTTCCTGCTCTTGCTTGATTTCTCTGAGAGAGATCTCCAGAGCCTCGTGCAGTTAACTAAGCTCAGGACATAAAAGGCTTTTGTTTCTGCTTCATCATGGGCGATGTAGCGAGCAAAAGATCTAAGGAGTCAAATGCCAGACTCATAGTCTATTGTGTTTTATTTCATTAACATCTTAAATGTTCTTAATATTCAGCTAACACATAAGGTCCTAAGCTTATTGAAGAGTAAGTCCTGGAATCCCCAAGAAGGAGAGAAATGTTTGAGAATCCTGAAAAAGAGGAAGCGGGGAACAGGAGGAGTGGATGGGCGCCTTCACGTCCTCTAATCCCCCTCTTCCCACTCACTGGGTCAAAGGGCGCCCTGTCTGGGAGGTGGGATTAAAGCAGTTGTGTGTGTGGTGTGAGTAACTGAATGACACGTTTTCTCTGAGGCTATTTGGAGGCGCGAAGGAAACATACAGGCTCACAAGAATGACTCTGGTTGGTGGAATGAGAAACAAAGATGGACATGGAGACTTAGTAGTTAGGTTGAGCACTGGAGGCAAGGAGGGTGGTTTTGGGGCCCCTTCTGGCTGTCATTTCAGGTGGCCTTTTTACCCCATGTTCCTTCATAAACCCCTAAGGACTGAACTAAAAGAGGACTGAACAATTTTTAAAACATATTTTTTGGTGGCCTGTAGCTTTGAACCATCCACCCCTGGTCACCTTTACAAAGATGTCTGTATACCAGGTGTTGCTGCAGAGAAGGCAGAAAAACTGAATTGAGGCTGGGAGTGTCTCTGAATTAAAATAGTTCCTGCTTCGACTGAGGGCCTCCTTCCTGCCTCCATCGGCCTGGTGACGTTTTGCTGCCCTGAGGGGAGGTGGGACAGTCCTCAAGCCTTTTCACAAAACCTATTCTTTTGTCCTTGTTTGGTAGAAAGTCAGGCTCCCACCATTGTCCTCCCAGCCCCTCCTCCCAACCCGCACCATAAACTCTCCAAATGGCTCCATTGAACCATATGGATGACTTGGCCAAATTGGTTTTCTTGAGTCCTTCTTACTTCCCCTTCCCCCCTGTAATTGTCAAATATACTTTCGTACTTTCTAACCTTAAAAAAATCAGGAGCGTGACCTGTTTCTGAGCTGCATTATTTTATCTACTTGTATCCCTGATCACCTGGCCCAGGTAGTTTGTCAGGCTTCTCCACTCAGTTGAAGTCTTTCTTCCTTTTCTAAACTGGCCTTTTTAGAAGAAAGTCACTACGTGTAGCCCAGTTCAGTGGGTGGGAAGCTATGCTCCATCTATTGGTCTATTCTTCCCCTTTATTTATTCATTCTTTTATTTATATCAGTACAGACCTGTGGAAGATTTATTTTATCTTTTAGAGCAGGGGTCTTGTAAGCCACACATCAGTTTGCACATGGGAGATTTGAATATAATCATTGTGTTCTACCCAGTGGAGCCTGGAGGTCATTTTCCCAGGAGGCCTTGCTGTGAGCCGCTTCCTGAACAGGCCCAGCAGCCTGTGCAACACTCAGCATGCGCGCTGAGCTTGGTAGGCCCTAAACTGTGTGCAGTGGTACATGGGAACCAGCGTTCGGAGGGCCCGCTGGGGGCAGGGGCACGTGCCTCATGTGGCCACGCAGCTGTTGATTTGAGCCTCATTCCCCTTTGCTTGCTGTTTAACCTTGGACAAGTCACGAAACCTCTCTAACCATCAGTGTCTAACTGGTTGGATCAGGACATGAAGACCGGTGTCAAGGTTGTCATGGGAGGTAAATAAAGAGGGGCCTGTCCAGTGCCTGGCGTGGGGAGGACAATGGTTCAGTCCCCTGCTTGCCCCTGTTCCACCTCCTCTCCTGCTGACCAGGGAGAGTGAAGTCTGCCCGGAGTCTCATGGGGCCCCCTCGGTCAGGGCAGAGGAGCGCTGTTGGAAGTGAAGGTAGGGCTGAGCCCTTCGGGAGGCATGCTGGTTGGGGACTGAGAGGAGGGGGACAGAAGGGTGGTGTCAGGGGCCTCCCTGCAGAGTAAAAGAGGGCAGGCTTGGGTGATGTCTTTCTCCAGGTCTTCGGATACACCTCTGCTTCTGACCCCTGATCTGGGGCCGGCTGCCCACGTCCTTCTCCACCACCGCCCTCTGCTTCCGAGCAGGACTCCTCTCCTCTGGGGCATGGCATCGTTTCACCAGCCTCTCTCTTTACTCGTTCCTAAAGGGAGAAGGGCTCTTTTGATTATTAACCCGCCAGCGTGGCAGGCATACACATGAAGAAGAAAAGCATTTCCTTGTCTCATTCTCTTATTTTTCCATTAGATTCTTGCTGAGAGAATAAAGCCTGTAACTCTCCGCCAAGGTTGGGTGAACCTGAACTTGAACTCAGGCTGGTCTCATTTCAAACCCTTTGTATTTACGCACTTCGCCCTCACAGTTTGACAATGACTTGGCTTGTGAGTCGAAGCTTGCCCGGCACTGGAACCTCAATTAGAGGTATTTGAGGACTTACAGCATCTCAGAAGCCTCGAGGATTACCTGCTTCTGCTTCTCATAGCTTCTAAATTCGCTTTTGTGGACTAGCCTGGGATCTCATCCAACAGAGGCAACATTGCTTTCATAGGGAAATTTCTTTTTAATTTCAAGTAAACTAACTTACCAATAAGTTCTTGGAACCTAGGTAGTTCGCCTTGCAGACTTGGGGTTCTGCCTGTCTGTTGTGTAAGAAGCAGCAGGATTCCAGCAAGGAAAGGGAGACGTAGTGGAAAGAGCACTGCCCTGAGATTTGGAAGACCTCTGCCTTAGTCATGGATCTGTCACAGATTACAGGGAACCTGAGCCAGTCCCTTCCGAGCTTGAGCTTTCCAATGCATTTTCAGTAAGATCAAGGTGGCCTAAGAGGTCTGGAAGATCTCTTTTAGATCTAAGAACTTAGGCTCCATTGTAGAGTGATGTGCAGAAGTGAAAGCAGTTGTAGTAATTAGTTTAGATAGACCTGTTTTATTAAAGTTACCTGTTTTTACTTATTAAAGTTACTTTATTAAGTCCCACGTGCCCCAGTAGGATTGCTCACTGGTCAGATGCTGGAGTAAAAGATGACCCTTCTGTGGTTTTGGTGGAGCAGTTTGGATGCAAGCAGGAAGGTTTCCTTTCAGCTGCCCTCGTTGAGTTCTCTGGTCTTTGCTATATTACATGGCCCAAAGTAACCTATATATGATTCCTTCTGATTATCTGTTTGCTGACCCTGGTAGGTTCCCAGTAGATTAAAGACAGCAACAAATATCTGTCCATTATAAGGCAACCCATTGCAACTCTGGTCTGCATGATTTCTGGTTTTTATTATTAAGATTGACAGCTTTGTTAATGGGAATCTTTATCTCCAGAGATTAACTGATTTTTATCTCCAGAGCTAAACCATTTCAGCAAAATTCAAATTAATTAGATGGCTGTCCTTGGTTTCCATGATCTCTGTACAGTCAGGACTGAATACTTGGGAATTCCTTTCAGATAACCTTACAGTCTGTGACAAGCTTTTAATCCAAATGTCAGTTTATCTGCAGAAAACATAAATATTCTCAGGGCTTTCTTGTTGTGTGTAGGCTTAGGAGACACTGGAAGTTGGGGAAATTAAAATCAAGCAATTTCGTAAAAGAGCTAAATAGATGGAGAGATTAACAATACAAGTATCATCTTTAATTTTTTTCTTTATTTGAGTCTCTGTTTACTATAAAAATACTCAGAGACATAAAATCCATTCAGAAAAATAAGTTCTTAAGCTAAAAGGAAATCCATAATGTTGATGGAAATGTTCCCACAATGATAGAGCAGGTAATGTTTGCAGTGAGATTAAACAGGAGAAAGCAACCGACTCTAATTGTGTTTAATCAGAAGAGCCTTCTGTTTTCAATAGCTGGCATTTGGCTGGGGCCATATCTGTGGCCAGGTTGATAATTCTCTTGGGAAACATGCCACTGTACTTGAGTTTTCAGATGAGTGTGTCGATACTGACGTGTTGAAGAAATGAACTGCGTGCCTCTCTGATAAAAGATATCTGGGGAAAGGATTAGTAAAGAACAAGTCCGTTACAGAGCAATAAACATTCCTTTCATTAATAACATTCGGATGGTTCCTGAGGACATTTTGCCGCCCTTAAAGTTCTTCCAGGAAAGGCTATGAATGGCAGAAGCACGTATACCGCTGTTGGGAGATGATGCAGCCACGTGGACCTCTGGGTCCTGGTGGGGGCTCGGCACATGCTGCGTGTGAGATGCTGTGGTGCAGCCTGGGCTCCCGCACCCAGGAGGCTCTGGCCGGCTGGACTGGCTCCTGCAGAGTGAGTCAGGCCCAGTTGGGGAAACTTGGGTCAAGAAGATAAGTTTCCATCAACTCCCAGAGACATTGCATTTATTTTCCTTTGGAGACTGCCAGTGTGATAACTTGCGGTGGAAAGGATATGTGTGCAAGTGGAAGAAAGAGAATTCCAGAGATGCAGCGTCAGGAAGGGAGGTGTGGATGGGTCTCCAGCGGAGGGGGCAGGCCCAGGAGGAGCCATGGACGGGGAGGGAGGTCCCAGGGAGTAGGTGGTGGTGATTTGGCTTCAATGGAAGCAAGAACAAAGACTCTCAGCCCTCTTCTTTGTCTCTCTTCCCCTCCCTCTTCCTTCTTTCTTTGGTAGCATAGGGCCTGAGCATACCCAGGAGAGCTGCCCTTCAGGATCTGCATGTCTGTCTGTCCGCTGGTCTCTCTCTCGTACACACACATGCTTAAGACTTTTAAAATAAAAGTAAGGCAGAAATCTAGAATAAAAATAGTGTGACACTTGTAGGCATAAAATAGATGGACGTGGATATCTGAGAGGATTTCATGCGGTGATATTGGTGGCCACCTTCCTGTCACTGAGGGTCCAGAAGTGACCTGGGATAGCTGGAGGCCTAGGCTGACAGGTGTGAGACTGTGGCCTGGGCTTGCTTCCACAGAGCACTGAGGTAGGAGCCAAGCATTTGCACAGCCCTTGTGGAGGTCCTCCTGGTTTATTACCCCAAGCCTGACACGATCATCCAGGGGTGCTGTAGGAAAAGGCTCTGGGTTCCTCAAATATCTGTGGGTGATTGACCATCCACCCAGTGATCTAAACCAAAGATCCCCCAGTAACCTATTTATTTTAAGGGAAACACCTATTGTTTGATACTGGATTCCCAGGATGCTATGTTAAGAATGATTCTGAGGTTGTGCTTGGGTTTGGTGGGTTCAGTTAAATAGTACCTGCCATAAGGACAGTGGGAGAAATAGGTATTTCTTTTCCTTCTCTAATCTAAATCCTTTTATATCATATTAAATTTAGATTTTCCTCCCTCTCTTCTCCACACACTGGTGCATTTTACCTGCACAGACTGCGATTGGCTCTGACCTCAATTTTGAAGCATAACATTAGAGCAGGACCTCAAAGTAGATGATGCTTGTCAGTTGCTTGTAGACTGTCTTGATCTCTCACTGTCTTGTACACCGTTGTTCCTGCCTTCTCCCCATCTCCCAGCACGTACAGATCTTATACAATGCCTACAATGCTGAGGGAGCAGAGACTCGTCACCTCTCCTTCCGAGCGCTACCCTGCCCTGGCTGAGTCACTTCAGCGCATATTCTCCCAGGGAGAGTAGACCCTTGGGCCACTTGGTTACTCTAAATGCGTGAATTCGCCCCTCAGCTCGGATGAGTTGTCTGGGCCTGGCCACCTGGTCTTCCCAGATGCTGTCCCCTCCTGCTGACCAGCAAGCCCAGCTCTTTAAAGAAGGTGGAGAAGACACTGCATTCTAGGGGAGGGATGAGGAGGAGATGGGTCCCATTTTCCAGCCTCTCCCGGCACCTTCCACCTTCACGTTTGTCCTGGGAGACAGAAGCATCCTCCTTGCTTATGGTCTTGCTCCTCCAGTGTGGTCTGGTCATCCCGAGAGACTGCCGACACCCCGCCAAAGGTTTCTTTTTCCGGGGTGGTTGGGAAGTCGTGGAAAGAAGATCATCAATACATAAAGCTGGAAATACCCTTTCTCATGTACCCTGTGGTCCTGAGAGGACCGCCTATGCCGGCGAGGAGGCAGTAGCCCACCGAGGGGGCTGCCCCGTGGAGCCCTTCACCCTGGGGACACCTTCTTCCTTCCGGCTCAGTCACGAGGTGGCCCAGCCCAGCCCCCAGAGGGCAGAGGCTTCAGGCTCCTCAGCGTATTAGTGGGTCCCCTGACTTGTCTCTTCTCAGTTTGTTTCTTTATAAAACAGAAAACCTTCCTCCCCGGACTCGGAGCACTCGCCACACTGTCCGCATCCTAGGGGGCACCATGCTGGCCTCTGTGTGGAACGAATGTCCTCCCTGCCCTGCCTGTCTATCTTTCAACCCTCACAAGAGATGGGAGCTTTGCGTGGTGGTTGGGCGGGGGGTTGGGGATACAGATGACACCAGGCATCATCCAGAGCACAGGTGCCCACGCTGCACACTGGTGGAAGTGGAGACATTTGTTAAACCCAAAGGGCAAGAAGCCGCGACAGATTTGTGCAGTTTGAAGGCAGAGAGGAGGTCTGGATCTGACCCTGGATTCAGTTGGACAGCCAGGGTGGCCCCCAGGCTCCCGTACCCCCTCACCCCCACCCCAACTCTCCACTGGCAGGAAGTCAGGTGCTCCTGTGTGAGGCTTACGGGTGTGCGAGGAAAAACACCCAGAGAAGCAGCGCACAGCGGCCTCCGACTGCTGGCCCGGGACAGCAGTGCCCATCCCTGTGGGGCACTGGTCTCGCTGGATTGTCTCTGATGTGACTCCCACCTTGTGACCCTACAGCACTGGAGCTCCATGGGTGGTGGGGCCTGTGCCCCCATCCGGATGGTGTGGTCAGGAGGCCCAGGCACAGGGAGGACGGGGGTCTGGAGGGGAACGAGGTACTAAGAATAGCCAGCGAGACTCGGTGATAAGGGCCTGGTTGGTCAGGGACGTCAGTTGGGGACAGGGGAGGCGGAGGTGGTGGGGGAAGAACAGGAGATAAGATATGGCCTGCGACACAGGAATGCACAGCTGGGGCTCTGCAAACGGCTGGAGGGGGCCTAGTGTTGACAGGGTGCCCCAGAAGCCGTGGGTGACAGAGCTGCCCAGGGGCCTCCTGGGTGCTCCCTGAGGATGGGAGTTGGGGCGAGGAAGGGCGAGTGGGCACTGAGCCGCCCTGCATCTCAGAGGCAGCCGGAGCGTAGTGGTCTTGTGCCCTGCCCTGCCAGCCTCCATTCATGATACTTTCTGAGGGAGAAATCTGTGGCTCGGAGGTGGGAAGGGACCGCTTCAAAGTTGGGGGCAGAACCTAGTCCACCCCCAGCCCTTCCAGCTCCTCCCACCTCCAGGCCAGGCCTTCCTGCGGTTGAGACTGACCCTCTACTCCGGGGGCACAGGGTGCCCCAGGTGGGGCCAGCCAGGGTGTGGGTGTAACTCATCCCACAGATGAACCCTGGGCACCTTCTCACTGCAGGTCTGGGCATTATCACTGGGGGTGTCATGGGAAACATAGCAGAGAAGGCCTGTGCCTTGCTGGAATTTGGGGAAGATGTGCTTAGTTGCTCAGTCAAGACCAGTTCTTTGTGACCGTTATGGACTGTAGCCCACCAGGGTCCTCTGTCCATGGCATTTTCCAGGCAAGAATACTGAAGTAGCTTGCCATTTCCTACTCCATGGGATCTTCCCAACCCAGGGATTGAACCCAGGTCTCCTGCATCACATGCGGATTCTTTACTGCCTGAGTCACCAGACTAAATAAGCAAATGATGCTGCTGGCTTCAGCTGATGTCGGACAGGAGGCTGAGCCATGTGGGGCTGGAGCTCTTCCTGCTTCTGGCCTTTGACATTGTTGTACTTGGGGGTATTTCCTCTTAGAACTGGGACCACTTGGATGCTTCCTGAGAATTGGGGTGAAATTTTCTGGTTTACATATGTCCCTGTGCCTCTCCCCAGCCCCCACACCAGGACCAGAGCTGCACACAGTGAGTACTGACCCTCTTGGGGTTGGATAACTGTTCACTTGTCTTTGTGAAACTTGAGACGCTTCTCCCAGGACTAGGTCCTGTGGATTTGGGTGCAGATTAACGGGTGTCACACTCAGAGCTGACACATTGAGTGCAGCGCTTTAACAGCATCATCTTTTAGGATTTTATGATGTGTGATTTGACTGTGTGGATCACAGCAAACTGTAGAAAAGTCTTAAAGAGATGGGAATACCAAACCACCTTACCTACCTCCTGAGAAACCTGTATGCAGATCAAGAAGAAACAGAACTGGATATGGAATAATGGACTGGTTCAAAACTGGGAAAGGAGTATGTCAAGGCTATATATTGTCACCCTAGTTATTTAACTTATGTGCAGAGTACATCATGCGAAATGCTGGGCTGGATGAATCACAAGCTGGAATCAAGATTTCCAGGAGAAATATCAGCAACCTCAGATATGCAGATGGCACCACTCTTAAGGCAGAAAGCAAAGAGGAACTAAAGAGCCTTTTGATGAAGGTGAAAGAGAAGGGTGAACAAACTGACTTAAAACTCAATATTCAAAAAACTGAGATCATGGCATCCAGTCCCATCACTTCATGGCAAATGTATGGGGAAAAAGTGGAAACAGTGATAGATCTTCTCTTCTTGAGCTCCAAAATCACTGTGGACAGTGACTACAGCAATGAAATGAAAAGACACTTCCTTCTTAGAAGGAAAGCTATGACAAACCTAGCCATTGTATTAAAAAGCAGAGACATCCACTTTACTGACAAAGACCCATATAGTCAAAGCTATGGTTTTTTCTAGTAGTCATGTACAGGTGTGAGGGTTGGACTATAAAGAAGGTTGAGTGCTGAAGAATTGATGCTTTTGAACTGTGGTTTTGGAGAAGACTCTTGAGAATCCCTTGGACTGCAAGGAGATCAGCTACTCAATCCTAAAGAATATCAACCCTGAATATTCATTGGAAGGGCTGATGCTGAAGTTCCTATACTTTGGCCACCTAATGTGAAGAACTGATTCATTGGAATAGATCCTGATGCTGGGATAGATTGAGGACAGGAGAAGAAGGGGATGACAGAGGATGAGATGGTTGGATGGCATCACCGACTCGACGGACATGAGTTTGAGCAAACTCAGGGAGATGGTGAAGGACAGGGAAGCCTGGTGTGCTGCAGTCTGTGGGGTCGCAAAGAGTTAGCCACAACTTAGTGACTGAACAACAATGCACTCAGAGCTCTCTGGGCCTTGGTGGCTGAGCTGGCTGACAGTGGTGCAGATATCTCTCTCTTGGGCTGGGCCTTGGATCCAGAACATTGGTCCCTCCCTTGGCCTCACGTTCTGCAGGCTGGCTGAGCTCCCTTTAAGAGGTCCACCCCCTTGTCCTTCAGCAGGAGGAGTGCCAAGTGTCATGTTTAGGGCACAAAACCCAAGCTACTTCAAGAGCTCCGAGAAATCACACCCTTCCTACTCGGTGATTGCTGACCCATAGGTCCCTGATGCAGCCTGAAAATAACTTGGCAGGAATGTCAGGCTCCACAAGGGGATTTGGGGCCTCGTCGTGTTGGGTTGGATCACGATATGAAAGCAGCTGGTGCTCCCACCAGCTTTCACGGGCATTCAAGTGTTCTAGAGCCTAGGCTCCAGCAGGCCCTGGGGGAAGTTTTTGGAGGTTCAGGGGATGGCAGTGGCTCTCCGAGGATGCTCTAGGGCACTGTGGCTAAGCCAGAATAAGCATTATTATTTCCACAAATCAAGCCATTTTCATGCACATTTCCCTGGTGTCTTGATCTGTGTAATTATGGAACACGTATGTGTGGGAAGGCATCTTTGGAAAATGAGTCCCTGCTCTTTGTCAAGAGGCTGACCTAAAAGTGTAGGAAAATGGTTGATGAGGCAATTCTGTAGTGGAGAACTGGCAAGAGTTCCAGATGGTAGGAGAGGGTGGGGCCTCCTCTCTGTTGCTTTCTTCCTCTGGACTCTGAAAAGGTCAGATGCAGATCTCAATGCACAAAGAATAGAGATGAACATGGGCAGCAGTGGGCATATCCTTCTTGATAAAAACTTTTTTGTATTTGTTTCTGGCTGACCTGGGTCTTTGGCGCTGTACAGGCTTCTCTAGCTGTGCAGATTGGGGGCTCCTCTCTGCTTGTGGTGCACGGGTTTCTCATTGTAGTGGTTTCTCTTGTGGAGCACGGGCTCTAGGGCACAGGCTCAATAGTTGTGGTGCACAGGCTAAGTTCCTCTGTGGCACGTGGGATCTTCCTAGATCAGGGATTGAACCTGTGTTTCCTGCACTGGCAGGTGGATTCTTTACCACTGAGCTCCCAGGAGAGCCCTGGTATATGCTTTTAAAGTCAGGAGACCCCCTGACTTTAAACAGATGGGGTTTCTGTTCTGCCACTGAGCAGGAACTGCACCCTTTATCACTATCTCATCAGTGCTTAACAGGCACCCAGCACATAGTAGATGCTAAGTATCAGTGATATGAATGAACATCCATAGTCTCTCTGGCCTCAGTTTCTTTAGGCATAACAGGAAGGAACTGGATTAGCTCAGAGATGGTCAAGTTCATCATTCACGTTGTGACAGTTATCCTATAGGACAGGAGAGCTTTATTGAGAGGTTTCTGAGGCTCAGATTTGGCATGTAAGTGGCAGGGTATGCACTTTCTAATGGGACTTTCTCCCATCCTGGGCTTTCTATAACCTGTGTGGTTCTATAATGACATATACTAATATGTCATTAATATAGATAAAATTTGATGAGATATAGTGCTTGATGATGTGTACAGACCCTGGATCTGTTGGCTGACTTTGCATGTTCCCTGGGAGAGAAGCACCTTGTCCCTTGGCGATGAAACTGCACAAAGTCAGCCAGGTCCCTGCTCGGCTCTGGAATGTCAGGCAGAGTGTCGAAGCCCCTGGACACTGATGTTCCCGCTGGTGGTAGGGATGACAAGGCCAAGATCAGTGGGTTGGAAGTGAAGTCACAGGTGAAGAGCTGTCAGGTGGCAAGCGTTTATTGAGTGGTGAGTAGCTGGCAGCTTTGTCCCTGGACTGGTGACACCTTCTGACAGAGAGGCCACGGCGTCTGGCATGACATCCTGCTTCACCTCTCTGAGCGGGGCCCTGGGACTTTCAGTCTTGGCTCTGGAGGCCCGCTGGTGTTCCCTTGTGGCTCAGATACTGCTTCCTCAGGGCTTCCCTGGTGACTCAGTGGTAAAGAATTCCCCTGCCAATGCAGGGGACATGGGTTCGATCCCTGGTCTGGGAGGATCCCACATGCCGCAGAGCAGCTAAGCCTGTGAGCCAAAACAGGAGAAGCCACCGTAATGAGAAGCCCTCACACTATGCATCACATCTAGAGAGTAGCTCCCGCTCACTGCAACTAGAGAAAAGCTCATGCAGCCACAAAGACCCAGCACAGCCCCAAAGCAAAAAGAAATACATAAAAAATTTTTAAAAAGATGTGGCAGCATCCCAGAGGTAACAGTGTTAACACATTTCCACCATAAAATGAAAGGGCAAAGGAAGCGTTCTCTTTTGAGTAGATGGATTTGAGAAGATGAGGATGCTGTTCCTGGTCCTCTGTGTCTCCCCAGGAGGCAGAGGAACACCAGCTTATGCTGTGTGGATGCTGTCAGGAGTGTCAGGAGCTGTGAAAGCCTTGCTGTCTCCTTGGGAACCTGCAGTCTCACACCCAAGCCCCAGAGCTTGCTCCCACCTGACCGGAGCTGGCTTGCATCCTGCTTCATGATGCATGCTCTTGGGGCTTCCTGTGGTTGCACCTTCTCCCCAAAGGCTGCAAGGTTGCTCTGGGTAGAAACCACCCTTTCTACATCCCTTGGTGCCCCTGTGTGCCTGCAGGGTGAGTGGTTGTCACCAGCTGCCCTGTGCAAGTAGCCCTTGGTCTCCTCCTGAGCACTGGCTTCAGTCAGAACAAAGAGTGGTCCATGTCATTAGGATGGAAACAATGATCTATTCAGCACTCCTCCGAGTAAAGGCTCCTTTTGTCCAGATTGCTGACTTTGAAAAGTTCTTCTTGAGGTTTTGCTGTAGGAAATTAAAATCACCAGTGCAGAGACAAAGACAACCTCCTCATTGGGAAAATGACCCTGATTAAAGGGAGCTGACTTTCTGCAGCTCCCGTAGTTGCTTGTCCGTTCCTCCACAGTGGGATAAGCCCCTGGAAAGGTTATTTGTTTTAGGGACTTAGCTTCCAGAGTACAGTTTTTATTTTTCCATCCCAGGAAGTTTTCCATGAACTAGATGATATGAATGATGATATTCATAGCTTTTGTGGGTAGTGACAAATAGCTGTGAAAGAGTCCAAACCAGGTAAAGAAACAATTGCTGTTTTCAGTCATTTAAGTACCAGGATTCTCGGGACTTCAGCAAATGTTGAGAGGATAAAATTGTCAAAATCAGATGATGTCACTTGGTAGGTGGGTGGGGGCAGCAGAAAGGAAGTCCTGAGCAAAAATGAAGAGAGTGTTAAGTGCCAGTCCCATTTCTCTGTAGCGTATATTTTGTTACAATCTTAAACGTATAAATTATGTGGTCTATGTGGTTCCCATTAGAGATGCAACTGTTATGAACTTTGAAGCCCAAATTAGTGTCTGGTTGTGTTTTCAACTACCCTGCTGAGGACTTTGAGCGAGTTTGGGGTTGCTGGTGTTAAGATAATGGCAGCCAGCCAGCTTCACAGCCACTTTATGTGGGTTACTCCTACATCATCCCTGTGTTATGGATGAGAAAAAGCTATTTAACTTGTCCAAGGTCACATATTCAGTAAGTGAAGGAACAGGGATACACCGTAGTATTCATCCTTTTAAAATGTACTGCTCAATGTGTTTTGGTAAATCCACAAATTTATGCAACCATCAGCAGTATCTAATTCCAGAACATTTCCATCACCCCAGAAGGAAACCTTATAGCCATTAGCAGTCACTCCCCATTCTGTCTTCCCCCTTTCTGCTCTATGTAACACTAATCTGCTTTTTGTTTCTATGCATTTGCCTATTCTGGGCAATTCACATAAGAGAATCTCATACTATTGGGTCTTCTGTGATTGGCTGCTTTCACTTAGCACAATATTTTTGAGTTTCATGTGTATCAGTATCTCATTATTTTTTATTGCTTCTAGCGCCATGTGTGCATATACCACGTTTTATTTATCCATTCATCAGTTGGTGGACATTTTGCGTTATATTCACTTTTTGGCTATTCTAAACACTGCTATGAACACTGTGTGGGCAAAAGGAGCTAGAATTTGAACCTTTCTCTTAGCAACTCTGTTGTCTGCATGCGATTGTCTCTAATACTTTGCATCTGCTCCAACAGAAAATGGGATATTACGATAGGCAGAGTTCTTAGAGATTTGTTTTCAAATCTGAATCAAGCTTCCTTCATTTGAAGGCAGGATGCCAGCTCGGTGAAATGTAATGAAGTACTCTAACCTTGGACTTTCCTGGTGGCTCAGTGGTAAAAAATCCACCTGCCAGTCCAGGAGATGTGGGTTCACTCCCTGGGTCTGGAAGATCCCCCGGAGAAGGAAATGGTAACCCACTGCAGCCTGGGAAACCCTATGGACAGAGGAGCCTGGAAGGCTACAGTCTATGGGGTCGCAAAGAGCTGAACACAACTTAGGACTAAACAACTCTAACCTTGTCCACTCACAGTGTGGTCTGTGGGCCAGCAGTGCCAGCTTCTTCTGGGAGCTTGTTAGAAATGCAGAATCAAAGATCTCGCCCAGACCTGCTAAATTATAACCTGCATTTCTACGTAATCCCTGAATGATACTTAAGTTCATTAAATTGTGAGAAGATCTGTTGAATCACTCAACTCTGATTTCCTAATTTCTAGTCTAGGGGGATTTTTTTTTTTTTCTCTTCTGTGTTACCTCTGGGCATTTTCTGAGTGCATTGCTATTCTATAAAATATTTAATAACTTCCTCACTGACTCAAAATGAGATATGGAGAAATCAGTACCCTCTCTGCATTGACTCAATGAAGTAGATAAAACTAAAAGGAAGATATTTTAGTATCACTCTTCATCATTTTCAGAGTGTGTTGCTAGTCTCTCTAGGGCCAGCAGAGTCTAACCTCCCTTTGTAGAATTCCCACTCCCCTGGAATGTATCAACGGCTCTTATAATAGCTTGGTTAAGAAAACTCTTTACTTCAGAACATATTTTTTTGAGCATCTTCAGATGTTAATAATGCTTGTGTATCAGGGTTCTCTAGAGAGACAAAACCAATAGGATACATATATGGAAGCAGAGATTTATTACGTCAATAGGAATTGGCTCACACAATTACAGAGGCCAAGAAGTCCCACTGTCTGCCATCCGCAAACTGAAGAATCAGGAAAGTTGTGATGTAGTTCAGTCTGAGTCTAAGTGCTGATATCTGAGGGAAGGAGAAGATGGATATTCCAGCTCAAGCATAAAAAATAAAGCAAATGTGCTCCGTTTCCACCATTTTGTTCTACCCTAAGTCCTGAGGATTGATTCCACCTGCGTTGGTGAGGGTGATCTTTACTCTTTCTACCAGTTCAAATGCTAATCTCTTCTGGAAACACCCTCAAAGACACAGCCAGAAATAATGGTTTACCAGTTACCTGGGTATCCCTCAACTCAAATTGACATGGAAAGTGGACCATCACAACTTTGAACCCATTTTTAGAAACAAATCTGATCCCAATATTGTAGATCCCATATCCCATCCATATGTTATGGTCAGAGGGCAGTGACATCCAAGTTCTCTGCTGAATTTCTAGTTCCTTTACTTCTGAATTTCTTCTTCCATTTTCCATAACAGTTGAAGATAGAGTTTAGGAAGCCACACTTTTTCCTAATATTTAGGCAACAGAGAACAATTAGAAGACCTTGGAAAGGACTTAGAGATCACCAAAGAGATATCTTGATTTTTTGGTTGATCTTGTAAAACAGGAATGACTATATCCTGGAGACATACCTATTTGTTTGTTTTACTGACTCCAGTATGTCCGCAAGTGCATGGTTTTTTTCCTTTGTTTTGTATCATAAATTAGTTCAGGTCCTACAGGAGGGACTCATTGATAGTGATGGGGATGTGAACTGAGAGGAAGGGAATTAGGATTGAGACATCAATATTACTTCCACAGGTTTTGGCAAATACCTTAAAGAGAATTCTTGTCCTATCCCATCCACCATTTGGGCCATGCTCTTATAATTAGGATGCTGAGTATTTCAAGTAGGAGGCAGACTCCAAACTGAAGGCTGGAGCTGTTTCCTTGCAGCTGACAGCCTGACACTCCCTAGAAGGTGAGGAGGGCTCAGAAGGGCTTAAATCCAAGAGGTCAGTGCCTGAGGAGAGTGGGCCGAGAATGGGGATAGAGGTTGGGGAGAGCCCTGGGAACGTCAGGGAAGAACCTTGAGCTGGCTGAGGTCTGGGTAGGTTGGCTCGGTGGCCTCTGCCTCTGATGGCCTGAGCCCTCTCCTGGCCCTGAGTGGACCTCTAAGGCCTCTGGCAGGTTGGGCCCCCGGACTTTGGAAAGTGTGGCCAGTTTCCTTTCAAGTTGAGGCCTGAGCTGCAGGCCATTCTTGGCTGGCTTGGGGCTTGGCTCAGTCTTCAGGGTTTTTTGAGGAGGTTGACTATCCTGAGGCTCTAAGGAGCTTGGGGTTCTGGAATGTTCCCTGGGTGGAGGTCTTCTGGCATTTCACATCTTTTGCGTTTTGTGAAATGTTAGGATCTAATGTGCTGTGGCCACAGATCATGAAAACTGTGTGTGTTGGTAGGGAAGGGACTGCTGAGATTTACTGGAGAAAAAAATTATTAATCAAAAACTGCTGTTACTGGAGTTAATGTGTGGTAACCTAGGAGTTCTACCCCTAGTTTAATTCTACCCGAGAGTTAAAAACGTATGCCCCCACAAAAACTTATACATAGATATTCATAAGAGCACTATTCATAAGAGCCAAAAGACGGAAGCAACCCACACCTCCATCAGCCAATAAATGGGTAAACAAATGTGGCATATCCATACATATGCAGGAATATTATTCAACCATAAGAAGTGTTGATACACTGGTATGTGTCATGATGCTTCCATGCTGGCTCAGTGGTAAAGAATCTGCCTGTCAATGCAAGAGACAGGAGTTCGACCCCTGGGTCAGAAAGATCCCCTGTAGAAGGAAATGGCAAGCCACTCCAGTGTTCTTGCCTGGGGAATTCCATGGACACAGGAGCCTGGCAGGTTACAGTCCATGGGGTCACAAAGAGTCGGACATGACTTAGTGACTATGTACTCACGCATGCACGTGCTATAACATTGAAAACATTAGTTTAAGTGAAGGAAGCCAAATATAAAAGTCCACATATCATATGATTCCTTTAATATGAATTTTCCAGGATAGGCAAATTCATAAAATAAAAGGATTAGTGGTTGCTTCGGGCTAGGGGGAGTGGTGACTGCAGAGAAACTGCTAATAGGTGTGGGGGTTCTTTTTAGAGTGATGAAAAAATATAGTTATATAGTGGGATGGTTGCCCAACTTTGTAATTATACTA
Organism: Ovis aries; assembly: GCF_016772045.2. Lineage (NCBI taxonomy): Eukaryota > Metazoa > Chordata > Mammalia > Artiodactyla > Bovidae > Ovis > Ovis aries. Next base: position 21,008,951 of record NC_056076.1, on the reverse strand, counting down.
AAAATCATTTAATTGTACAGTTTAAAGGGTGAATTTTATGGTATGTGAAGTATATATCAATAAAACAAGCCAAAAGCCAAGGTTAACACCTTGTACTTGGAGAACAGAAAGTCTTGGGGCTATTTCTTTATTCTCTAACTTAATCTGTAAAGGGTTTCTGCTTGCAGGGTGGGTGGGAGACAGTCGCTCTCATGGCAGTGCTTCCCCCATCCCTTGGCTCCCAAGTGGTCCATCCTTTCTCTTGGCCTGTGTGTGGCTCCGCCTCCACTTCTGGTGGACCTGGGTGCTCACCTGCATCATGGTGCTGCCCCTGGACTAAGCTTTGTGCAGGGACGGTGCCCGCAGGACCCTGGCAGCTCAGCTGGCTCGCGTTCCCAGCCACCCTGAGGTCTATGTAGAGACCTAGCCGTGGTGTGCGGAGGGCTGTGGCTGATATTCTTCACTGGCTGTCACAGAGGACGTTTTAAAAAGTCAGGCAGTTTAAATCTCAGAGGGAGACGGAGAAGCACAAAGCAAATACTCAAAGGGAACTGAGAATTCTGATGGAAAGGACCTACTGCTGAAATAAAGATTGGCAAGGTGATTTCTTAGAAGCTTTCCCTGACATAAGTAGGAGTAGTGGTTATTATAAACAATGCTTAGTTTAAAAGACGTTACTTTACTAATTTAACAAATCTGGAAGACTGTATACTAAAGTCTGTAAGGGTGGGATTCCAGGAGACTTTTACTTCATATATATAGATATTTAATTATAGTGTTTTATTATTTTTCTGAATAATAACAGCATTTCCCCCAGTGGGAATGTATTACTTTTGTAGTCAGAGAAAATAAACACATTAAAAATTTTTTAAAGTAATAATGGCTTAGATAATATTATCTAGAATCTATGAGTTAAAACATGTGCTTGTCAGAACTTACAGATTCACTAGGTGTGTTAGGGAAAACATGATCCAAAGATTGGTCTAGAGAGATATATCTTTAAAAGCATTTCACTAATATAGTGATTCATGGTTTACAAAGTTTGTGTCCTCATTCACTCATTCAGTTTGTCCATCAACCCATCAGTCCTCTACTGAGTCCTGCCGCTGTCACAGTGCTGAGTAAGCCCAAGGATGCTGAGGTGCCCTTGCCGTGATGTCCCGTCTCCCAAAGTACACGGGTTTGCTGATTGAAACATGTTCTGACTCCCTGGGTCCTGCTGTAAAGAGGACTGACAGGGGCCTGAAAGCCAGGCTCATCCCTGCCAGGGTGGGGAAGGTGATGCCATCAAGTGGGCAGGAAGGAATCTCTGTCTTGTTTCTGTGGATGCTCCTGTTGGCCACGGGGTTTGGGACTATGGGACGGAGCCCGTTTCTCCAGGGCAGACGTCAGGCAGAGCAGCAAGACAGAGGAGAGAGCCCGGCTGTGTGAATGTGGGAGGGATTCATGATGTAGCTTTCTTCACTGTAAACTGGGTTCAGCTTTGAGAGTGAGCAGAGCCCGTGAAGCTGCAGTCACCCTAGGAAGGATCCTAGGAAGCGGTCACCTTTCTAAGGGCTGGATTGGGGGATCGTGACCCTGTGGGAGGTCTGGGAATGGCAAGATTGTGCTTAGTCGCTCAGTCATGTCTGAGTCTTTGCTGCCCCATGGACAGCCAGGCTCTTCTGTCCATGGGGATTCTCCAGGCAAGAATTGGAGTGGGTTGCCATGCCCTCCTCCAGGGCATCTTCCCAACCCAGGGATCGAACCCAGGTGTCCCGCATTGCGGGCAGAATCTTTACCATCTGAGCCACTGGAGAAGCCCATGAATACTGGAGTGGGTAGCTTATTCCTTCTCCAGGGTATCTTCCTGACCCAGGAGTCAACCTGGGGTCTCCTGCATTGTGGGCAGATTCTTTACCATTTGAGCCACCAGGGAAGCCCAAGAATACTGGAGGAGGTAGCCTATCCCTTCTCCAGGGGATCTTCCCAACCCAGGAATCAAACCCATGTCTTCTGAACTGCAGGTGGATTCTTTACCAGTGGAGCTACGAGGGAAGCCCATGGCAAGGTTGGTGAGGGCTTTTTGTTTTTTCTTCTGGTGCCCCTCCCAGTTGCTCTCTTCCTGAATCCCTTCTGTTTTCACTGAATCTCCCCCTTGCTTGGCCCTGGTTGTCATAATATTGAAATATATCCTGTTTTATTACTTGCTGTATTAACTGAGCATGCATGCATGCATTAAGTGAATAAATGGAAGCCTTTTATTCTTAATTAAAAATACAGATGTATCATATGCTTTCTCCTTTTCTCTCTGAAAAATTCCTCCTTATAGGAGAGAAATCAATTTTTCCCTTACCATTGTGTGTGTTTTTATGGGTTAATGACCTTTAGGTGGGAAGAAAAAAAGACTCATAAGGACTGTGAGACCAGAATAAGTGATCTGATTATAAAGAGGTGAGATCTAAATTCCCTGGGTGTCCAGATCAAGGTTGTATGACTTCTCTCCTGACTGAGGCTCTGAACTGAGGACGTAGTGAAGCCTGGATGTTTTATGAATTGCTGGCAGCCAGATGGGCAGCCAGCAGAGGCCAAGCCATTGATGGGGTGTGAAAGAATGAGCTGGGGGCAGCGGAGGCCCCCCTGAGTGGACCCATTTCCCACAGCTCTGAGATCTAGGAATGTATGGGAGGGGAGTGTGGACTGGGGAGATTCTGGGCCTCCTGTCTAGAGTGGCGGTGGAGGTGCTTGGGAGCAGCAGCTTCTTAATGATGGTGTGGTTGCGTTTTGTGCCCTCTCCGGTAAGCCATCTTCAGATGAAAGCACCACTCTCCAAGATGCTGCTTCAGGCCAGGTCTCTGATTCTTGCCCCCTGTAGCTAGGAAAGGGCTGCAGAGTACTTGTCACTTTTATGTCTAAGTCAGATCTTAAGCCAGCTTGAGTCACTGAATCTCCACGATCAAAGGCAGCCATTTCACATCTTTTAGCCACATCAAAGCAAGTTGTGGAAAAAATTAGGAATCTGGAAGCAAATTGAATTATACATCAAAGAAAAACAATCTCCTGACCTTTCTTCCTTCCAAAGCCAACTGTTCCTAAGCATAAAGATCCAGGCTGGATGCTGCCGATTCAGCGTTGGGGGGCGGGGTGGGTTCAGGGGATGGAGATTCAGTTAAACCAAAGAGCTCGTTGAACACTTTCTTGACAAGGAACGTTCTTGGAGCCACCGGATGTGGGAGAAACACAGGGTAAGGGTTTTGTCAGAAAAGTACTCATGGTTAGTTGGGGAAGCAAGAATGGCACACAGCACTATTTCCGTGCCAGGGTCGTAATTCAGGGGTAAATTGGGCGATGCAGTGTGATGTGTGGTGAGACTTCAAAGGGGAGGAAGACCAGCCGTGGTGGCAGCTGTGGGTGAGGATGGATTTCACAGCCGGGCTGTCGAATTGGGTCACAGGATGAAGCGGGGCTCTGGGAGAAGGAGAGGATGGACTGGACCGTGGGGTGTGTGTGTGAGAGAGGTCAGCCCCATCTTCTCAGTTGAGGTGGGGAAGAGGGGTAGCTGCAGTGGGGAGCGGCCCCAAGAAAGAAGTCCCTGAGGCTAGACATGATGTCAAAGATAAATGAAGCCAGACACTGGTTCAAGTGGTGAGGGCAGATTTTAATCAGTAATAGGCATGATAGGGAGGAGAGGCCAATGTGAACTGAATCCAACTTTGATTTGTAGGGAGGTGACTGAGCCATTTGAGCAGAGTGAGGGGCTGGGGAGGGGCCTCGAGGGGAAACATTATAAAAAGCTGGACGGGAGGTTGGTCCATGTGAAGTCCATCTGGGTTTTCAAACTGGCCCTTCTTCAAGTTAGGCTCCCTCCTTCCCGCTGAGGCTGGAGACAGAGCCCTATCTCCAGGTGTTGGCTGGAGAAAATAGTAAATTCTTTTTGGCAGCCCTGAGTTTTCTCAGGCAGGCACTTTAAGGGGGATGCGAGCCATCTGAGGGATGTGGCCTTGAGCTGTTAGAAATTGTGCTAATGTTTGTTCAAGTCTTTACAGGCCAAGGTTGAGGGGCCTGGCCAGGAGGAGGGCTCAGAGCAGCCCAGGGTTCAGTCAAGGTGAAAACCTCCATCAGGAGACATTTGATGTGAAGAGGCAGGAAATGGATTTAATGATAGTTTTCAAAGTGGGATCAACTTCCTGGGATGGATATTAAAGGAGATTAGATTGGCTTTGAGTATTAATCACTTTTCATTGACTCTTAGGGTCACAAATAACCAAAGTGATCATTAAATTTTAAGGCCTTTTATTTATGGAGGATGTCACGGGGATCTAAGAAATCAAGTAATTTTTGCCCTGTGACATGCAAATAGTCAAGGCGTGTGTATATTCCCAGCCCTCTGTGTATGAGTTGAATACCAGGAAGGTACTAGAAACAGTGCTGGGTGTTGTGAGAGGTACAAAGACCAGTCCTAAGCCCTGGAGGCTCCAGGATGCTCACAGTCCAATGGAAAGGCCCACGTGTGAAGAGTTGGCAGCACACGTAGAGACGCTGGGCTTTCCTGGCAGGAAGTGAGGGCAGAGGCAGGAGAGTCCCTGGACTGTCTGGGAAGACAAAGGCTCTTGAGATTCTAGAGCTGAACAGACGCAGGGATGCTGTCTGAGTCTGACAAACTCGCTTCATGGTCTTGACGCATGGACTCGGACAAACAGAAAGCAGAGCAGAGCTCTGGGAAGGGCAGAGGGAGACCCCAGGATGCGTAGGAGGACGCAGAGTCTATTCCAGTGTCAGTGAATGGTCTTTTTATATACTTTCATTTCTGTATTGTATTTGGCTGCACTGGGTCTTTTCATGGCTGCGCTGGCTTTCCTCTTGTGGCTTTCTGTAGCTGCAGAAAGTGGGAGCTACTCTCTAGTTGTGATAGGTGTTCTCATTGCAGTGGCTTCTCCTGGGCACGTGGGCTTCAGTAGTTGCAGCTCGCAGGCTCTAGAGCCCAGGCTCGGTAGTTGTGGTCCACAGGCTTAGTTGCTCCACAACACGTGGGATCTTCCCAGACCAGGGATCGAACCTGTGTTTCCCACATTGGCAGGCAGATTCTTTACCACTGAGCCACCAGGGAAGCCCTGGGCAGGGATTGTTGAACAGAAGGCTCTGAAAGGTGAGCAGTAATTGGTCGCCTGTAAGACTGGTGTATTCATGAAGGATAGAAAGGTTTTTAATGTGACTTTTCCTGGTCTACCTGTCACCCGTAGTGTTGACAGACTACCCTAATCCAGGCCATTGTTACTGCATTTTTCGATGGATGGAGCATCTTCTTAACAGATATCCCCCCTTCCCTTGTATCAAGTCCCTTGGATCCCTCCAAATGCTTTTCCTCAGCGAATGTAGTCAGAATGACCTCTGGGTTGTGTCTCCCTTCTCGCTTAAAACTGCTCAGTGGCTTTCAGTAACATTTATCCTCCCTTGTCTTTAACGTTGTCCATTGGTCTCGCTGTGATACTCCTGATACCCTCACACTTGTAACTCTTGCCTTCCCATCCCCTCCACTCCTTCAGACTACTAATGCTTTGCTTCTGTGATCTTCTAGTCTAGGACTTGAGAATATTAACCTCTACTAATATGAATAATCTATTATTCTCTAGTATTAGAGAATATTATTCTCTATTTCTTCTTTTCTGCTTAGAAAATATCAAAGGGAGAATTCTAATTATAGCTTATATTGCATATATAAAGATTAGGTTTAATGGATTTTTGTCAACTTCAGATAGTCAGTGAAGCTCATTGCCAGCATCTTTTGTGTCTTTTCATGTCCTGTGTGCACCCTGCCCTCGTCTTGGTCTTGGTGGCCATTCCTGTGTATCTTCCTTGTGTCCAGTTGTTTGTATGGGCAACAGATGTCAAGAGTGATTTCTGTCTTACAGAGATGGGAGCGAGCTGTATATATAATCTTCATGAAAACTAAAAATTATGCCTTAAATACCCCAATTTTAAAGCAGGTCATCTGATTTTGGTGTAAGTCTTTCTAACAGATACTCTACTTCTCCTTGTTTATACCTTTGTCTGTTAAATAAAGAATTCTGATGAACCTACTCATTGTTTAACGCTTTCTTTGTCATTACATAAACTTCAAGTCCTTTTGGGTCCTTTTTGTCTAGTGAATAGTTTTCCAGATTTACTTGTTTCCTTCATATTTGTTAAGTTTGTAGCCACTTGTGTTGGTACTTCCATAAAGTTTATAGCTCCTGAGAATTTCTTACAGTTTAATCTGCTTTCATTTGTCCCAGTAGCAGCATTTTAAGGAATACTCAGTTGGACAGATCATAAAAGGTTATTTTCAAAATATATAATTTTTGGAATGTATTTGATGAAAACATTGATTTTTCTTAGATGTATATTCTTAAGAACATTTTTTTTCTTTTTACTGTGTGGAATGACTGTGTTAGATATTTATTTATTTGTAGCAAGTTTAAATCAGGAAGGAATGCCTGAGATCAAAAGGACCGGGAGCATACATGTAAAATGCACGATCCCTCACCTCTCCACGCCTGCCTGCCCCTCCATCTACTGCTCAGTTAGGCAATGCTGTGCCCTCACTTCCTTCTCCTGACTCCCCAACATGGCTCTTCCCAGGTGAAGCTGCTGGGGGCTGAGTTAGAAACAAATTAACCATTCCTAAAACCAGTCATACAGAAGTAGGCAGAATTAGCTGTTAAAGCAATCACATCGAATGAGGTTGCTAAACTTTCATGAAATAATGAAGACAAACAAGTAAATTCTGCAAGTTGGGTTTAGGCAAATGAACATTCTGCAAATTGGCCCACTTCTGTGTGGTGGCACCTGGATGGTCCAGTGGAAGATGGTTTTCCTCGGAGCCTTGGGCGGTGCTGAGGCCCAGTGGCCAGATGCCATTTCTTCCCCGATGCTGCTCCAGACATCCCTAGCTCCCCAAGCCATACCTCCCTTGTGCACTGTTTCTGGTTTCCTGTGTTCCATCACCAGGTCACCGAGCACATGAGAGCCACGAACAAAGTTTGATTTAATTCTCTAGAGAAGTATTTGCATACATGCCTGGAGATGTTCATTGTCCAATGTCCATCAAAGGTTTCCATCGTGCAAAATTAAGGGGAGCTGAAATGTCTGCTCAGGAGAGTGGATGCAAACTTAATCCTGGTCCTTCTATTCAAGAGACATGCAGCAGGGGGCTTTTGCCTCTGGCTTCAAGGACATCATCACTGTTGACAACTATTTTAGTTATTCAGAGGTCTTCCCTGCTTATTTAGCTTTTCTAAATAAAAAGACTCTATTCCAGAAGTTTTAGAGTTTTCAGACTGTAGAAAAGTGGGAGAGTGACTTCAATCATATTACTCACTCTTGTGATTAGATGTATACAACACCTAATATAGATTGTAGCAGGCAAACAACATTTGGTCCCTAATTTATATCTTGGTAGCAACCAGGTTCAGTAGACCAGACTAACTGCAGTATTAGAGAATGATTTGTGTTTCATCTATGTAGGCAGGCATTAGTAATGATCTCATTAAAGGACCGTCACAGCACCATGAATTGCCCCCATGTACCTCCTCTGCTTCATGGTGACCCTATGGACTGTAGCTCCCCAGGATACTCTGTCTGTGGGATTTCCTAGGCAAGACTACTGGAGTGGGTTGCCATTTCTTCCTCCAGGGGATCTTCCTCACCCAGGGATAAAACCCATGTCTCCTGCACTGATAGTTGGATTCTTTATCACTGTGCCACCTGGGAAGATCCCAGCAAAATGCTCCCGTCTCTCATGTCCTGGGTCCTTCCTCCCTTGTAGCATCAGGAGAGTATTCAGACTTCTCTGGAAATTCAAGCCACTTGTAATGATAGTTTTCCTGTGCTATGCTGGGGTAGAGGCATTGGTAGTCTTTTGGCTTTTGAAAAGCATAATTTCTTTTCTTTCTTTTTTTTTAAAAAAGCTTTTAAAGTGTTATTCTGTTGGTATTGGAAACAAACCTTCATTGCCTTCAGCTTTTTTCTTTCACTGAAAGAGAAAAGCAACAGGACTTGAAGGAAGAGGGGAGTGGGGAAAATCATTGTTGCTTTCTGTGTTTGCTCTCTGCATCTCTTTTCTTAGTAAATTGCCTCAGGAATTTCTGCAGTCAGCTCTAATCTGCTCTTGAAAGGCCTCTTTTGGACCAAACTCTTCAAGTGAGCCAAAACTCTAAGACTACAGGGTTTGGGAGGAGACAATGAAAAGAAAGAGGGTATTAACATGTGGCCCTTCTATTAAGATTGTGAAATTTCCTTAAGTTGTAAATGTGGCTGGGAAAAAGGGGGAAAACTCTACTTTTGGGGAAGGCAGCACTTACCATCTTCTCCTCTTCCCTTTTTTCTTTATTCCTTTCCCACCTAAGTTGGTTGCAGCAGAGAATTTTTTAATAGTTTTGGGTTATTTTAACTGTTTTTATTATTTTTAAATTAATCTTTATTGGAGTATAGTTGATTTAAAATGTGTTAGTTGCTGCTATACAGCAAAGGGAATTAGTTAAATAGTTAACTATATACATATATATACACATATCCACTCATTTTTAGGTTCTATTCTCATATTGGTCATTACAGAGTATTGAGTAGAGTTCCTTGTGCTATACAGTAGGTCCTTATTAATTATCTCTTTTATATATAGTAGTGTGTATGTGCGGAGAAGGCAATGGCACCCCACTCCAGTACTCTTGCCTGGAAAATCCCATGGATAGAGGAGCCTGGTAGGCAGAGGTCCATGGGGTTGTGAAGAGTCAGACATGACTGAGCGACTTCCCTTTTACTTTTCACTTTCATGCATTGGAGAAAGAAATGGCAACCCAGTCCAGTGTTCTTGCCTGGAGAATCCCAGGGATGGGGGAGCCTGGTGGGCTGCTGTCTATGGGGTCGCACAGAGTCAGACACGACTGAAGTGACTTAGCAGCAGAAGCAGAAGCAGTGTGTATGTGTCAATTCCAATCTCCCTTTCCCCCTTGGTAACCATAAATTTGTTTTCTGTATGGCAGCAGAGAGCTTTTTATACATTTCTGAAAATGGGCATTTTGTGTTCTGGTACCATGGACAGATACCAAAAAATATTTGTGTCTCCTTTTGGTATTTTGAATTAGCATCTTACCTCAAAATAAACATAAAATGCAAATGACAAAAATTTGACTTTTATTATCATTTCCAGAGTCAGTTAAACATGGCAATTTTGGAAATAGGTTGAACACATCTTTATATAAAACACCAAAGACAGAGTTATTTTTTTCTGACAGCTGGTGTTTTCAAAAGTTGTTCTCTCCCCTCCTACCCAATAAGGAAAATGTCCTTTTGCTACCACATCAGAGGCAGTGTTTCTGAACTTGTGACTTCTGCCATTAATGTAGTTGAAATGAATTCATGTTTCCTTAATTCCTAACAAGGGTGTGAAGCAAGCTTGTGACTATTTTATGCCCAGACCTGGGTTGGAATTCTTAAGGAATTAGGCAGAAGGTGGGTGGGTGTGTGTGACACTTTATCCGTCTTAAAGATCGTGAAAGTTACTCCTAGCTCTCAGAAATAAAAAAGAAGGGGGTGGAAACAGATCAAATGCTCTATTCATAGGATAAGAGGAAGAGGAGGGAGGGAGGAAACTTTCATTCACGTCACAGAAATGTATTCTGTATTGTTATGTGCCAGCCACTGTTTAAGGACCTGGGGCCACAGCAATGCATGAATTAGACAAAAGTCCTTGATCTCTGTGAACCTTCCACTGCAGTGGGAGTCGGAGAGAGAGATGATAAACAGGGTAAAAAAGCAGTAAAGTATAGAGTGTGACAGTGATCAATGGTATGAGAAGAAAGAAAGGCAGGGGGTTCTGAAATGTGTGTATTCGAGTGCATGTTGGGTATTTTAAAATAGGGAGCCGGGGCGCTCTCACCCAGAAGGCGACATTTTCATGGGAATGGCAGGCTTGTAAGAGGGAAGCGGGGTGAGCAGATCTGAGGCCCCTGCATAACCCAGGTGAGGGGTACTGCTTCAGGCCAGAGGGGTGGCAGGTCAGGGGTAAGAAAGGTTGGATGAGGAATTCCTTGCTAGATCAGAGTAGTGGGTACGGGAGAGAGAAACAGGAAACCTGGCCTCGGGGTTCTACCTGAGCCCCTGACACAGACCCTATGATCCATTCACTGTGGCCTCTGCAGCTGTCACTGAAGGTTTTCAGTTTGTGCCGTTTTATAAGTGAAAGTGTTTGTCACTCAGTCGTGTCCGACTCTTTGCAACCCCTGGACTGTAGCCCGCTAGGGGGCTGTCCGTGGGGTTCTCCAGGCAAGAATACCCGGTGGAGAATGCATGACTCAAAATGTTAGTCATGACGGAGTCTTCCGTGAGCCAACCAGGCGCGCTCATGCACTCTGAACGCCAGAAGGAGAGGTGGGGCCTTGCTCCCAGGGCGGCCCCTGAGGCTCGTTGTCCTAACTCTAGAGCCACTCAGGTGATCGTGCTTTGGGTGGGGGTGGTTTGGAAGAATCTGGGATTTTACTGGGTGGTGTGTTTTCTGGTTGGGAGGCCAGTCACTGAAAATGACCCAGGGTTTTTAGTGTGTGCTGAATCCAAGACAAGCTGACAAGGCAGTGTGCAGAAGGAGCAGAAGCAGTCTGAGGAGGGGGGCACTTCCGGCCATAGGGAGGGGCACTTCCGCCATAAGGAGGGTGGGCACTTCCGGCCATAGGGAGGATGGGCACTTCCGGCTGTGACCTGGCCTTGCTTGCTGGTTGCACAGCCAACCAGTGTCTCCGAGCTGAGGGGGTGAGGTGAGCTGCAGTCACCTCACACCTGCTCTCTCCGCTTCCTGGCCGCTCAGCATTATGTGTTTGCTCTAATTTAATCTCTTTGTTGAATGTGAGACTCAGGGGAGTCCACGCCCCACTGGCCCCTTTTGTTTCATTACCAGGTGAAAGGGCTTCACAGGTGGCACTAGTAGTCAGGAACTCTCCTGCCCATGCAGGAGACGTAAGAGACCCGGGTTCGATCCCTGAGTCAGGAAGATCCCTGGAGAAGGACATGGCAACCCACTCCCGTGTTCTTACCTGGAGAATCTTCATGGACAGAGGAGCCTGGTGGGCTACAGTCCATGGGGTCGCAAAGAGTTGGACATGACTGAAGTGACTAAGCACTGCACAGCACACTGAAAAAAAAGTCATGATCAATGCTAGTAAATTGCATCTCCAAGTATTTTCACAAGAGCAAGTGGGTTCATGTTACCCCTGTTTTAGATAAACGGCTGGCTCAGAGGTTATGTGTGGGGAAATGGCGGACTGCCTATCTTAGTGACATCTTGATTACCGTACATTTCACCGTTGGGCAAGCACTGAATTGTCTGTGATGCTGGTTACTGGGCTCTGAGGAGCAGGTTTGGGAGCGGGGGCTCTCGTGGTAGCCACTCTCGGTGCGGCCTTCAGATTCTAACTTGCCATACCTGCTGGAGGGGGCTCTCCTAGCAATCCAGGTGTTGACTTGGACCAAGGTTGGTGCTGGACCAAGGCCCAGCATGGTCCTGGGCCTCTGAGTCTGGTGGAATCTCGGGCCGACACAGATGGACCAACTCCAGGTCTCCATTCTGCTAGCTCCCAGGTGATTTCTATGCATTTTTAAGCGTGAGAAAATCAAGGGAGCCACGCATTAGCTGGTCTGTTTTGGAATAAATCAGGTAACATGACAACCCCACCTGTGGCTCGTTCTCCATCATGAAGGTTCCTCTTCTCCAGGCACCCATGCCTCTCATTGCTTCCTTTTTGTGGCTGATCCTCAAAACTTTTGTCTCTTCACGAGTCTCTTTCCTTCAACACATGCTGCCTCGGAAAACGTGCAACCAGTTTCCGTTGATTGCTTTGCTGTCCAATGTGGGTGTGGCTATACCTGCCCGCCCCTCCCATGCCACGTGTAGTCCTGGCCTAGGGAGTGTGGTGAGGGGAAGCTTAGCTCTTTAAATTCTGACCTGAGTCATGTAGCTGCTAGAAATCCTTCCCCGACTTAGGGCTGATTTGGCTTCTGCATCCTCTAAATACAGGTATGAATGGGTGGGATGAGGCTAAAATTGTCTCAGGTCCCAGTGAGAATCTAAAAAAACAAGGCTCGTAATTTTAAGCCTGGGAGAAAAACGAAACAACCCGCCCCCCGCCCCCTTCCTTGAAGGGCAAAGCAAGGGTTTGGGCCCTCGGTTTTGTTCTAATGGCACCTTCGTCTGCAGTCAGTGTTTGAGGGAGCCTCTGAGTGTGCTATAATGATGGGTATTCAGTCTCTTTCCTGAGGACGGAGCTCCAGCCCCCCAGGGGGTGTGGTGAAGGCTGGGGCCCTGCTGTCCGACCACAGAGATTACTGAGGACAGTCTCCATGCCTGTGGCTCCGATCTGTGTGGAGGCGGGGCAGAGCCCAAGGGAGACTGTCCGGGAGGGGGCAGCGAAGGCAGCCACCCATGCCAGCCCCCCAGTCCTGGTTGTGTGGGCACCTGCACTCACACCCTTGTACCTGGAGTGGCCACCTAGATAGTGGTTCACATGGAGGGTGTGGCAGAGCTAGCCCTGTACCCCGTTTTTACTCCTGGAAATATCTTCTGAGCTTGGGAAGGGGTGGGAGTCACTCTCTGAGTTTGGGGGCAGTGTGTGTGGAGCCTGGGCATTAGGGCAGCTGGGTGGTACATCACCTGTACAAAGGTGCTTTAAGCCCCCCTCCCTTCCCCACTGTTGTCACCTGTCGTCAGAAGCTGACCCACTTACCCTGCCTGAAGTAACCAACCCACAGTAGGTCTGCCCAGATTCATGGTGACTTGACAACTGTATGGTGATGTTGGAGGGGCGTGCCCTTGCTTGCCTTTCCTTCTCAGTGTCCTGTAGTTGTGACTTTTTTTTAAAATTTAATTTTATTTATTATTACTTTTGTTGAGTGCACGGGGTCTTTGTTGTGGCACATGGGCTCGGTAATTGCAACCTGAGGGCTTAGTTGCCCAATAGCTCTTAGTTCCCTGACCGTGGATTGAACCCGTGTCCCTACCTTGCAAGGCAGATTCCACTGGATCCCCAGGGAAGTCCCTGTGACTCTTTTTCTAAAGCCTCCCTTGGCCCAGAGCCCAGTGCAGCTGGATGGTGGAGGCACTGAGGCTGAGCTCGCACCCAGGAAGCCCAGCGTGGCCCATGTTTTCCTCTTCAGCTGCTTCTCGCCCTCCCTCCTTGAAAATCCAGTGCTTTCCCTTGAAGGAAACCAGGTGAATCTGGTGGCCCCCCCACGTGGAGCTGTTCTTCCGGAGACTGAGGCCCTGGAGGAGCAGGGAAGTCAGAGTCAGCTGGATCCAGGAAGTGGGCCTTCTAGGCTGGAATTGGGAGCGGGGCAGGTGAGGCTGGAGCCCTTTAACTGGCTGACAAGTGGCTCCACTGTGGCAGGTCACCAAGTATACCAAGTGAGCCTGAAAAAGCCCGAGCCTGGTACATACTGTAAGGACATAGTGTTGGCTGGGTGAATGCTTTTCACCTGAGTAACCAACTCATTTTCCCAGAGTTTACCTGCCTTCCTCTCTGAACAGTGTCACCGTACAGCTCCTTATTCCGTGGGAGGACTTACAACTTAGGTCAATAGCTGGAGGTATCTGTGATTCTCTCTCTCCCTTTAGACTTGAAGCTCCTCATGGGAGCACGGTATTGTGCTCATCTTTTTTTTTTTTTTTTTCTTTTGAAAGGAAGATTTTATTATATATTTATCTGGCCACACCACAGGGCATGTGGGATCTTAGTTCCCTGACTGAGGCTTGAACCCGTGCCCTCTGAACTGTAAGTGTGGAATATTAACCGCTGGACCCCCAGGGAGGTCCCGTATGTTCGTCTTTGAGGCCAGGGTGCAGTGCCTCTCCCCTAAAGTGACTGCTTGTGAGTGAGTGTTCAGAGTCACAAGCCCCCTTTCCTGTGAGGTGTCACTTTGAGTTCAGTCGCTCAGTCGTGTCCAACTCTCTGTGACCCCATGGATGTCAGCATGCGAGGCTTCTCTGTCCATCACCAGCTCCTGGAGCTTACTCAGACTCATGTCTATTGAGTCAGGGATGCCATCCAACCATCTCATCCTCTGTTGTCCCCTTCTTCTGTGCCCTCAATCTTTCCCAGCATCAGGGTCATTTCCAAGGAGTCAGTTCTTTGCATCAGGTGGCCAAAGTATTGGAGTTTCAGCTTCAACATCAGTCCCTTCAGTGAATATTCAGGACTGATCTCCTTTAGGATGGACTGGTTGGATCTCCTTGCAGTCCAAGGGACTCTCAAGAGTCTTCTCCAACACCACAGTTCAAAAGCATCGATTCTTCGCTGCTCAGCTTTCTTCACAGTCCAGCTCTCACATCCGTGCATGACTGCTGGAAAAACCATAGCTTTGCCGGTGTCACTGTACAGCTCCCTATGCCATGGAAGGACTCACAACATGGCCAACAGCTGATTTCATTAGGAAATGTATACTGATCTAGAAATACCAATTCCACTGAGATGTCTGTGTTCTGGTCCTCTTCTCTCTGATGGAGTCCGACAGAAGCTGAATCCACGCTGTTTCCTAAGTTCTCCAGGACGCTGGGCTTAGCTAGCTTTTACCGTGGAGCGGACAAGAGCAGTCACTCTCGGCTTGTTTCGTCTTTTCACTGCACAACTGCTTGCTCAGCCCTCTTTAGCACAGGACCTGGAAATAAACCCAGAGGGAGAGTCAGGAGGTTGGGGAGGATAAGGAGGCAGCTTGTCCTTTTGATATGTAGAAACATTTGGTTCAGACGTGAGTTTGCTCCACATGACAAAACTGGTATTTAAGGTTTGCTGCACTTAATTGTAAAAATAACAACATGATTTTTCTTTCACTGTGGTCCCTCCTCTCCCTTGGTTAGTGAATAAACTCTGAGAATAGTTGTTTTAAAAATAATTTTCTCTGCTGCCGTTTTGTTGCGTCCCTATGATACTCACTGTAGAAAACGGCCGTTTCCATCTTGAAGGATACTTGCAGAGCCTGGCCCCATGGGGTGGGTCAGGTGAATGCTTGAGTTTTGCCATCTTGGTTCCATGACATGATTGATGCCAGGTTGTTCCCTTTTGACCCCAGCTAATGATCCTTATCTTCTCCCCAAGGGTTAGACAGTCACTTCTTTTTCTCCAAGTGTTTAGGGCAGGGATGGGGAACATTTTCCCTGTCAAGAGCCATTGACCCCAGGAAGGAAGAGACCATTTCTTCGCAGGAGTGATGGTGCCTTGAAGAGGCACCCCCGGGGCCCAGCTGGGCCTGTCTGAGCTCAGGCGACCTTCTCAGCAAGAAGGAGCTGACAGATGACAGGAGCTGCCTTGCTAGGTTGGGGTCAAAGGCCTGACTGTTCACTCTGACAGGTCTTGGGTATGTTCTAGAAATGTATTGAAGCCTTTGGGGCTGGCAAGAGAAGGAAAAGTAATCTTTATCAGGCAGTAAAGTGTGCCAGGTGCTTTGCCAATATTATCGCATTCTTTATCACATTGCTTTAGAGTGTTGGAATGTATGTTTTTAAATCCTGTTTTGCTGATAAGAAAACCGAGTCACAGAGGGGAATTTCTTCCAAAATGCTAACATCAATTTAGGAGTCTGGGTGGTGGCGAGGTCCAGGGCCATGGAGGAATGGTGCGGAGGCCACGTACAAACCAAAGCAGGGCATGGTGCAGCGCGAGGGCCCTGCTAGCTGGGCGTGCTGGGGAGGACAGCAGAAGTGGACACAGCGTCCCCAGCAGTGGGCATGAGAGAAGCTGGGGGACCACTGGAGGCAGGTTCTATGAGCTGAGCCTGGGGATATGGAGTGCTTCACCGAGGCCAAGACTAGGACCGTCCTGGCTGTGGGCAGTGCCCAGGTAAGAGGCTGAGTAGTTTCAGTGTGTGTTCTCAGGAGCTGTTTGGGGTTGGGGTGTGTGGCTTGTGGCCATTGTACCGAGATGGTTTTCTTCTCTTAAATTGCTCCCCCTGGTGAGTAAAGCCAAGTTGGGCCTCGTGCCCCATTGAGAAGGTTGGTCTCCCATGCACATGGCCCCAGGCTCTGGATGCTTCCAGAAGCTCAGAGAGAGAATGGGCTGGTTTGATCAGGAAGCCTCTTTTCCATTTGTGCCCGGTAAGGGGGTGGTGAGAAGGGCCGAGCTGCGGGCAGTGACTGCCATTGTGCTGTGGCCAGCTCGAGTGGAAACCTCCCCCCCCCCACCCCCCACCCCGCCCCTTGCTCAACCAAAACCACCCAGCAGTGCCGTTTCTTTGTCATTGTGAAAACAGAACCAGAAAGAGAAATATATGTCATTTTTTGGGGGTGAGGGTGGGTGGGAAGCATGCATCTAAACGTTTCCACTTAATTCTAAAATTAAGAAAGGGGATGATAAAAGCTCATAAGTCATTCTGAGTTCTCTAGATTCCTAATTTGGGGAGAAGAGAGGAAAGGAAGCAGGAGCTGTAAGGGGAGGAGGCGGGAAAGGCAGGAGGGCAGGGGCCAAGCCATTGCAGCAGAGAGAGAGAGACAGGCGTGGAGATGAAGGGAGCAGAGGAGATCTGAAGTGAAGGGTGCCCATCACCTGGTTTTCACACCACTGGTTGCCACAAGGTCTCTTTGCTGCTTTTCAGATGCTAATGATCTGATTACCCCGGGTCAGCAGCCTTTTTTTGTGGGTGGTGTCAAAGTGTGGACCCTCTGGGCCCCTGCCAGGGTCCTGCTGGCTGGATAAGTGACCACAGGGCTGGATGGTATCTGAGGGCCCTGCTCTCTCTCTACCATTCTTTGATCCCTGGGAAAAATGAAGGCGTGTTTTGAACAGAATTCCTATTCATTAGGTGGCCGGCACTAGCTGACCCCAGCCTTTTTGCCTCTGAGAAGGATCACTTTTGTTAAAGTAGAGATGTGAGCGGACTAGACTGTAGTGCCCTTCGCTGGGGCCCAAAGCTAGCTGGTGCCCTCTGTTCAGAGGGAAAAATCTGTTCCTACGAAGGGATTTAGAACCCAGGGCTCTGCCTGGATCGCCTTCCTCAGTGAAGGTGAGGAGGGTGGGGGCGGGGTTCCCACAGGCAGAAAAAACACGGAGCTGGGTGGGGCTCAGCAGGGGGTGATGACAGATGAGCAATCGTGCAGATTGCTCGTAATTTCGAGTCTTGTGCAGTGTTTTGGTTGACAGCTCCTTGGAGGCTGCTCGCCTCTTGCAGGGGGGCCTCCCGTGTTCCTTGCTAGCACCGTGCCTGCATCCCCCCATCTGCTGTTGACACGTTATCTTCATCACTGACTGCAACCTTCATGCAGCCAGGCTGTGTCTCATCCATCTCTCTTACTCCCCAGCCTGGCATGGCGCTTGGAGCCAGTGATCGTTTGAAGGAAGGGAAGCTTGCTGAGTGTTGCAAGAAGCATCCTGGGGTGCCCAGTGACCTGAAAGTTCTCTGTGTCCTGCCCTTCAGAAGTCAGGGAAGGCTTCAAATCTGGGCTAAAACCATAGACACAAAACAGGCCTGGAACTTCTCTGTGGGACCCAAGGTTAACAGGTCCTGGTCTTAGACAGTAGAGCGTGTGCATCTGTCTATGAGCCGTGTATCCCAAGCCCGGCCCCTTGCCAGACTGTCATGGATGCAGCTTGGTTCTCGAGCAGGGAGATCACAAAAGTGCATGCCGAGTCTCAGGCCTGCCCCTACATGTGTACAGAGGAGTTATACAGAGCAGTGCCCTTCATAAACTCCAGGCTTATGGCCCTTCACTTCCTGTGGTTCACCTTTGATATTTCTTAATAGACACCATTTTGGTGGGAGGGCAGTTCTAATGTTACGGAAATGATGGAGCAAAAAGTCCAGAGTTCCCATATGCCCTTCCAATCTCCCCCAGTTCTTTCTGTTATCAATATCTTGCATGAATGTGGTACATGGTTATAATTGATGAACAGATACCATTTTTCATTATTATACATTAAAATTTTTTTAAATTTTATATTGTAATATAGTTGGTTAACAGTGTTGTATTGCTTTCAGATGTCCAGAAATCGATGCATTTTTATTGACTATAAAAATCGTAGTTTGTAGTTTATTAGGTTTGTTCTTTGTGCTGTCTGTTCTGTGGGCTTAGACAAATTTATGTAATGAGATGTCGCCACCATTACCGTCCCATGTAAAATAGTTTCACTGTCCTAAACATCCCCCATGCTCTACCCAGTCATTCTTCTCTCTTTCCCTCCGAGTCCCTGGCAACCACTGATCTTTGTATTGTTGCCATGGTTTTGCCTTTCCAGATTGTCAGATTGTAGGAATCATACAGCCTGCAGCTTTTTCAGATCGGCTTCTTTCACTTAGTAACACGTGTTTAAGGTTCTGCCATGCCTTTTTGTGACTTGACAGCTCATTTCTTTTTACCACTGAACGGTATTCCATTATCTGATGTACTGCATGTTGTTATCCCGTCACCAATTAAAGACACTGAGGTTGCTTTTAAGTTTTGACAATTATGGTTGTAGATAAGCTTTTTGTGTCTTAGGAAGTGTGGCCACAGGGGTGTGGCAGACTGGGGCTGTGTCTTTGGGGACTGGGCTCATTCACAGAAGGCAAAACTAGCATCTTCTTAGGTTCTAACCTGTAAAGCTGTAACCAGGCCAGATGTTATGGTTAGGGTTCCTCCTGGGTTTTGTTCCAGCCCCCACAGTCAGTTTGGTCAATTAATTAATCAATTATTTATTGAGGTATTAGGTCCTGGGGATAGACAAGTAAGTTATTTATGGACCCTGATATCAGAATGCCCTCAGTTTAGTGTGGGGACAGAACTGCAAAAGAATCATTACTGTTGGCAATATTTAAACAAACACTGACCGTGAATAATTAAGGACAATGGCTGATTCATAGAGTTAAAAGGCAACACCATCATCAGAACTCATTCCAGCTCGAGTGATAAGTGTGACAATAGGGGCGAGTACTGTTGGGGGATTGGGAAGTGAGGGAGGTGTCTGCAGGAGGAGGCGACCTGACGCACAGGAAGGGGAGAGGTGGAAGAAACCAGAAACCCTATTCCAGGCTGGAGCGTGAGGCTTCTTCTGATCCTCGATGGACCCCAAAGACTCAAGGATGTCTCGGGGGTCCATTTCAAGGCAGGGGCACTGCTCGCTGGCAGTGATTGTCCAGGCGCCTCCAGGTCCCATCTCTCCACCAGCCAGGCTGGAAATCTGTGAGTCCACGTGCTTTGTCCCACGGTCAGCTCTGTCCCTAAAGGTCTTTCCAGTCGACCTCTCCTTGTCATCCTAAGGTCATATCTTGCCTGCATGGTTCCAGAGTTCTCTTAACTGGTTTCCTGCTCCTGCCCTATTCAAATTATCTGCCCTCATTGACCAGACTGACAGTGAACTGGGAAATACCCTGTCTCACGGGCTTCTTTCTCGCCTGAGAGACAAGAAGCTGCGACTCCAGGGCACAGCAGCTGGGCCCCCACCCCGCTCCAGCGTGGACCCTCTGAGTGTCGTCAGCCTCATGCTCTCTCTGCACGACCTGCCCAGGCACTGGCCCCACTGAAGTACGGTCCGCTTTGAACACACTTCCGTCCTCAGCCACCCAGGCTGCACGCTGCTCTTCTCCTCCTCACGCTCCCCCTCTGCACAGCCCTTCTCACACTGGTTGGTTTCCACTCACGCCTCTGAAGTCTGTCCCACATCGCCACGGCTGAGTCTCCATCTCCAGCCCCAGCTTCACAGGGTTCCCCACTCCTTTCTCCGTGGCCCCTCGTTACTGCCGTGTCCTTCTCACATGGCAGAGGCTTTGTCTGGGACAAGCCTGTCCTCCCCAGTCGGCCCTCAGCTCTCACGCCTGAGACTGTCTTCACTTCCCTCTGTCACCTGAGTGCTCAGCATACTCCCTGCCTAGTGGATAATAAAAGACTGTTAAAAAGACGATGTTACAAATACATAAAGGGAGATTGTACTCCAGGCGATCTGAGGATTAAAGAGGTCATCTTGAGCAGTCTTGCCTCGTTGGGGCTTGGGACCTTCTCGTCGTTCACATTTAGCCTCTTCCACCCTCAGGCTGAGGGGGCTGCCCCTTTGCCAGCTGGGGAGCCCCCTCACTCACCCCCACTCACCATCATCACCATGGGCACTTGTCTCGGTTGGTCCCCAGAACAGAAGCCCTTGCTTTTATATGTGTGTGTTTTCCTCTGAATTTACTTGGTGACAAGCGTGTCATGGTTAGGGTGTGAGTGAGTTTTAGTGGCCCAGTTGTTTATGTATAAACGAACGTAAGGCCATCTCCGTTTCTACTAGGCATCTTCTGTTACTCTTCCCCACTTCTGAAAGCCTAGCACTGGGGGCAGCCTTGGTGTCACTTCTCTGGCTTTGGTTTCTTTACCTGTGAAATGAGGATGTTGGATTAGATCAAGAATTCTTACCTCTGGACCACAGGATCTCCTGACGGCCCATAGGAAGCTTCTGTGTACCCATACTCTCTGAAATTGTATGAACATTTTGTGTGTCTGAACATCTTTTTATTACTTGTGTATGACTTTCAAATGAGTCTGAGACTCCCAACACTGGAAAAAATGGTTTCCAAAATCTGACCCAGCAGGTTTTTTTGTTTTTTTGTTTTTTTTTTTTAACTGAAAAATGGTTTCTACAGTGTCACTTTTTTTTCCCCCCTTTAAAATATCATCATGGTAACTGAGTATCAATTTCAGGCTGAGAGGAGTTATTCTTCCCAGTCATTGGTGTATCATGTGGCACTTTTGGATTCAGGGGAAGGATTTCCAGCGTAGAATTTCTTTGGCTTACTCAGTGTTGACAGTAACTTGGTCTGTGGGCTTCCCCAGCTGGGGAAGAGAAGCATAGCCCAGGCTTGGCCACTGACCTTCAGTTTGTCTTTTGCCACATTTTGCCAGTTCTGAGTGGGGAGTCTGATGTCACAGCTACATCCAGGCAAAGCAGAGGCTCATTTCTCATTGCCACATCTGAAAATTCATGACAGTCACGGTTCTCTGTAACTGGTACAAACAGATTTTTAAATATAGATGTGGCATTTTGCCAATGAATGAATCTCCTCTCTACATGTGATGTCTTTCATAGCAGCCCAAGGGTAGAAAGAAGGTTACTGTCTTTCCATATAGAGGAAGGACCCCTGGGTCTTGATCCCAGTTTCCCATGGAGTGCTTGGTGACTGAGTTTGCCTCTTGGTGAGATAAGAGTGTGCTGTAATTGTTGAAGTCAGTGAGTATTATGGGCCTGAAAACATGATATTCTGGATCTATCTTTCACTCGCCTACTTCCCCAGACTTACCCACAGTTGCCTGGGGTTCTTCCCCTCCATCTTCTTTGACCAACATAACCAGTTTTTTATCCAGCTTCACTGGTGGCTCAGATGGTAAAGAATCTCCTGCAATGCAGGAGATGAGGGTTTGATCCCTAGGTCAGGAAGATGCCCTGGAGAAGGGAATGGCTACCCACTCCAGTATTCTTGCCTGGAGAATTCTATGGACAGGGGAGCCTGGTGGGTACAGTCCACGGGGTCTCAAAGAGACGGACACAACCGAATGACTGACACTTTGCTTCACCAGTTTTTTATACTGGTTCCTTGTCATGTTTTGGTCTTTGCCCCCACGCAGAGGTTTTCTTCATTGTGCTCCTGCCTGAGCAGGCAGCTTAGGACCTCTGTGACCGTGCTTTTCAGCACTGAGATTTTCAAGCCATGCAGATTTCCTTCCCAAAGACAGAAGGTCTCTGATGGCCTTTGATTAATTTCCCCTCACCTCATTATTGTAAGCTAGTTTAGCGTATAATACAGTAATTACATCTCTTAAAGGAACATATTTCATTTTAAACAGTGAGAATCGTGGAGGGAAAAGACGGGGGCGCTTATAAGACTTTAACAAATGATGTTCTGATTACACCTCCTTTCCTCACCACCTACCATAGGCTCCCAGTTGCCCTTTACTGAAAGGTGAATGCCTGCCCCCCAGGCAGATTCAGCCTGGAATGGAGGAGGGGGAAGAATAAATGCACCTGGGCTGTGCTTCACTTCAAAAATAATGAATGGATGTATAATTGCCCCCTCCTACAGCTTCTCCCCAGCTGCTGGGCCCAAAGCCCTCCTCCCTCCAGGGGACGTTCTGAGCCTGAGCTGTAGGCCATCCCCTTCTGTGCTGGTGGGAGTGGCCTTTGCACACTTCAGACCTGGCAGTGTCAGAGTTCCGGGAGAATGGACAACCTTGGGGAATACAGGCTGATCCCAGCCCTACATTTTACACATGAGGGTTCTACTTTGGGTCTGACTGTTGTGCACTCTTGAGGTTTGTTAGGAAGGGTCCCATGTTTTACTACTTAGACCCCAGTACCCGCCGCCCCCCCCGCCGCCCCCTGTGGCAAGAACCATCTTTTTCCTTATGGCTCCCACCACCCGGGAGGGGTTACACCACTCTCACTGGCCGCTGTTTACAACCCAGGTGGACAAGGAGGAGAAGGGAGCACCTGTGAGCTCCTGGGAGACGTGTGAAGTTCCCATGCAGGCAGCGGCTGTGAGGCTCCCCTCTTGCTGGATTCAGGTGGGCTCCGCTGTCCCTCCCTGTGCTCAGCATTTGGGGTCTCTTTTTCTTTTGCATCACCTGATTTTCAGGCAGTGTGCACACATGGAATTCCCTCCCTTGGGACTTGGGATCCATGAGCACTACACAGTGTCTCAGGTATAGGTGGAGGGTCAGAGGACTTCTAAGCTCTGCTCCATCATCCACAAGCTGAAGCCAAGGGTGCATCTGCACCCACGTACACAAACCCAGAGACATGCATGTGAGACCTACGTAGAGCAGAGCCTGCAGACATTGGTGGCAGACTGGGGATGCACCAAGATTATCAGTCATCCTCCTGGAGGAAGCTTTGCTTCACCATGTACCCAAGACTGAGCATCACACCTGAATACGCAGGCTAGAAGTAGGACTTCTTAATGTTCAGTAGGCCTGCATCCAAGAGGGACATCAAGCACATCCTTGGGAAGCTGGCAGGCCATCCTCTGCTCCTGGGTGAGCCCTTCACCCTCTGGTCTAAGCTGAAGAGGAGGCCAGCACAGCCGTGGTGAGTCTGACTTTGTGTATGGTGAGGCCTGGATGCAGTATAAAAGGAACACCCAGTTCCTTGAACTCAGAGTGTCCCCCAGCATTTGAAGCTCCAAACCACACCACCCGTGGCCTGGCTAGCCCAGCAGCAAGGAAGCCAGGACCTGGACTGGGGAGAAGCACTGCTTCTCCTTTGGCTTGTGTAGGCCTCTCGAGCCCATCAAAGGGCTGTCAGCAGTCTTTGGTTTGGCTATGATGTCTGACGTGGGAAAACATCTGCTGGCTCCTCTTCTACCAGCAGGAATTGTCCCTCTTCATAAAATGACAAATTGTCATTTACAAGCATCCTTGGTCCCTGATCCTTCCTCCCCTCTAGGTAAGCAGTGGTGTCTCCTAAAATAAATGCTCATCAACAGAACAATCAGGTAGGGCAGAGGGGCTGTACGGTACCGTGCGTTTTTTAAGATCGATGGCAATTTTGAGTTTCAGTTACGCACTGTGGTTTTATTTTATACCACAATGTTGGTTCTTTCTAGAGAGGTAATATCCATTGCCTTTTCGGAAAAAAGAAAAAAATCAGTACTGTAGAGTAGTATTTCTTTGAATGAGTATTTGGTCATTTAAATCTCAACCACGTGAGTGGCGATTCCAGTGTTGTTCTCATATGATATGAGGGCCAACTCATGACATTTATTAAAATGTTTATTACATAGAACAAGGAAAGGTTTGCAGTACTTTGGGAGAGGGTATCTTTGGCCGTAAAAATGAAACTTTGCTGCCTATCACTTTTATGAAAGATTTAAAAATTAAAAAGCTACAATTTAACACACTGGGTAGAAGGATTTCTGAGGTACACCTCGCCTAGGGCTTTATAGCTTATGGAATTAAAAAATGAAGTATTTCAAAGGATATTTCAGCCAAAATATATAATATAAATAAAGTTATTGCTCTTTTGAGCTTTGATTTTAAAAACCATGAAAAGTTACAACTTGCTTTCAGAAGTCTGTTTGACAATTTTCTCACATTAAAGACATAATTATTATTTGGAAACCGTACAATTTTTTTTCAGCTTTGTTTGAAATGTTTGTGCCTAGTCGTGTCTGACTCTTTGTGACCCCACAGACTGTAGCCCGCCAGCCTCCTCTGTCCATGGACTTTTCCAGGCAAGACTACTGGAGCAGGTTGCCATTTCCTACTCCAAGGGATTTTCGCAACCTGGGGATCGAACCCTCATCTCCTGTCAGCAGGCAGATTCTTTACCAGTGAGCCACCTAGGAAGTGGAATAGATAATTATTTAAATAAAATGTATAACTAATTTTTTTAAAGTTAGAGACAATTGGAATGAAAATTGCTTACTCCTTGAACAGAAATTGCTGTTTGTTTTAATCAAGACAACTGGCAAAAAAAAAAAAAAAAGGACAGGGAGAGATTTCTGGCACTACTCAAGGATATGCTTGGCATTTGTTCAGGATGTTTCTCATCAAAGGCTGAGGCCTCCCTGAGGTCTTCTGTCCTAGTGTTGCAGAGAAGTTATTTGTGATGTCCTGGAGGTTAAAGACACAGAGAATGCACACCAGTGAAAAGACAGATGGGATAAAAACAAGTTTCAACTGTATCTACAAGAAACTCTACATAGACAGGTTAGAAATAAAAAGATGGAGAAAAGATAGACCATGCAAACACTAACCAAACACTCACTAATCATTTACGTATTGGGAAAGTAGACTTTAAAAAGGAATATTTCCAGGGAGGAAGAGAAACATTACATGGTGCCTCTGTGCATGTGTGCTCAGTAGCTCAATCATCTTTGACTCTTCATGACCCCGTGGACTGTAGCCCATCAAGCTCCTCTGTCCATGGGATTTCCTAGGCAAGAATACTGGAGTGGGTTGCCATTTCCTCCTCCAGGGGATCTTCCTGACCCAGGGATCAAACTTGTGTCTCTTGCATCTCCTGCATTGGCAGGTATATATTCTTTACCACTGCGCCACCTGGGTGACCGATTACATGGTGATAGATGGTCTATTAACCTAAAATCCATAGCCTTTCTAATTGTGAGTATGCTCAACAGTTGAACCTCAAAGGACCTAAAGCAGAGGCTCATAAAGCTGAAAGAATAAATAGAAAAATCCAGTAAAATAAAGATTTAAATACTCCTCTCATAGTAAAATATACAATCGTGAACATGAATGTGAAGTCGCTCAGTCATGTCCAACTCTTTGCGACCCCATGGACTGTAGCCTACCAGGCTCCTCTGTCCATGGGATTTTCCAGAGTACTGGAGTGGATTGCCATTTCCTTCTCCAAGGGATCTTCCAACCCAGGAAACGAACTTGAGTCTCCCACATGGTAGACAGACGCTTTACCATCTGAGCCACAATAGATAAACAGAAAATTGATTAAGAGAAGACCTGAATAGTACTATCATTCAACTTGACCTAGTGAATATTTATGGAATGGTTCAGCCAATAATAGCAGAATACACATTCTTTTCATGTGTCCATGAGACAGTCATCAGGATAAACCATATTCTGGGTCACAAAATAAACCTTAATAAATTATAAATATTTGATATCATAACAAAGCATATGTTTTCACCATAAAGAAATTAAACTAGAAATTGGTAACAGAAAGATATCTGGAAAATCCTCATATGGATGGAAGCTAAGCAGTAGCATAGCTCCTAAATAAACCAGAGATTGACATCAACAACAAAAAACTCCACAGGTTTAAGTTATTCCCTTTTGAAATGAATGAAATGTTCACAACCATTCAATTTTGAATGGAAAGAAAAGAAAAACAATATATGTAAATTTTCAGAATGCTGCTGAAGTGGTGCTTAGAGAGAAATTTATAGCATTAAATACTTACATTCAGTAAGAAGAAAGTCCTCAAATCATTGAAGTTTTCACCATAAAAAACTAGAGCAAAAGAGCAAATAAGCGAAAAGTAATCAATAAAATAGAAATCAGAAAAGCAATGAAAAATGGAATGAAATTAAAAGCTGATTCTTTGAAAAGATCAATAAAATCTATACTCTTATAGCCTGACTGACCAAGCATGAAAGAGAAAAGACAGATCACCCATATCAGGGATAATAGAGAAGCTGCAGTAGTCAGTAAAAGGATAAGGAAGTATCATGAGAACAGCTTTTGTTCTTGAATGATATTGAATAATCCATAGCTTAAAACCTTTTATTTAAGGGAACTCCAGGTGCAGGTAGCTTCATTGGAGAATTCTGCCAAACATTTAAAGAATCAGTAATACCAAGTCTGCACAAACTTATTCTTGAGAGAACACTCCCAGCTCATGAGGTTGGCATCACCTCAATGTCAACATCATCACAAGAAATGAAAACTGTAGATTAATGTTCCTCATGAATATCAATGTAAAAATCCTCAACAAAACATTGTAATTCTCAACTGAATTTTTTTAAATCTATTAATACTTAATCCCTATTTGAACCCTCCTACTCTGTTGGTGGGAATGTAAATTGGTGCAGCCACTATGGAGAACAGTATGGAGTTTCCTCAAAAAACTAAAAATAGTTGCCAGATCCAGCAATCCTACTCCTGGGCATATATCTGGACAAAACTACAATTCAAAAAGATACACGCACCCTTTATGTTTATAGCAAGACCACTTATAGTAGCCAAGACATGGGAAGAATCATCGACAGATGAGTAGATAAAGATGGGGTATGTATATCCAGTGAAATATTACTCAGCCATAAAGAAACAATGAAATAATGCCATTTGCACTAACATGGGTGGACCTAGAGATTATCATCCTAAGCAAAGTAAGTCAGAAAGAGAGACAAGTACCATATGATATCACTTATATGTGGAGTCTAAAATACGATATGAACTTATCTATGAAACAGATTCACAGACACAGAGAACAGGCTTGTGGTTGCTAAGGGAGAGGGATGGCATGGGAAGTTTGGATTGGGAGTTAGGGACTAGCAAATGCAAAGTGTTATGTATAGAATGGATAAACGACGAGGTCCTGTTGTATAGCACAGGGAACTATATTTAATATCCCGTAATAAAACATAATGGAAAAGAATATAAACAAAAATGTTAAACCAGAATCACTTTTCTATACACCAGAAGGTAACATAACATTGTAAATCAACTATAGTTCAAAAAACTACTTAATCTTCATTTTACTGATTATTTTGATTATAGCACCAAGTGCTAAAACCTTCGCAGCCAAAACGCAGCAAACCATAATCTTCATTCACATGAGCTGGAAGCCATGATAGATCACTGGTAACTAAAGGAGACTCTAACTGGGATAGTGTTAATCTCTGGAAGACATGTTTCTGCCTGTCGTTTGGTGTTACATGAGCAAGAAAGTCTAATGCAAGCCTTATTATGTTGTAAAGAGGTACCTGGAATTGAATCTCTCCTCTACTGATGCCCTTCCTGGACAAAAAAAAATCTGCCCTTGCTTGCATTTGAGAACTTTATTCTTATTAGAAGTGGTATTGGCTATAAACAAAGTCTGTCCCTCTGAGGTTTCAGGTTCTGATATGTTGGCTGTAGGAAGTGGAGGAAGAGTGATCTCCCAGGGACCTGGCTTCTACTACAAAGGGGATGCAGTTCACTCTATTCGCTTCAGTTCAGTTGGTCAGTCGTGCCCAACTCTTTGTGACCCCATGGAGTATAGCATGCCAGGCTTCCTGGTCCACCACCAACTCCTGGAGCTTACTCAAACTCATCTCCGTCGAGTTGGTGATGCCATCCAACCATCTCATCCTCTGTCATCCCTCTCCTCCTGCCTTCAATCTTTCCCAGCATCAGGGTCTTTTCAAATGAGTCAGTTCTCCACATCAGGTGGCCGAAGTATTGGAGTTTCAGCTTCAGCATCAGTCCTTCCAATCAATATTCATGACTGATTTCCTTTAGGATTGACTGGTTTGATCTTGCAGTCCAGGGGACTCACAAGAGTCTGCTCCAATACTACATTTCAAAAGCATCAATTCTTTGGCACTCAGCTTTCTTTATAGTCCCACTCTCACATCCATACATGACTACTGGAAAAACCATAGCTTTGACTAGACAGACCTTTGTTGGCAAAGTGATATCTTTGCTTTTTAATATGCTGTCTAGGTTGGTCATAGTTTTTCTTTCAAGGAGCAAGCGTCTTTAATTTCATGGCTACAGTCACCATTGGCAGTGATTTTGGAGCTCCCAAGAATAAAGTCTGTCACTGTATCCATTTTCCCCATCTATTTGCCATGAAGTGATGGGACCAGATGCCATGATCTTAGTTTTCTGAATGTTGAGTTTTAAGCCAACTTTTTCATTCTCCTCTTTCACTTTCATCAAGAGGCTCTTTTGTTCTTTGCTTTCTGCCATAAGGGTGATGTCATCTGCACACCTGAGGTTATTGATATTTGTCCCAGCAATCTTGATTCCAGCTTATGCTTCATTCCGCTCCACATTTCCCATGATGTACTCTGCATAGAAGTTAAATAAGCAGGATGAAAATATACAGCCTTGACATACCCCTTTTCCTATTTGGAACTAGTCTGTTGTTCCATGTCCGGTTCTAACTGTTGCTTCTTGACCAGCATAGAGATTTCTCAGGAGGCAGGTCAGGTGATCTGGTATTCCCATCTCTAAGAATTTTCCACAATTTGTTGTGATCCACACAGTCAAAAGCTTTGGCATAGTCAATAAATCAGAAGTAGATGTTTTTCTGGAACTCTTTTGCTTTTTTGATGATCCAGCGGATATTGGCAATTTGATCTCTGGTTCCTCTGCCTTTTCTAAATCCAGCTTGAACATCTGGAAGTTCACGGTTCACGTACTGTTGAAGCCTGGCTTGGAGAATTTTGAGCGTTAGTTTGCTAGCGTGTGAGATGAGTACAATCATGTGGTAGTTTGAGCATTCTTTGGCATTGCCTTTCTTTGGGATTGGAATGAAAACTGACCTTTCCCAGTCCTGTGGCCACTGCTGAGTATTCCAAATTTGCTGGCATATTGAGTGCAGCAATTTTACAGCATCATCTTTTAGGATCTGAAATAGCTCAACTGGAATTCCATCATCTCCACTAGCTTTCTTCGTAGTGATGCTCCCTAAAGGCCCACTTGATTTTGCATTCCAGGATGTCTGGCTTTAGGTGAGTGATCACACCATAATGGTTGTCTGGGTCATGAAGATCTCTTTTTTATAGTTCTTCTGTGTATTCTTGACACCTCTTCTTAATATCTTCTGCTTCTGTTAGGTCCATACCATTTCTGTCCTTTATTGTGCCCATCTTTACATGAAATGTCCTTTTGGTATCTCTATTTCTTTTAAAGAAATCTCTAGTCTTTCCCCTTCTATTGTTTCCCTCTATTTCTTTGCATTGATCACCGAGGAAGGCTTTTTTATGTCTCCATGCTATTCTTGGAACTCTGCATTCAGATTGGTATATTTTTCTTTTCTCCTTTGCCTTTCACTTCTCTTCTTTCTCAGCTATTTGTATGGCCTCCTCAGACAACCATTTTGCCCTTTGCATTTCTTTTTCTTGGGGATGGTCTCGATCACTGCCTCCTGTACAGTGTCATGAACCTCTATCCGTAGTTCATCAGGCATTCTGTCTATCAGATCTAGTCCCTTGAATCTATTTGTTACTTCCACTGTATAATGGTAAGGGATTTGATTTGGGTCATACCTGAATGGTCTAGTGGTTTTCCCTACTTTCTTCAATTTAAGTCTGAATTTGGCAATAAGGAGTTCATGATCTGAGCCACAGCTCCCAGTCTTGTTTTTGCTGACTGTATAGAGCTTCTCCATCCTTGGCTGCAAAGAATATAATCAGTCTGATTTCGGTGTTGACCATCTGGTGATGTCCATGTGTAGAGTCTTCTCTTGTGTTGTTGGAAGAGGGTGTTTGCTATGACTAGTGCATTCTCTTGGCAAAGCTCTGTTAGCCTTTGACCTGCTTTGTTTTGTACTCCAAGGCCAAATTTGCCTGTTACTCCAGGTGTCTCTTGACTTCCTACTTTTGCATCCCAGTCCCCTATAATGAAAAAGACACCTTTTTTGGGTGTTAGTTGTAGAAGGTCTTGTAGGTCTTCATAGAACCATTCAACTTCAGCTTCTTCAGCATTATTGGTCGGGGCATAGACTTGGATTACTGTGATATTGAATGGTTTGCCTTGGAAATGAACAAAGATCATTCTGTCATTTTTGAGATTGCATCCAAGAACTGCATTTCCAACTCTTTTGTTGACCATGATGGCTACTCCGTTTCTTCTAAGGGATTCTTGCCCACAGTAGTAGATAAAATGGTCATCTGAGTTAAATTCACCCATTCCAGTCCATTTTAGTTCACTGATTACTAAAATGTTGATGTTCACCCTTGCCATCTCCTGTTTGATCACTTCCAATTTGCCTTGATTCATGGACCTAACATTCCAGGTTCCTATGCAATATTGCTTTTCGTAGCATTGGACTTCCATCACCAGTCACATCCACAACTAGGTGTTGTTTTTGCTTTGACTCCATCTCTTCATTCTTTCTAGAGTTAGTTCTCCACTGATCTCCAGTAGCATATTGGGCACCTGCCCACCTGGGGAGTTCATCTTTCAGTGTCCAGTCTTTTTGCCTTTTCATACTGTTCATGGGGATTTCAAGGCAAGAATACTGAAATGGTTTGCCATTCACTCCTCCAGTGGACCACGTTTTGTCAGAACTTTCCACCATGACCCGTCCATCTTGGGTGGCCTTACGTGGCATGGGCTCATCGTTTCATTAAGTTACACAAGGCTGTGGTCCATGTGATCAGTTTGTTTAGTGTTCTGTGATTGCGGTTTTCATTCTGTCTGCCCTCTGAAGGAGAAGGGTAGGAGGCTTATGGAAGCTTCCTGATGGGAGAGACTGACTGAGGGGGACACTGGGTCTTGTTCTGATGGGCGGGGCCATGCTCAGTAAGTCTTTAATCCAATTTTCTGTTGATGGGCGGGGTTGTGTTCCCCTCTGTTGTCTGGCCTGAGACCAAACTATGGTGGAGGTGGTGAAGATGATGGCGACCTCCTTCAAAAGGTCAGGTGCACGCAGTGCTGCAGACAGTATCTCTGACTCGGCAGCAAGCCACCACCGACCCACGCCTCCACTGGAGACTCCTGGACACTCACAGGATGTCTGGGTCAGTCTGTGGGATCACTGCTCCTTTCTCCTGGGTTCTGGTGCCCACAAGGTGTTTTTGTGTGTGTGTGCCCTCCAGGAGTCTGTTTCCCCAGCCCTGTGTAAGTTCTGGCGGCTCTATGGTGGGGTTAATGGGACCTCCTCCAAGAGGGCTCTTGTGATACCCAGGTCTACTGCACTCAGCGTCCTTGCCCCTGTGGCAGGCCACTGCTGACCCTGAGGAGACACTCCAACACAATTCTGGCTTGGTCTCTGTGGGGTCTCTGGGTGCTTGTGTGCACTAGGTTTGATCGAGCCCTCTCCTCTGAGTGTCTGTGGCGATTATGGGGTTTGATTCTGAATGTGATTTCACCCCTCCTACCATCTTGCTGGGGTTTCTCCTTTGCCCTTGAGTGTGGGGTATCGTTTTTTGGTAAGATCCAACATTCTCCCGTTGACAGTTGTTCAGCAGCAAGTTGTAATTTTGGAGTTTTCATAGGAGAAGATGAGCGCACATCCTTCTATGCCACCATCTCTATTTCTTACTCATGTCTTTTGAGGCCACACGTATATTAATACTTTAGAGGTCAACTTGTGAGTCATTGGGCCTCATTTTTTAGGGTCTGTGATGAATCAGCTGTCTACTTTGGGGATGGTTGATTCCTTTGGAGTCTTCCCGGCTCCCTGTGTTCAGGAAGACAAGGAGTGATTCTCAGTCGAAGCACTGCATAATTATCAAGCGACTGGGGATTGCATATTGTATTTACAGGTGGGGGACTGCATAATGGGCAAACACTAGGAGGCCTTGGGGTCAGACCCGACAGGATCCTGCCTCTGCCTCTTAAGCTGTGTGTGTAGGTTGTGAGTCTGGAGGAGACTGGCCTGCCCCAGGAGTTGAGAGAACAGGTGTCTGCTGCACGATGAGTTGGTATGTGGTGGGGGGTGGGGGTGGCAGGGCTGTGTGACCAAGGGATTGGCAGGCCACAGAAAGGATTTGGAGTTTGTTACTCAGTGCCGTGGGCAGCCACTGAAGGGTTTGAATGGGGGCAGGGATGTTTTCAGGTGTTGGTTTTCACCTTGTCCTTCTGGCCTTGGTCTGGAGGATGGGTGAGAAGAGGGGAAGTGGGCAGGGTGTCCATAGGAAGCCCTTTGAGGAAGCTATTGCCATTCAGAGGCTGAGCCAGGCCCATGCTCCATCATTTTAAGTCTCTCTCAGATGGGAACCTTCCATCACCTCAGATGGGGCACTTCTAGAGCCACAGTGCAAAGGGGCATGTCCTTCTCACAACCAGACTTCTGCTAAGTCGTTTAGATCTGTGCATTTCATCCCCTTCCACTCACACATGAGGAGAACCACCTCCCCCCATAGGCCGGTGTTGAAGCCCAAGATTGCCTACCATGCAGGTGACATTACTTTGAAATCTATAATTCTAAGTATTTTAAGTAATTTTGCATTCCACTGCATCATTTCAGTGCTGGATTTAACACACAACCATCTTCTGCTAGATCTACTATTATCTGTTCCCCTCTTTGGATAAGGAATCCAAGGCTTAGAGAGGTAGTATACTTTGCCCAAATCACAAGGTTGAAATGCAGGTCCTTGGATTGCTTAGTCTTTGCTCTGAGTTCATTCTTCACTACTGTACCCTCAGTGCCTAGAACAGCGCCTGGCAGGTGCTCAGTAAATGTGCACTGGATGGTTTATATTGGGGCGCTCTGACACACAGTGTTAGGAACCCAGTCCCAGGCACCTGAGCCACCTAGGAAGCTGAGCAGAATCCACGCTTCTGGGAGTCTGCATGCACCGGTAGAAATGGCTGTTCCCTGCATTCTCCATGCCTTCAGCACATTCTGGCGCCGCCCCACTGACCAGTGAAGACTTGGGGCATATCCATCTGCCACTTCTGCTCACTGTAACTGCTGGAGGGTGGGTCTTGGGTCAGGCTCCCCTCCTCATGCATGAGGCCTGGCCCAACTAGTACGTTTCATGTCACTGGTTATAGAATTCAACCTGAGCATCGAGCCCCAGAATACTGACAGGGGCTCCTGCATCTGCCTTGCTCCAGGCCAGGACTCATCCTTGAACGTGTCTCATGAGGGAGAGTCCAGGTACAGGCAGAGCTAAGGCTAGGTCCCTGCTGGAAGGGCTGGCAGCAGGTGGGGACCAGTGAGTCCATAGAGACATCATGCTGCTCTTGGTTCTCTTGAGGTGAGCATCAGATTCCATGGAAAAGGAAGCAGTTTGAAGCTTCCTGAGCCGGGCTGTAGAGAGGATGGTGGTGCAGGTCTGTGAGATGAGGAAACAGAAGGATGAGTTCCATTTTGACTGTGTTAATTTTCCTGATAGAGTTGGCTATCAAGTATCAAGTCTGTGGTGGTGATTTAGTTGCTAATTCGTGTCTGACTCTTAGGACCTCACGAACTGTAGCCTGCCAGACTCCTCTGTCCATGGGATTTTTCCAGGCAAAAATACTGGAATGGCTTGCCATTTCTTTTTCTAGGGGATCTTCCCGACCCAGGGATCGAACCTGGGTCTCCTGCAATGGCACGCAGATTCTTTACCAACTGAATCACTATGTCTGTAAACAGCTGGAAATCGAGCTCTGGAGAAAGGGCGGTGAGGGCTGAGGGTGCAGATCAGGGCACTTCCCCACACTCAGAATCCCCTCTTCCTGCCTCCTGTAACGGCTGGACTGTTCTTTGCACCATTAGAGGTGGGGCTGCATCCTGAACGAAATGAATTTGTTTTACTCACCTTTCCAGCGGAAGTTCTGTAATTGCTCTCACCCTGTCTCTGTTTTTACCATCTGTTGAGTCAGCTTAATGAATTTTATATGGTGTGTTCTTTATTTCAGAAAAACTATACAACTCCACTGGACGAGATTTAAGAAGGGCCCTCTTCTCCCTGAAGCAGATATTTCAGGTAAAAACAAAACAAACAAACAAAAAAAAACAAAGAATACTGTCAGGTTCTGTTTTTGCATTGCTGTGGGATTAGATGCAGACAAGTTTATGCCTTTTACTTATTACAAAAAGAGAAATGCTTTAGAGTACAAAGTAAATTTCGGTCAAAATATCTGTTAAGAATATTTTTACCATATCAAATATTTCAAACAATAGGAAGTAAATAAAACATCATCAGAATCACAATATTTTTCCACGTTTACTTCAGATTTTAAAAAAAAAACCTACTACAGATGTAATTGAAGTCTTCTGCTCGATACTGGCCACCCTCTTGGGGTGTTTTCTCTACTGAATGTCAGATACAGTGTTTGCCGTGCAAATGCACATTTCTATACTAGCGGTGCATATTCGCCCACAATATGTGAAATTCTTTGGTGTCAATTGTATATGCGTGATACCATGCAGCATGTGTCCTGAGGCAGTTTACTTAGAACGAGGTCAGTGTGGGCATGACCCAGGTAGCTCTGAGTGTCCCCTGTGAAGGAAGCACAGTTTGTCTCGTTCATCGTTTGTTGGTGGACAGTTGCGTTCGTCTCCAGGGCTCTGCTGTTATAAACCATGCTGCTAGGGACATGCCCCCTTGTGTGCATGTGCCGGCATCTCTGTTAGGTTCCATCTTATCCTTTGCCCCAAACTTTCCCTCTGCTTCTCCCCGGGGCAAGTCACGAACTTAGTGAAGAGGGCTGGGACTGGGGTGCAGGCAAACTCCAAGCTGTCACCCACAGGAGACTTCAGGGGAGACAGACAGAGAGCCAGGGGCAGAGAGTGAGGCCACTGTGCCAGGGCAGGGTCAGGAAAGGCCGGATGAGCTTCCTGGAGAAGATGGCGTCTGCATTGAGCTCGTGTCTGTGTAGGTTCATCGTTCTTACTCGCATGATATTAGACTCTAGGGTGTAGTCAGTCCATTTCTCTCTAGTTCCCATCTCCTTCACATCCTT
The DNA here is from genome assembly GCF_016772045.2 of Ovis aries. Classification (NCBI taxonomy): domain Eukaryota; kingdom Metazoa; phylum Chordata; class Mammalia; order Artiodactyla; family Bovidae; genus Ovis; species Ovis aries. Next base: position 20,973,949 of record NC_056076.1, on the reverse strand, counting down.
AAACAATGTTCTGTCAGTGATAGCTCCAGCCTGAGTGTCCGTCTCCTTCATGGATGTTTCCTGTCTCAGGGGGATTGGCAGAAAGGCAGGCCAACAGGCCATCCTCCCTGCACGTTCTCGTCCCATTTTAAAACCTGCTCAACTGTTCATGCCCTCATCTTTTTCCCAGAGCAGAGCCCTTCTTAGTGACAGTGTTTTTGGAGATGAGTCTTCATTTCTCATCTTCCCATGTGACCCCGAGTCACCGTTGTCCGTTTAGATCGCACATCTCAGAAGTGCCTTGAGGTTTGGGGTCAGCCTTGGTTCAGGCTGTTTCTTCTGGGAGAATTGCAACAGTTATTGTGGACACTGTTTGGTCCTCCACGACTCAGTCCATCCTTCAGCTTCCACCAGAGGGGGCTCACAAAGTCCTTCTCATGCTGGTTCCGTGTAGCCTTCTGGGTTATGTCTGAATCTCTCAGTACAACGTCAAGGCCCTCTGGCCCTGGCCTCTGCAGCCCACCTCCCTGTCCTTTGCCTCAGTGACATCTCACTGTGATTGTGTTCTGGGAACAAGCCATGCCCTTTCCCTTCTGTACCTTCACCCTGGACCTATTGCTTCTATCCCAGGATGGTTCCTCCCCACATCCACTCCCCATGTCTCTCAGTTTCCCACCCCATGTCTCCTCCTGCCAGGGATTCTCTAGATGAACCCTCACTGCAGTCAAGGGCTCTCCAAATACCTCTATTCCTGTGCTTACCTCTGGAATAGAACTTGAGATACTCTAGCTCACTTGTCTGAGTCCAGTCACCTATGAGCTCCCTGGAGTCCATCTCTGGCTCTTTAGGGCCTCATGCAGTGGCTGATGCTACTGATGAACAATAGATGAACAGACCAGGCGATTGGAATACTCTTCTCAAGGGTGTCTGTCTTCAGCCTTTCCTCTCTTTTAACTGAGTAAATGCTTCGTTAATTACTTGTCCCCAAGTTTCACTTCCCAAGTATTCATCAGTGTCTCCCTGCCTCTTTTTTTTTTTTCAATTTCAATAAGCTTTCCCCTGCCCCCCCAAACTTATTTATTTTTAATCGAAGGAAAATAGCTTCACAATTTTGTTTTGGCCTCTGCCATACATCAACATGACTCAGCCATAGGTATACATGTGTTCCCTCCCTCTTTAACTTCCCTCCTATCTCCCACCCCTTCCCACCCCTCTAGGTTGTTACAGAGCCCTGGGTTGAGTTCCCTGGGACATACAGCAAATTCCTATCAACTGAACAAAACAGAACTTCTTTACCTTCTGTTATGTCCTTCTCTCGAACTCAAGTTCCTGACAGCGGTTGGGCTGGACTCTTACTGCCGGAAGTCCACAGGCATCACACTCCACACCCTCACTCTTATAGCCCTTCAGCCTGCCTGCTGTTTCCATTGTTCAGCTTTTCCATTGTTCAGCTCACTGAGTATCCAGTTGGTGGCAGAACCACACAGAGAAGAGCTCTTCCAAGTAACTTTGAAACATTGCAGTTTGTGTATTTTGGGTGGAATATACTCTTAGAAGAAAAAGAACCACCCACACATGCAGATCAACTGTTTATAATAATCATTTTGCTGGTAGTAGTGTTAGTATTGCTATTCTGATACTGCAGTTTGTATGTTTTCTAATTTTGTTATTCTTAGAGTTCTTAAGGATTAGGGTTCTTAGTGTGTGGAAGAAAGTTGATAGAAAGATAAAACAATTAAGGTAAAAAAAACTCTGGATTTTGGAATTTAATTAGAAGTATTGAAATGAACCCATGGTGTTTACTATCCTAACAGACTTGCAAAAAAGTATATTTGTAGCACTAAGTTTATTGAAAAGTACTAGAAGCAATGATCAACCCATTAGCAAAAACCACTACCAGCACAGAGATTGTGGTCTTAAAATACTGAAAGGAACCAGAGTTCCTTGGAGAAATAGCTGACTTCAAGTCTGGCCTAGGAAATGGGTAAAATAAACTTGGAACATATTATTATACAGATAGCAAGGAAGCTATCAAATATGACTAGGATTATTGGCAAAGGAACTTGGGAGCATGTTGAAGGGTCTCTCACTGGCTGGCTGAAGATGGACAATATAAGCATCAACAAGCATGATAATTACAGTGGACTGAAGCACATCAGCTTAATCTACATCGATGAGTTCTTAACAATACTAAAGAATAACAATGAATTGGTTAGCAATGGAAGAAAGATGGCGGTGAACCAGCTCTTTATTTTGAAAAATGGGTAAAATTCTAAAATTACATTTATCTTACTTTTTCCTCTATGAGCTTTAGGATAATCAAACAGTAGTTGAGGGAAGGTATACTTATAAAAATATTCTAGCTATTTAGTAAGAAGGAGTGATATAGTTAGAGTATCACTTAGAACATCAGAGTTTTGCAACCCTGAATGAATTAATGGATCTAGGTATGGAGCTTCAAGACCTGCTGACACAGTGGAAACCTCATGGAAACTCACACTGCCATTGAGGATGCAGTCATACCAACAGATTCAACCCTGTGTGTGTCTGACCCTGACTCTCTACGAGGTAACCAATTTACAAATGATCTAAGACAGAAGCACATGTTAAATCACACCGCAAGTAATCAACACAACCCAGAATACAGGCTACTCTGTAGGACAAATGATCTAGCTTCTTCAACACACCGCTTTCAAGGGAATAAAAGAGATGGTTTAAAAGACATTTTAAAGTTGTATCAACTGATTGCCACATGTGGATCTTATTTCAATTCTACTACAAAATGTCAAAAAACAACAACTGTAATTTTGAGACAGTTGAAATTGGTCATTGTCCAGTTGAAACTGGACATTTGATAATATTAAGAAAGTATTCATTTTTATGGTGAGTACATAATTTTGTTTATGGTGATTACATAATTTTAAAAAGAGTTCCTATACTCTGGAGGTACATATTAGAATATTTATGGATTAAATGATGTGACCTCTGGAATTTACTTCAAATGAATACGGCAGCAGACAGGGTGGGGTGATAGATGGAACAGGATTCATGTGAATTGATTGGCACCTGGCTCCCTAAATTGTTCTGTCTTCTTTTGCATGTTTCAAGTTTTCCATGGTGAAAAAGCTAAAAGATAAATTCAACACATGGCGATCTAGTTTCATACCCCCTCACCATGCTTGTTCTGTAGTGCTGTGTCTCTGAATTCTCAAGGATACTGTTTCCACCTTTTACTCAGCAGACACGTATTTTTGAACAGCCTTTATTGGCATTATGTAGGCAAGGATGAAGACGTTTGCTCCCCGAAGTTTAATCTTTTGGAAGACCACAGACCTATTTGGAAGACCACAGACCTGTCTGTCAAATACTCCATCCCACAGGGGTCTTGGGTGGATTCCACAGCCAGCAAGCTGTTTGGAGTTTAGATCACCTTCTTCCACACCCATGTGTCTGCATCTCTATCGTCTCTTGGGGTTCCTTGATGTGTGGAGGTTCCTTTTGGAACTCCAGTGTACAGAGTGTGAAAACACAGCCATTGGTCATTTGGATTGAGTTGAATATTCCTTGATTAACAGGTGTCAAAAAAAATAATCACAGGTTAAAGTGTGGCTATTAATCTGAAATTCAAGGATAATCTTTTATTAGTTAGTGTTAACATGATGATCTCACTGGAGTCAGAAAGCAGTGTTTCAAAAATCATTTATTTATTAATGCCCATTATACATTAAGGTATGTGTTCAAAATCTTGCACGTTGCCAATTTGGAAGACATTTTCTACATTATCAGTATATTTTAATTTCCTAAGTGCTTTATCTACATATGTGCATCAACTTTAGTTAGGTTTCTGGATTATTTTTATAAACACTGCCCAGTGTCTTTTTCCAAGAGCCTTTGCCAGACAGTCAGCTCTCTGCTATATTAATATTAGTGATTAGCTTGAGTGGTTTCTTGAGAGCTTGTTCTCACTTTTTCACCATGAAGTCATGTGTGAATCTAGTTTTAGTTAAAGTAATAAACATTTGTTACATGCTTGGAAAAACTTTCTGACTAGACATGAGCTCATCTAAATGTTCGCTTTTCACATATGCTGGTGGAAAAGAATATGGATGGAGGGAGAATTATTTTTATTTCCTTCATACATACGAGTGTAAAGTGATTTTCCAAAAATCATGATATTGTCCCATTTTCTCTTGCTTCCAAAGCCATGATTATCTTCAAGTCTGAGTTAACACAGCTGTCTTTCATTACCGTCGGGGCATGGCAGTGTTCACCCCTCCCCCCAGTGCCCTCTGAATGTTAAGAGTGTGTTTTTGGTTCAAAGGGAGTATCTGCCTGGCCTGCCACCTCCTCCCCCACCCCCACCCCCCTTTGCTCAAGTCCTCCATCCATATAATTGGAAAATGCTATAAAATCAAAATGAGAGGCTGCTTTCAACATGGAGACAGGACAATTATGCCAGTGTGTCTAAATTATTTTTTTGTTATTTGAAGATAGACCGTGGTTGCTGACCATTCCTATAATAGTAACCTTTCATTATTCTATTAAACTTTCTACTACTTACATCACTGAGGTTTTTCATTTTTGTTCTGTTGTTATAATTGAAGATGAATGTATCCTAGCTGCATTTGAGACAAGGCAGGGTCTAATCAAGGAAATCTCCCAAAACAGTAGTGGAAAAGTTTGTCTCATAGGGCTCTATCGAACTTGGTACTCCAGGCAAGGGGCTGGCTGACCATAGTTAGGTCATCTTGGCCAAAGTTTTGCCACACGTGACTCTTCATCTGTGAAGGGAAGGCAGGATTAGATGAGTGATTCTTGAACTGGTTGCCCTTTAGGATGGATTTCCTTGGGAATTTAATGTCAGAGCCTGGACCCCACCTCAGAAATTCTGGTTAAACCCATCTGGGAGGGGACTGTTTCCTGTTCCTTTTTAAAGGTCCATTGATGATCCTAATGTAAGGGAGTCAGGGGTGAGAAGAAGACCCTGAGCACCTCTGTAACCCCTGCAGAGCCTATTAAACTCTGCTTGCTGCGCCCCACAGTGGAGCTTCCTGTTCAGTAAGTCAGGGTGGAGCTGGGTACTTGCATTTCTAACCAGTTTCCAGCTGACGCTCAGGTGCCTGTGGCTCTGGTCTTTGAGAACCACCCTATTGGATGACTCCAGTGATTCCTTCCAGGTCCTGCCTTCTGTGATTAGACTGCAGGCTGACCGCAGTGGCTCTTTTGAGGGACAGTGTGGCTGCTGCAGACACACGGCTGATTCTGTATTCTGTCTCCTCGCTGTCCTGTGAGCAGCACAACTTGGGAGGTGGAGAAACTGCTCCTTTACTTTCTCAGATGCTGTTTGCAAGACCCTCGTAACCTTCCTTAGGGACTGTCCTTTGAAACACACAAGTGGCTTTGAGTCCTTCACATAATGGTCTGTACTGCAAGCCAGTGTTTCCTGTGTTGAAACCCAGCAGGCTTCATGTGGCCGGTCCCTGGGGACCTGTAGGGGCCTGGAGCCTGGTGATTTCTGAAGAATGAAAAACAGATCACTATAAATATTCCTGACAGTCAGGGGATTCATTTGCTTTATCTTTATTAGATTGCCCAGAAGGCAATAATTGGTCTTTGGCAAACACCGACGTGAAGACTGGTTGTAAAATTCCTCTGGCAACAGTTAAGATGCTTCATTTGAATAGAGCCAAACAATCTTCAGAGGTCAGTCTGGAGTCAGAGGCTTGTACGTAGTTTTCACTGCACATCCTGGATGGACAATGGACTGGGACAGTATTTGAAGTTTCTCTCTCTCTCTTTTTTTCTTTCCCTGTTTCCTGCCAGGATGACAAGGATTTGGTGCATGAATTTGTAGTGGCTGAAGGTCTGACGTGTTTGATCAAGGTGGGAGCTGAGGCAGATCAGAACTATCAGAACTACATTCTGAGGGGTAAGTTACGCTGGGTGAATGGCACCCAGCCCCTCCAGGAACTTCAATACTGAGAGCTTTTTAAAAAGACTTGGATTACCAGGTAAGGTGATGAAGACATCCTGTAGCAAAAGATGACTCCTTCAATCAGCTTTTATCAGTTCTCATAACTTAGAGACTGAGTTCATTTTACTGACTTTGCGTGAAATCTCTTCCTAATCATTGAGAAAAGAGAGCATTCTGCACACTAGGCTCTTTATATTCTCTTTTACTTAGTGAGGAAAGGGACATACCATGTGTCTTAAAAAAGGCCTGCATTGCAGCACAAAGCCCCCTAAAACCAACAAGGCCAATTATTACCTGGGAAAAATACTTTCTGCAACTTGGGTTATCACTGGGAGTACCTGTAAGAAGCACACATTCCTCATCAGGTCTGGGGTCGGCCTAGAATCTGCATTTTAAAGAAGGATGCTGAAAACTACCTCTATAATCTCATTTTTTTACAAAGTGGTGCATTTGTGGTGTTTGAAGCACTGATTACTCTTCCAGTTCATAAAGTAAATGCTCTTTTCAGAGTTAAAGTATCTTTGTGTACCTTCATGTAAATAATTTTCTTTGCTTCCATAAAGTCTGTGAATAGGCAGGGCAGGCATTATTAGATTGGATCATGTGACATAACTATTATCAACAATATCAACTTAGCAGAGAAAAAATTTAATGTAGTTCAGTATTGTCTCCATTTTGCAATTGAAAAATCTGACTCAAAGAGTTTGAGCACTTGCCTAAAAAATTCACTTCTAGTGTGAAGTTGACCACGGGCCATATCCAGGTACTGGGGCACATCAAGGCTGATTGGGGTCCTGTTCCCCATTCTGTATGTATGCCTGTAACTCCACAACTCTGTGTTCATATAAGGAAGAAAAAGACCTTCTTTTCTTTTCCTTGGATGGAGGCAAAATACACAAAATGTGATTTAATAGCAAATGTCCTTGGTTAGGGTTGAATGAGATGCGCACAGTGAAGCAGTCTCCTGCAATTTTCTGTTGTGTTTTAACCCTGAGCAGGTTTCTTATGTACTGACTTGTGACCCAGTACCTGGAACTCTATGGATCCTTCCCCGTTTTCTCTGTTTCTGGAGAGCCACTGCAACAAGGGCAGAAGCAAAAGGGAAAACTGAGCACTCATTAAAAAAAATTGAAATGATATATTGCCATAAAAAAATGTTAAGGATGTATTGTCATGTCAGTGTTAATTATTTCTGTTCATTTTGATAAATGCCAGGTCTGTGTGTGAGAGAGGATTCCTCAGCCTCAGCTTCTCTGCTCCATGTGAGGCTGGTGAGGCACCTCCTTCTGTCCACCTTCTATCTTTTCCTGGATGTGTGGAAGAGTCTCACTACAAGCTGTTGGTACAAACGCTTTATGGATGAATTTTATGATTTCAGGTCTCAATGTCATTAAATCATTTATATGGAAGCTTTTATGGTATGTGTAGACAAATTAACCATAGACTTTGTCCTGCAAATGGAGCAGTCCTTCTGTGTCTGAAAAGATGTGTGAAGGCCTTGATGCTCATCCTTGTATTTCCATCTCCACTGGCCCAGCACCTGGAAGAGGGCATGGCACAGACATAAGGAGCATTTCCTCTGGGTTATTTTCCAGGTTACTTATACCATGGATGCTCATAAGTTGAACCACATGGAAAGAAGTATACCTAAAATTGCCTAATTCTGAATACTGGGTCCAAATTGACAGTGTTTTTTTGTTGTTGTTGTTGTTATGTTTAAAGTATACATCATTTTCACTTAAAAAGAAAGTCTTCCCCAGAGGATGCTGGCATGAATACACAGACCTCCACATACCTCTATAGAACTAATAACCATCTACATGTTTATGCTTCTGACCCTTAACTAGGAGTGTATATATGCATTTTTATAGAGCCATCATCAGTATAAGCGTCTTTGTTCATCTGCCTCCAAGGCTGGAGGGAGTGGGGTGGCTCTGCCTGCTATAATCAGCCCCCTCTTATCAGGAAGGTAAAATTCTTGTCAAGAATCTCCCCACAGACCTCCCATGGATTAGAACTGGGTTGCATGACCACCTATAGCTGCAAGAGAGGCTGGCAGTGTGGGTGCTTAGCTTCCTGGACTCTAAGAGAAGTCAGGCAGCAAGAGAGAAGGGATTGGCTTTGTGTCTGCAGTTGCTCGTGTCTGCCACATAGAGGGAGTGAGGAAGGAAAAACTCAGCCCTGCTGAGAAAGCAGACCAGTGGTGGTCTGGTTGGAGATAGAGAGGCATCTGTCTGTCATTGAGGGCATCATGATTCAGGGGCAGTGTAAGCTCAGTGACTGCGCAAGGTCCCAAATGGTGAATTGTGTCCATGGTACTTGCAGGTAATCAAAGATGGTATTGACCTGGAATACTTCAGCTGGGCTCTCAACCCAGTGTACACTTATCATTAAGCTTGTGGTGGCTTGTTAATCTATAGTATCCTCATCTGCACTGGAGAAAGACACCAAAAGCCATCACCCAAAGCTTGAGAATCAGAACTCCCTGGCACAGCCAGGGGAGAGCCCTGCCAACCACCTGCTACTTCTGTCCCTGCAGGAAATGCCACTGAGGTAGGACCCTCACGTAACAGCACCGCCTAATCTGTGAGGAGACCCCACGTCTCCATTGCCACCACCAAGATCTTGCCTTCTGATTTTGGTTTTCCAGCAGTGTCTGTTTATTAGAGGCCAGACAGCCGCCATCTGTTACCTGGGAAATGAGTGAGCGCCCCCTCCCATTCAGGTTACTACAAGATGTCCTGCTTTCCATGCAGCCGAGGGGCCTTTGCACACCTGCCCCACTTCCACTGAGTCTCAGAGAACTTGGGGATAAGCAGGGCACTGGTTGCACATGTTAGCGTGTCTGGACGTATCTGACTGAAGCACGTGCCAAGAAAGTGTGCTTCTGAGGAATGTAAAGGACAGATTTCTTAGGCTGTGACTTTTGCACTTTGATACAAGGAAGCTATCATTTTCCTCGGCCCACGTGTTGAGTCACCCCTTCCTGACCTTGAAGATGTGGGCTTTTCTAGGGATCGACTGCCAGCAGCCACCAGACATTTGCAAGCAAGGACAGCCTTTGAATTGCCTCTTTGTCCAACCTCATTTTAGCCAAATTACCTTGGGTGAAGGATGGTGAAGCCGGGTGCACATCAAGAGAGAAAAACTGGGAAGAGGTTTCCAGTTTGGTCATTCACTGTCCCCTGGGGAGAACAGATGCTGCCCTGGGCCCCTCGGGAGAAGCATGGCAGAGGGCGAGGGCCGGCACCTCTACTGTGGTGTCCACAGAAGGCAGGGTGAGCAGGATTAGGGTTTGCATTGTGTCAGTGGGCCCTGGGGTTCAGGGGCCACGAGGACAGAAGTGTCAGGGCATGGAGTGTCAGTGGTAGGCGGTTGGGGGTGTGGACTTGAGCTGCTGGAGAAGGGGACTGACTGACCTCTAACCAGAGCCTCCAAACCGAGCCCAGACGTCATTTGGAAATGCTCACAAGCCATAAGGTGGACCAGTTGTCCCGGTGCTGTGGGGGAACGTACCCTTCATGAAATTTCCTCAGGAGCCCTGGTCTGTGTGACTGTGTATAAGGCCCCCAGATCCAAAGGAAACAGGAACGTTTGGAGAACCCAGTCCTTTTCACAGCTGCGTGTAGGACTCTCTTAATTTAGCTTTGTTTTTGCGCTCAGTCCTCCGTCAGCTTTTTTTTTTTTTTTTTTTTTTTAAGGCCCAAATATCTGTTGCCCTGTGTTGAGGGTATATCTGCTGAGAGGTAAAGACAGGTTTTAAGTTACGATGTAGCCTTGTACTCTCCATAAATGTGAGCCAGCTGCTGGGAGGAGGTCTTAAAGGCACAACATGCAGAAATAATATTTATCTGACTTACTATTCTTGAATGGTTATACCTAGTGATCTTTAGGGTGTGTGTGTGTGTGTGAGAGAGAGAGAGAGAGAGATTGCCCGTATTTAACATATATCTACTACTAAAGGAATTTTGAATCTCACAATTATTGAAGTAAGACCTTGAGAACTACATTCATGGGAACTTAAACTTGCCATGAACATGCTGAGCATTCACAATAGGCCATGTTAGGCCCTGGGATGTGCTGATCAAGCCAGGTCCTGGAGAAGCTCCCTGGAGGTGCTGCCTGTGACCCGCTTTGTATGTTATATTCTTCCCTGGTGGCTCAGAGGGTAAAGTGTCTGCCTGCAATGTGGGAGGGTTCGATCCCTGGGTCAGGAAGATCCCCTGGAGAAGGAAACGACAACCCACTCCAGTATTCTTGCCTGGAAAATCCCATGGACAGAGAAGCCTGGTAGGCTACAGTCCATGGGGTCGCAAAGAGTCGGACACGACTAAGCAACTTCACTTACACATCTAGAAAGTGCATAGAGGTGATCTGCTTTGGTGAGGAAAGAGATATGTAGGATCAATAAGACGAGCTTCCTTTTCTGGCTGTCCCTCAAAAGAAGCTGCCTCTTAAAGGCTAGTTTTAAGTGGAGAAATTTGATCATTTTGCCTAAAGCAAAATACCCATTAATTCTAAAATATTCTAATTCTAAATTCTAATGACTAAAATATCTAGTCTTTATCAGAGCTGGTTAAGATCTTAGAACTCCTTTAGCTCAGGCTTTGCATTTTAGGAGAAAACTGCAGATACTGTGTTTGCTTCTAAATTAAAGAAGAAAGAAATTGAAGTATAATTGCTTTACAATGTTGTGTTAGTTTCTGCTGTATAACACAGTGAATCAGCTACATTTCTTTAAATGTTTTATGGCTGTTGACATTTAAAAATGGAGAGATTTGACATTAAAAAAAAAAATCCAGATTTCTGGTGTCTTTGGAAACACTGAACCAGAGAATTTCAGTACCTTGCCAGATATCACTTAACTAATGGGGGGAAATGCCTTGTGTATTAGGGGATCTCTTAATGAAGATCAGGACTTGTGGTCAGATAGCTTTGGTTGGGATCTGTATCACCAGGAACCAGGCAGTAGTACAAAAGGATCAAATGGTAACCAAATGATGATGAAACCAACATTCTCCATCCCAGGAAAACTTAAATGTTTATCTTTCAACATTTCAAAGCCAAGGAGGAGAGTGAAGGTTGGGTTCAAACTAGATGAGGGGGTGGAGAGAGGGGCCCAAACTGGCAGCAGGGGGAGAGATGAGAACGGAAGGCGGGAGCTGCTTACTTCCTGAGCCAAAGTCCATTCCTTTGGTGCCTAGTTTTCTGCCCTCCAGCCGGCCTGACTCTCCTCCGCCCCTTACCGTAGTCCTGAGGTGCACCCAACTATCTGGGAGGAAATTTACTCTTTCTTACCTCTTACTGAGTCAGGACGTCGGGGATTAATCATGGTAGCCGCATGGCTAGTTGCGTGGATGACCCAACAGCACATGTCGTGGTAGCTGTTTGTCACAGCCCCCTGCAGAGAGGGGAGTTGAAACCAGGGTCACGGACAGAATCCTCCTTCATTTAATGTTTCTCCTCTTATTCAGTCAGTGTGATGGGGCTGTTCCCGGTAGGAAGTCATGTTGGCCATCGCAAGTTAGCCGCCCAAAGGGCCAAACTGACCCTGCAGAGATGAGAGTGTCAGAGCATCAAGGTCAGTGGAATAAAGGGGGCCTGAGATGGCACAGCTGACAAGAAAACCTGGTAAACACTGATATGTAGATTAAAAAAAAACACCAGAAATAGAGTTTTTAATTGTTTTTATTGCGTAGTTTGTGAAGACACAATTGTCTGAAAAGCAAACAGCATAAAAAGGAAAAATGTAAAAAATCACCCACAGTCCCATAAAACAAAGACCATTTTCTACCCCACCCATGTACATGCTTGTGTTGTACGTGCCTTTTATGAAAACAAAGTGTCCTGTCCATATGTTGTCAGCCGCGACCCCAGGAAGGGAGCAGTGGACCTTGGTGGCTGGCTTTGTGACATCTCCTAGTGTGCTTAGTCACTCAGTCGTGTCTCTTTGTGACCCCATGGACTGTAGCCCATCAGGCTCCTCTGTCCGTGGAATTCTCCAGGCAAAAATACTGGAGTGGGTTGCCATCTCCTTCTCCAGACATCTCCTAGTCCTTGGCACTGTTCTTTAACTTCTTTAAATTGCTTCTCCCTCACCTAAAGAGATAATACCTTCTTTATAGGAATGATGTGAAGCTTAAAGAGCTCGTTGTTGTTGTTTAGTCGCTAAGTTGTATCTGACCCTCTTGGATCCCCATGGACTGTAGTCTGCCAGGCTCTTCTGTCCATAGGATTTCCCAGGCAAGAATACTGCAGTGGGTCACCATTTCTTACTCCAGGGGGTGTTCCCTACCCAGGGATTGAACTCGTGTCTCCTGCACTGGCAGGTGGATTCTTTACCACTGAGCCACCAGGGAATCCTAAAGAGCTCGTAGAAAGATCTAAATAAAGGCGTGAATTGTAGGTATGACAGTTGTTTTCAGTAGTAATGTTGTTAATGCAGTAAGTGTCTGTTATGGCTGAATTATGTACCTCTCAAATTCATGTTGAAGTCATACCCCTCAATACCTCAGAATGTGACTGTGTGTGAAGATAGGTGGTTAAGTTAAAATGAGATCATTGGGCCCTGATCCAATATGACTTCTGTCCTTAGAAGAAGAAGAGATTAAGTCACAGACCTGTTGGGGGGAAATGATGTAAGGACAGAGGGAGAAGAGAGTCAAGGAGAGAGGCCTCAAGAGAAACCAACTCTGCAGACACTCTGAGCTTGGATGTTCATCTCCAGACTGTGAGAAGTAAATATCTGTTGCTCAAAGCCCAGAGCCTGTGATATTTGTCACAGCAGCTCAAGTGACTGATACCCTGTCCTTGCAAAAGAGTCTCTGGGAGTTATTGGGTAGTACCCAGGGTGAAAGTCCTGGGGATAGAGTTGTTGGTTTCAGAGGATGTACATTTCCATCTTGTTTTTGGTTGGATAATTGCCTCCGGAGTGGATGTGTGAATTTACGCTTCCATGGTCTCCACTTCTCGTTTACCCCAGGCTGGAGGTGAGCGTTCTTTGTAATCTTTGTCATTCCTGGTGATTGCATGCGTGCATACTAAGTCCCTTCAGTCGTGTCCAACTCTTTGCGACCCTATGAACTGTAGCCTGCCAGGCTCCTCTGTCCATGGGATTCTTTAGGGAAGAATATTGGAGCGGGTTGCCATGCTCTCCTCCAGGGGAATCTTCCCAACCCTGGGATCAAAACTGCGTCTCTTGTGTTGGCACGTGGGTTCTTTACCACTAGCGCCACCTGGGAAGCCCGTCATTGTGCAGAAGTGTCATTCCTGATGATTAGGGCACACTTACTCCTACAGACCAGTTTTATAGTCATTTTTATAAAGTAGTTTGTAGTTTTTGGTTGTCATTGTATGAAATTTGTCCATAAATTTAGGAAGAATTGATATCTTTATTTAAAAATTCAGAACTATTGTCTACATGCTCTTTCATGGCCTGGGACAAATCCTTCGCAAGAATATTTTCTCCATCTAACTCTTGTGTGCCATGTCCGTTTCCTTCTCATTTGTTACAGAGCTTTCTGCGTATCTCCCCAGGTGTTTTTGTATTTATCTTTTCTTGTTTATTTATTTTTGAATTGGGTCTGGTATTGACCACATGAAAGGATGAGAGGATTCTCTTGGGTCTTTTTCCTGTTTATTTTGTAAACTTGGCTTGGGAGTGTCATCTAAGAAAGATCTGTCTTGCCCTTCTTGGAGGTGTTTTGCTTCAATCGGGAAACACTGTGTCTTAGGGCCTGGATTCCTCAGTTGTGGCAACTGCTTGGCTAAGACTGGCTCATGAGTGAGGTACTTCTTCCCTGAGGGAGTGTTAGCTTCCTCTTCTTTCGTCTTTGCACATTGGAAACTCTCCCTTTGAGGACTTAGATGAGCCTCATGCCTACTGGAGACTTGGTCTGTCAGTTCTGGGTGCTCAGCAGCTGTGGTATGTGGGCTGGGCATGGCTGGAGAAGCCGGCCACGCGTAGCTGTGAGATGTGGCCTCCACATTTTGTTTGTTTGTTCTCGTTTGCTTCCCTGCTGCGGTTTTTGAAACCCCTGCTTTTGGTGTCTTGGTGCCCTGGTGTATCTCACCTTGGCCTGACGTTTCTGTTCACATGCTTGGCATGCGGTTGGGGACGTGGCCTCCGGGTTGAACCAGTCACAGACCTGCCTTGGGCTTTGGTCAGGACAGGAAAGCCACAGACTGCCCTCCTTGGGGGAGGGAGGCTGAGTCACTCTTGCTGCTGCTGTTGGTTTCTGGAGACAGAAGGGTAGCCCTTGAGTGCTCTGAGTGTCCCTTCTGTGGCGTCTCTCGCCACCCCTTCCATTCCCACCCTCTGTCAGGCCTCCTGCATCCCTCTTAAAAAACACTGGGTCAGAGAATATCAAGAGCTGCGCTTATGTCTTTCCTCTTCTAGCCTGCCAGGCACAGGGGTCAAAACTGGATTCATGCTGAGGCCCTTTAGGTCGTTCCTGTGGCCTATGCGATCATGCAATATTGTGGACTTGTACAGCTTTTCTCCATGACTTTCTCCCAGGAGAAGGAGCTGGTTGCTGGAATCGCCACTCCCCACAGGCCTGCCGCAGTCTCTGGCATATTTAGATGGAGTCTTCAGGGGCCGTAGAGTGTGGTGGGCTACCCCGAGTTTCGGGGCTCATGGAGCCTCTTCTCCACTTGCGTTTCTCATTGGTTATTTGGGTCGATTGAAAGGAAGGGGGCTTGGAGGCTTCTCACTGTGCTGCCATTTTCCTGGAAGTGTGAGCTCGTCAGAATCATCATCGCTGGTGCTCTGCGTCCGGCCAGACCCTTAGTCTGCAGTGCTGCATGCAGGAACATGGTGGGTCGAGTGGGAGAGGGAGCGAGGGAAGGCCAGAGCCAGGTCCTGACCTTCGGGGGGACACAGGGCCCTGTGCTTTTCCTCTGGGTTCTCAGGTGAGAGAGGCAGGTCCTGGGATGGACTGCAAGTAAGACAGGCAACTCGCATGACCTGAGCCCTTCACCACCTTGGGCAGCAAGCAGGATGTTTACCTTCAATATCCAGTTCTAAGTGGGCAGTTCCAACTTTAAACACCATCTTGGTTTTCCCCTTCACCCTCTTACAAGGTATTTTTTTCCTTATAGTTAGACAGTGCTTGTCTCTTGGTTAACTTTACCTTAGAATGGATAAAGCTTTTCTTTCAAGTTTTAATTTTTCTGAAGTAAAACCAGTGATTAACTCTGTTGAATGTAGCAAGAATTGAGTAGTAATAGAAGCACGCCATAAGATAGTCTTTATAAAGCAATGCAAGACTGGCCAACATTATCCCAAACCTGGAGCGTCGTTAGGTTAAATCATGTGAAGCTGCTGATCTGTGACCATTTTTACCAGAGACATGGCATAGCTGAATGGTTTAACTTAATATTATCATAATTTATTCCTAGACTGATAAGGTGCTTATTTACAATTCACCTTGCATTTTACGTGGGCTTACCTGATGGCTCAGACAGTAAAGAGTATGCCTGCAATGCAGGAGACCCAGGTTCGATCCCTGGGTCGGGAAGATCCCCTGGAGAAGGAAATGGCAACTCACTCCAGCATTCTTGCCTGGAGAATCCCATGGACAGAGGCGCCTGGCGGGCTACAGTCCATGGGGTTGCAAAGAGTTGGACATGACTGAGAGACTTCACTCGTTTTGCATTTTATATAGAATACAAGCCCTCTGAAAATTCAGGCCAGTTTATAGACCAAAGAGAAAGAAAGAAAGAAAAACCATTCTCTCCCTAATAAGAAACTCTTGGTATTTTGTGCAGTCATGCCTCCGAGCACTTCAACCCCTCACAGTCTCAGCCAAAGAGATTTCTCCAGAATTTCCATCTCCATTAGCAGCCCCCATCTTCTTCTTTTATCTGAGATGAGAAGGAAGAAAGTAAAACAGAGTTATTTGGCCTTTCCTATGTGTGGAATTTTCCACAACTAAATCTCGTTGCTCTGTGTTCATCAGGAATTTTCCCACTTTATTTACACCCAAGATGTGTCTCCTCACTCCGTCCTTCCCTCCTTTCAGTGGAGTTTTCCAGGGGAACTGCTGACAGAGTGTACTTTGAATCACAATTGTTATTTCCTTGGCTATAACCTTATCTTTTACACAGTCCTTATAGGGCTTCTACTTACAAATCCAGGCTTATGATAAAACAGAATGTCTTAAGCAAATTTTAAACCTAGCCTCAAACATGGATTAAAGTTATTTTCCTGGCTGGGATTGACTGGGGAAATGTCAGTTTCTGTGTTCATAGATTCTTGCCTTTTAGAGTTTTGAGGGCTCTTGGTAGATTGAGCCAGTACCCTACAGGACACCACTCTCTCCTGACACTGACTTCCCTTGCCATTGAGATTCCCAAGGTCCCCAGCGCGGTCCCTCTGCAGAGCCTCAGACCTGCAAAGCAGCAGTGTCCTGGGTGTCCCACATGTGCCACGTCCAAGCCCCAGCCCAACAGCTTCACGCCCCCAGGCCAGCTCTCCCCAGGCTCTGTTCAGAGTATGGATGAAGAGCACAGTTACCCATCATATTCTGGTACTACCTGGGGGCTTCCCAGACCCCTCACTCACAACCCCTCTCTGTCATCATCAGCTACCAAATTTGGGCTTCCCTGGTGGCTTAAATGGTAAAGAATCTGCCTACAATGCAGGAGACTCGGGTTTGATCCCTGAGTCAGGAAGATTCCTTGATGAAGGAAAAGGCAACCCACTCCAGTGTTCTTGCCTGGAGAATCTCATGGACAGAGGAGCCTGGCGGGCTACAGTCCATGGGGTCACAAAGAGTCGGAACATGACTGAGCAACCTAACACACACTCTTCACCCCCTTGCAAGTCTTTGCATCTCTTTTCATTCCCGGTGTTAGTTTCTGAGATCAGACCATCATTTTTTCCTTCTGGATCTGCTCTCCCAACCCCATAACTAGCTTCTCTGTTTTCAACCCTGTCTCCTGTAGTCCATTTTGCCCCCTGTTGCCTGATTGACCTTCTGCAGTGCCCAGCTGGTCTCCTTGGTTCTCCTCAGATGAAGGCCTGGCCCTTCCCTGTAGGTAGTGCCCACCTTGGTCCTGCCTTGATGTCCCTGTTCAGCCTTCTCCCTGGCTTCAGCATCACCCCTCCTCAGCTGATTCACATCTTACCCTTTGCTACCTGCTCATTCTCAGGATGAGGCTCAGATACAGTGTTCTGCAGGAGACCTTCCCTTGCACCTCCAATATGTTAGTGCTCTCTGCTTACCCTGGTCTTCACACTTAGCTCACTGATAATAAATATTTGTTGAGCATAGACTATGGGCCAGAGGCCCCAGGCTAATCCCGTGCACTGTACTTGGCTGCCTTTGTGTCCATTTCCATCCTTGATGCCAGGCTCATTTTAGGAGCTCAGTGAAAGACACATGGTAGACTGTCTGCAGGGAAGAGAACTCATGACTCCTGAGGAAGCCACTGGTTTGTACTAAGAACTTGGCAGAGTCTGGACTTGCTGACCTGAAGCCTTAGCCCATCTTATCTTCTTGTTTTGGAAGTACTATAGCACACATTGATTGTTTTTGGTACTTAGAAAAAAGCTTAATTATTGAATTTTTCTTTGGAAAGCTTACTAGTTCAGTTCATCAATATATTGTATGTCTTACTCTTTTTTTAAACTATTTTCTTTATTGAAGTATAGTTAATTTACAGTGTGTTGATTTCAGGTATACAAGAAAGTGATTGAGTTATATATGTGTGTGTGTGGGGTTCTTTTTCAGATTCAGTGTATTTCTTGATTTTAAATTTGTCATGATTTCTGCAGATAAATGGTATGCTTTATAACTGGTTTTGGATCTCAGGGAGTTATTTACTTGCCACCAAAACAAATATGCTCTGAGTTCCTTGGTGTCTGGAACTCATCAACTTTGTGGTCCCAGCTCCAGCCTGCTCTTTGGTGTCATGTAGATCTTCAACAGATATTTGATGGAAGGAAAATGAAAAAATGAATGAGTGAATGGGGATTCCCCAGAGTCATGACACAGAGCTCTGTCTTGGTCTTATTCAGTATTTTCTGAGTGGTTGTGGCTAATCATGGATGATCAGAAGACTGTAAAATGTGGGGACAGCTGTCACATGCTAAATGATGAAGTGCGATCTGGAGGGTTTTCACTTGGGTGGTTTCTGGTACCCTTGCCATATCAACCGCGTTATCCCTTGCTTCCTTTCCTCTGTGTCTTCTTTCTCCAGCTCCTTAAAGCTGGGCTCCACCAAAACCACTCCTGTGCTAGGCTGATCTGACTCATTTCTGGAGGCAGTTCCCACAGGCAGAGCAGTGCTCTGCGGCCCCCGCCTCACACACTTGTCTCTGCCCCCGGTGCCTTCTTGGCTCCAGGGTTCCCTGAAACACCACAAGGGCACCTGATTGTCCCAGAATTAGAGCCCTACTCCTTTCTCTCCCAGGTAGCCCTGTCCTTGATGGAGCTTGAGGCTTCAAGGGTTTAAGGAGGGCGTAAGTTTAGATAGTTTGATAAGTAAGGGGTTGTTTGTGGAGAAAGGGACAAAGTTGTTTGTTGCTTTTAGAGGCAGATTAGGAGCAGTGAGTAGGAGTTACAGGAAAGTGGCTTTTGACTGAAGACGAGCTCCTAAAAGAGAGTTGGAAAGCGAGTTGGTTTCTCTTGCCAATGTAAACTGATCATTGGTGACTTTCTGGAGCATTCTGTTGAGGATTCGGAAGCCACATCCAGCATCAGCAGGAAAGTGAGCCACGATGGATTAGCGATGTCTGTCAACAGCCTGAGTGGTGGGAGTGAGAGCCGGAGGACCAAACATGGCATTTGCTTCTCCTGGGCAAATAGTAGGCATTTTCAGAATGTTTACTGAGCCGATTTCAGACAGGTGTGTGGGACCATTAGTCTTCCAACCTCAGAACAGACTACTTTGCCATGGGAATGTTCCAACAGAGCCCGGCGTTGAGGACCTGTTAGGGCCACTAGGATTGAGGTAGGGTGCTACTGGGTGACCTCGTAAATTCCTCCCAGCTCTGCGATTCCATGATTCTTAGGGTGCTACTGGGTGACCTTGTAGATTCCTTCCAGCTCTGAGGTTCTGTGATTCTAAGTAAAACAGAAAAAGCAGAAGGGATGAATGCAGAGCCACTTGATTCTGCCTCTTATGTGTTCTGTATTAGTCGTCATAGGATTCCCAGGCTACCACCGAGCCTGTATTGTCCTTTTTCAGAAAGTTTCAAAGAAGCCCATCTGATTACATGGCATGGAGTCCAGCCAAGTCATGGAAAAGATAAACTGCGCTTAGCCATTTCGGGGTCGGTGTTCATAATGATCTGCAAGAGTCTGAAGGGTTATTAGTGAGTTTATATCCAGGAGTTCATCTGTTCACAGTGAGGTCAGGAGCACAGGAGCCAGTGGGCACTTGTTCTTTCTCCAGAGCCTTAGGACTGGGGACACAGAGGGCTCACAGCAACACTGTGGGTTTGGACTCATTGCTTAAACAAGGCAGGACTGGCGAAGTGGGTTGGGAGCTATGAAAAGAGGCCCACAGACAAGGCCGCGTTCTGGGCCTTCTTCCTGCCTTCCCTGCTGTCTCTCCACACCAGCGTCCCCCTGATCCAAATAGTTTCTCTCCCTCTCTGCCCCTTGCTGCCTCACACCCATCTTTCCAGATCCTCTTCCTATCTTTCCCAGCTCCTCCAGGTCTTAATTGGAGGGCTGCGAAAAGGGTGATCTCCCCCGATTCTAGATTTCATCGTTCTTTGTCAGTTTATGACTCTAGTTGGTCTGTGGTTGCAGGCCTCAGCAAATGAAGATGGGCTGGTTCATTCATTCATCAGTGAGTGTGACGTGGCGGCCTTACCTGAGTCAGTCACTTTGGGGTCTGCATATGGAGAAACAGAACAATACAAATAAGTACTGTAATTTGTCCTGTATTAAGTTATGCAGTTAAGTTCAAGAATAAGGTGCGAAGGAAGAGTAATCGTAACTTTGGCAGGGAAAGCAACAGGCATACTGTGGTCAAGGAGGAATCTGATATGGCCCGAACAATTCCATTCCCCTGGTTGACATCCTGTATCATCCTTTCTCCTTGAATGTGGACAAGATCTGCGATTATGATGAATGTGTGAGTATCACAGAACCACGATTAGGCTGCATTATGTGGTAAAGGAGAAAGGGTTTTACAGATGCAATTGTGGTCCCAAATCAGTTGAGTTCAAATTGGTTAAAAGGGAGGTCGTTCGGGGAGGGACACACTCTTCTGCTGACCTTGAGAAAGCGAGTTGCTTTGAGTTCTCCAGCCACGATGAAGCTGATGCTGCCAACAGCCACAGAAGCTTGGCAGGGGCTCCCCAGCCTCAGAGGGGACCACAACCCCAGCTGTCACCTTGATTGCAGCTTTGAGACACCCTGAGCAGAGGACCCAGTTAAGCTCCACCTGGACTCCTGCCCCGTGGAAATGGTGAGATAATAAATATGTGTTGTTTTAGGCTAAGTTTGTGGTAGTTTGTTATATATAGCAATAGGAGGCGAATATAATTAGCTGTAAACAGTCTCCATACAAAGCCATCTGGATGAGCTGAAATTGGTATAAAATACCGAGTGACCTCACAGGAGGTAGAGATCTTGGGGGATGGTCAGTGGAGGGCTTCACGAGGACAGTGACTTTGTCTTTTTCTTCTTGGGCCCTACAGGCAACCATGTGGCTGCCACCCATTCCAGCCGAGTTCCTTGTAGGGTCCCTGCTGCTGCTGGCATCATCCTCTCTTGCTGTCTCCTGGGACCCCTCACCCAGATGGCAGTCGCTCCTTTGGACCTCTCGGATGTCGGTGGAGCCCATGCAATGACAGGGCTTTGTGCTGCACACAAATGAGCAAGTAAAGGAGAAAGTGATCCAGAAGAAAGTTCAGTATTTCCAGTATGCCAGTGTCAGAAGAGGACGTGGTGGGCTGAGTTTTTAGGAAGAAAAGGGAAATTGATAAGCAGTGCCAAGTGCCCAGGAACTTGAGATGAGTGACAAGGCTTTGGAAACAAGGACTCTGGGGCAGGTCTGCAGAGATGGTTTTTGCCCGTCTTCCTCTGCCTCCCCCTGTTGACTCCTTCACATGTTCGTGCATCCGGCACGTGCCCTGTGCAGGGAGCTGCAGGGGGAGGGGGAGAGCTCCAGCTGAGATCCCACACCGCAAGGGACTTGGCAGTGGCCTGAGGATAGGAACCATCAAGTAAGGATGGATATCCACAAAAACACTGTATTAAGTTGGGTTTGGATGAAAATCCTGAAATCCTGTTTTTTTCTCTCAACTTTGCTTGTATCAACATTATGTTTCCAAAAGTGGTTGATGCATTTTAAGTACTTCAATCCTATAGCATCCATTTCAAAGATACAAGAAAACTGTTTCTCAGTTATTCTTTGCTCAGTTGTTCAAGATGTTTGCTTTTCATATTTCAGCTTTTCTTTTTTAAAAAAGAATCAGCTTAATGTATCATGTTTCATGGGAATTTCATAAAAGATGAAATGTGGTTCTTGAATCAATTATTCATTCTCATGTAGGCAAAACACAGCATAGAGGTTTCTAGGCATTATCAGGCTTGGAAATAAAGGAAATATGTAATTTTATGGTTTTGTTTCTAAATTCCATCTGGATTACAAAATCCCTCTGATATCAGTTGAAGTCCTAATATGAATGGTGCTTGGAACCAAGAATGGCTGATCTTTTTGTAAATTACAGTTAAGATAGCAGGGACCTTCTAGATTTCCTAAGAAGCACAGCTCATTCCCAGCCTGCCTGGACAAGCAGATGCTTCGTGGAAACTGCATCCGGGCACCTCGGCACTGAGGGTGGGAATGGTGGGTGATGCTCCTTGGTGTCTATGGATGGCTCCTGGGAGCGTGATCCCACCTGAGACCTTCTTGACTGTTCCCCCAGGGACCTGTGCCCAGTCAGAATTGAGCAAGCTGGTTGCTGTTGGACTCTACTCCAGGAGGCAGAGCCATATTTTCATTTGACTCATCTGGTCTAAATTAGCTTTTCTGATGAGTCATGCAGTGAGAGACGAGTATCATTTCTCATAAAAGGGATTTCTCTAGAAGGTGTGGCAGGTACCCTGTGAGTAGTCCTCTCATCTGAAAAACCTTGAGAGACGGTAGGGGTGCGGCCTGTCCTGTAACTTGGTAGACTCCTTGAACAACAGCTGGTGCTTCTTTGCCAATAGTTTTTGGAGGCTTGATGGCCGTAGGACAACTGCAGGGGGCCATGCTTTGGAGCTGCTTCTCCCCATGCTGCCAACAGCAAGGGTGGTGAGCATACAAGAGCTTCCTGCGCCTGCCGTCTCTATCAGCCTCCAGGGCTCCTGTCCTCTAAGGGTGTCCCTGAAAGTCACCCTTGTGAGCCTGTGGGCCAGCCATGGGGCCCGTTCCCTTGCTTGGCTGATGGCTGCGAAAGTGAAAAGGTAGATATTTATATTGCCAGGGGGCTGATGTGGCGTCCACTCTGGCGCTGTGTGGGGAGGTACATGAAGCTGAGCTGCGTGTGAGTGTCTGAGTCTGCCGTGTACCTGACCTCTTCCATCTCCTCCTAAGCTTAGTGCAGGGTGTCTCTTTCCTCTTTGTGACACCTTTCCCCTTCCAGTGATGCCTTCTTTGGGTCCTCCCTAAAGCCCCTCGGGATGCCTTCCCACCATACAGAATATTCATCACCATTTATCCTCTTGTCCTTCTCCCCAACTAGGCAAAGTCCTCCTTGTGGACCAGACATTCTTTTTTTTTGAACATTTTATTTTGTATCAAGGGGTAATGGACTAACAATGTTGTGACAGTTTCAGGTGAACAGTGAAGGGATTCAGTCATACATATGCATGTATCCATTCTCCCTTAAACCCTGCTCCTATCCATGCTGCCTGATAATAGAGCGCCATGTGCTATACAGTAAGTCCTTGTTGGTTATCCATTTTAAATATAGCAGTGTGTACATGACCTTCCCAAACTCCCTGCTGTTTCCCTAACAGCAAACATAAGATCATTTTCTAAGACTGTGAGTCTGGACCAGATATTCTTATTTGTGTCTGGACCCTCCGTGTTCCACTCTGAGCAAGCAGCTCAAAAAGGGCAAGGTACTTGCTTGTGTGTGTCTGTGTGTGCACGCTCAGTCATGTCCAACTCTTTTGCATCCCCGTGGACAGAGGAACCTGCCAGGCTCCTCTGTTCATGGGATTTCCCAGGCAAGAATACTAGAATGGGTTGCCATGTCCTCTTCCAGGGGATCTTCCAGACCCAGGGATCAAACCCACATCTCTTGCGTCTCTTGCATTGCAGTCTCTTTACCACTGAGCCACCTGGGAAGGTACTTGCTAGGCTTTTCAATAAAGGAGTCAACCAGTGACTGTTGTCCAGGGGGCCTCAGGGGGAGAACAAATCCGTACAATGAAGGTAAGACAGAGAAGTCTTAGAATCAAAAGCTGGAAAAAGAGAAAGAATCAAAAGACATGAATGTGATTATAGCCAAAGCTATGTCCATGCACAGCTGGGCAGTTAGGTGGAACCTCGACATTCTTGACTTGTCCCATGGAGGCTGCCGTGTTAGATGATGGGAGCCTGAAAGAATGAGCCCTGTCCTGGGCATCCGGAATGCTTTGCTGGGAAGGGAGTGTTCTCTGTTTCTGATCAGAGCCCTGTGTTTCTCAAGAATGAAGTCTGCCTTTCCACTGTGCCCTCCTCTTTTCCCCGTGCAGAGGGCACAGTGGAGAGAAGCATAGGGCAGTTGCAAAGCAGTGCAGGCTCAGTTCGTGTGGAGCCTGCGTTACACACGCACTCAAGTTGTGTCGGACTCTGTGTTGACGGTATGGACCGTAGCCTGCCAGGCCCCTCTGTCCATGGGATTTTCCAGGCAAGAATACTGGAGTGGGTTGCTATTTCCTCCTCCATCGTGGAGCCTGGGCCGCCTGCAAAACTCAGCCGAAGGCCGCCGGCTTTCTTTTTAGCAGGACTTCTCAGGGTATTGGAAGAGAACGTGGCTGATTTGTTGCACTCAGCCTGGAAGGTTTTGGGTGCTGAACAAGTTGACTTCATTGCATGGCTTCTGCTCTTTCAGAAACCTGAGCTTGTGCACATTACGTCACCTGTTTCTAGCCCAGTTTCCGTGCCAGTGTGTGTGCAGCATCATGCTCACCCTGCTTCTTGCACCCTCACGACGATGCTCATGGGTTGGTTCTGCACGTCACAGGTAGCTCCTCTTAACCTCCAGGGAGGATCTGACCTTCCCCAGGTATCACCATCATTTGCTCTAAAGAGGGTGTCTGGAGACAGATTTCTTAGTTGCAGTTTTATAAGTAGACGTGGCCATGGGCGATACTCAGGCCAACTCTGGCTGTTGCTTCTGAATATCTTGTTGCTCAAAAGTTCCTGTGTTTGTTCTGGAAACGTGGCAGCATTCAAGGACAGAGGGGTTTAAATGCGAATTCCGTATCAGACAGATAGAATTTGACATGCAATTTTGTCTGTTCTTTTTCTGTTTAGCCGGATGCTCCTATTATACAGTGAGGCAGTGGCCATATCTTTTCCCAATATTTTCATGGCTAAGATTTGGGAGTGGTTTACTTCAGCCACTTTATATTTCCAGGGGGAGAGGGCCTTCATTGAGTAAATACTTTCAATCCATCTTAAGTTCTGATCTTTTTCTGTTTAGTACAAGAAACTAAAGAGACATAGGATTTTGGAAAATATGTTCATATCACATGTATAAGAGAGGTGATAAGGCTGAAACAGTCTAAAGCCTGAAAAGCCATGTAATTTGGAATGGAAGCCTATTGTCCAACATTGGAAGTCAGGCGTCTGTAAAGGTTCTTGGCAGGGCTGTGTAGCAGCAGGCACTGTGAGGTTTAGGCTGGATTCTAGGAGCACTGACTTTGACCTCAAGAACCTCTGCTTCTTGAGAGACACCAGCTTCCCTGGGTGGGAGGTTTCGTCCCATGGTGGTGAGTGGCCTGCCGTGTCTGCACTTTTACAAAACCACTAAAGGCAGGAAGGGAGAGGGTATGGCCAGTGGGAGAGAGGACAGATGGCTTGGGATCAGGAAGATGGAATATATTTAATATAAAAGAATATGTACTCATCTACTAATTACTTCTCTTATCAGTCTTAAATGTAATTAAGATTATTTTGAAATATATTAAGCAGATAAAGGCATAAGGGGTAATAAAAATGAACTTGTGTGCATCCATCACTCAGTTTTAGAAATGTCACCAGTATGCGAGGCAGCCTTTCCTGGCCACTGCATAAAACAGCACCACCTCCAACTTGCTCTTCCTTGCTTCATGCTTCTCTGCAGGGCACCACCCAGTCTGTCCTACAGCCTGTATTAGTGGGAGGTGCTTTCTTTTCTCTGTCCCCCTGCCACGAGAGCGGGGGCTTCATCCATTTGGTCAATCAAGTGTCCCCCATGCCTAGACCAGCTTCAGCACAGAGTCTCATGCTGTGAGTGCTTGAAAGAGAAACACATGATGTGAGGCTCTTAACAAGCTGCGAACCTGCCCCTCACCTGTCTGTCTCACTGCTGGGTGGTTGTCTGCTGTTGGAGTGTGTGGCCACTATTCATCAGCTTCTCAGTTGGTCCACAGTTAGGCGGTGTCCCATTTTCTGGAATTGTAATCAATGCTGAGAGAGATTGAAGGCCAGAGGAAGAGGAGGCGACAGAGGATGAGATGGTTGGATGGCATCACTGACTCAATGGACATGGATCTGAACAAACTCTGCAAAATAGTGAGGACAGGGAAGCCCGGAGTGCCGCAGTCCGTGGGGTCGTGAAGAGTTGGACTCGACTTAGCGACTGAACAACAATCAGTGCAACCCCACACATTCTCCTAGTGTTTCCTTGTGCATGGGTGTGAGTTCCTCCAGGGTGTACACGGAGGGATGGGAGTGCTGGGCCGAGAGGGCGTTCACGTTAATCTGTAATGTGCACCGTGTTTTTACACAGCTGTGTGAACCGCTGTGAAGGAACCCAGGCATCTCACATCCACGCTGTTGCTTCTCTGGTTTTGTTGTGAGTCTCATCCTCCCTGAGGCCCCGGTGGGGAGAGACCCTGTGGCTGCAGTGGCTGCCGAGCCTCGTTCTGGAGTCTTGGGGTTGGGAGAGACTTTTTCTTGGCTGCTTTCCCCCGGCCCCTGGGGCCTTGCCCCTGTCATGATGCTGCTGGGTTCAGTGTTCCAGCCAGGGGCCGGTCTGCTCAGACGAGGGGCCTTAGAAGCTGCCGGGTCAGCCCTTCTCATCGCACCATAGAGGAAATGCGGTCTGAAGGGCGGAGGTGGCTTGGCCATGGCCTTGCTTCCCTGGTAGCTCAGCTGGTAAAGAATACACCTGCAGTGCAGGAGACCCCGGTTCAATTCTTGGGTCAGGAAGATCTGCTGGAGAAGGGATAGGCTACCCTGTCCAGTTTTCTTGGGCTTCTCTGGTGGCTCAGCGGGTAAAGAATCTGCCTGCAATGCAGGAGACCTGGGTTCGATCCCTGGGTTGGGAGGATCCCCTGGAGAAGGGAAAGGCTACCCACTCCAGTATTCTGGCCTGGAGAATTCCATGGACTGTGTAGTCCGTGGGGTTGCAAAGAGCAGGACACGACTGAGTGACTTTTACACGTCACACACTTCACACTTGGAGCTGCAGGTGTTACAGACTGAGGTGCTTTCCAAAACGCTCACAACAGCCCCGATGAGGACGGGCACAAGCAGCCTCTGTGTGCCTCCCTCGCACCGTCCACATCTGTGCCCCGGCCTCCGATAAGCGTGTGGCCCGGTGCACACAGCCACCCGCCCCATGCTCCTCCCCTTGGTGATGCTTTTCTCGTTGGTGACCTTGCTGTGACAGTCTGTCCCTTTGCTTTCCTTTCAACCTTGACTCTTGTTTCTGGGCTCACAGCCACTCTGGTTGTTGGGACCTTTCCCCTTCCTGTGTTCTCAGCAGCTAGCCCCCACTCCTTCTTGGTCTCTGGAAAGTACTTCTTGTGTTATTGGGAAGGGCAGGGTGTTTCCAGGACACCTCTGGTTATAGGAACTCCTTGGTTTAAAAGGGACTTCTTTGATATTTAAGAATTGTGCCTTCAAAAGCAAACACATGGCTCAATGGAACAGAATAGAGAGCCTAGATATAAACCCACAAGCTATTTGTTAATGAGTTGTATGAGCTGCTTGTATATTTTGGATATTAACCCCTTGTCAGTCACATCATTTGTAAATATTTTCTCCCATTCAGTGGGTTGCATTTTCGTTTTGTTGATGATTTCCTTTGCTGTACAAAAGCTTTCAAGTTTGACTATGTCTCATTTGTTTATTTTTGCTCTTATTTCCATTGGTCTAGGAGACCAATGTCGATTAATCTATGACAAGGGAGGCAAGGCTATACAATGGAGGAAAGACAGTCTCTTTAGTAAATGTTGTGGGTAAAATTAGACAGACTACATGTAAATGAATAAAATTAGAATATCCTTTAACATCATATACACAAATAAACTCAAAATGGGTTAAAAACCTAAATAGAAGACCATATACTGTCAAACTTCTAGAGGAAAAAATAGGCAGAATACTTTTAAGCATAAATTGCAGAAGTAATTTTTTATTCATATCCTAGACCAATGGAAGTAAAAGCAATAGTAAATAAGTGGGACATAATTGAACTTGAAAGCTTTTGTACAGCAAAGGAAATGATCAACAAAGTAAAAATGCAATCCACTGAATGGGAGAAAATATTTGAAATGATATGACTGACAAACAGGTTAATATCCAAATACACGGTTAGCTCATACAACTCAGTAACAAAAACAAACTCAATCAAAAAATGTGCAGAAGACCTAGACATTTCTTCAGAGAAGACATCCAGAGGGCCAGTAGGTACGTGAAAAGATGCTCAAGATCACTAAGTATGAGAGAAATGCAAATCAAAACCACAGTGAGGCATCACCTCGCTCTGATCAGAATGACCATCAGCAAGAAGACTGTAAGTAGTAAGTGCTGAAGAGGGTGTGGAGAAGAGAGAAGCCTATTGGTGGGAAGGTAAACTGGTGCAGCTACTATGGAAAACAGTTTGGAATTTCCTTTAAAAAAAACCTAGAAATAGAACTACAGTATGATCCATGAATTCCACTCCTGGGTATGTATCCAGAAAAAACAATTAACTCTATTTCGAAAAGATACATGCACACCATGTTCAAATAGCAGCACTATTTGCAATAGCCAAGACATGGAAACAGCCCAAGTGCCCATCAACAGATGGCTGGCTTAAGAAGATATAAGATACACACGCAGAGGAATATTACTCAGCCGTAAAAAGAGTGAAATAATGCCATTTGCAGCTACATGGAAAGACCTAGGGATGATTAGACTGAGTGAAGTAAGTTAGACAGACAAAGATAAATAGTATGTGTTATTACTTATATGTAGAATCTAAGAAATGATACAAATGAATCTATATTCAAAAGAGAAACAGACTCACAAATGTAGAAAGCAAGCTTATGGTTACCAAAGGAGAGGGAGAGAGGATAGGGTTCAATTTTGGAGTATGGGATTAACAGATACAAACTACTACATGTAAAATAGATTTTAAAAAAAGGATTCACTGTATAGTACAGGGAACTATAGTCAATATCTTTTAATACTCTATACTGGAAAATATTATGGAAATAAATATTATATAACTGAGAAGAAAAATCCAAAAACAAAACAAAACTGTGCCTTGAATGTCCTGCTGATGCAGCAAAACTTCGAGAAACAGGTTGTATCTAATGTGAGTCAGGAAAATGTCTCCAAAATGGGACTCTCGGGGTTGGCTCTTCATCCAGCTCCTCTCCCACCGTCAGCTGTCCATCCATTCAGTCATG
The DNA here is from genome assembly GCF_016772045.2 of Ovis aries. Lineage (NCBI taxonomy): Eukaryota > Metazoa > Chordata > Mammalia > Artiodactyla > Bovidae > Ovis > Ovis aries. The sequence goes on along the minus strand of NC_056076.1, from coordinate 20,945,167 downwards.
TTTCAAGCCAGAGTTGTGGCCCCAGCCTGGCCCCTCCGGGTTCTCCTGTGCGTTCCCCCGAGTCCCTTGCCCGGCCTGGTACCTCTGCTTTCCCTTTCTCCCTTCCTCAGGTCTTGCACTTTCTCTGACTTAAGACTGTCTCTGCCCATCTCCCTCTGCTCTCACATCAACCCTTGGCCTTGTCGCCTGCCTACTTCTATTCTCCAGCTCTGGAGAAATCTCCCTACCATGTGGCTTTTATGACATCAGTGAAGGAAAACCCTGAGTTCCTCCCATGCTGAGACTGTGCCCCTAAACGTGCGCTCTCCACACCTGGAACTTGGGCATAGCTGTCTGGAGCTGCCGAGGAGCCCTGGGTGCTTAATCTCATGCCTACGCACTCCCAGTGTCAGAGGAATAGGGAAAGGTTGTTGCGACCCCATGGACTGCAGCCTGCCAGGCTTCCCTATCCTTCACTCTCTCCTGGAGTTTGCCCAGACTCATGTCAGTTGAATCAGTGATGCCATCCAGCCATCTCATCATCGGTCACTCCCTTCTCCTGCTGCCCTCAATCTTGCCCAGCATCACAGTCTTTGATTACAAGAGAGAGGAAGGATAGTTGTGTTTTAAGTTCAGGCATGGGGTACAATTGTGTTGCTAGTTGTAGAGAAGATGAAAGATGCTGGTCTGTTGCCTCATGCCGGTCAGGCTTCCATGGGTCACCCTCGTCAGCCAGGGGGCAGTTCCCTGCAACAGGAGGCGGACCAAGTTCCATAATAGGGTGCAGGGGTAAGGATGGTGCAGAAGAGTGTCAAACCTGAGGGAACTATGTGACGTGGGCTTCTAGGTCAGGTGGCACTGTAGTGATCGAGACCATTCACAGACATTTCTTCGGAGCCTGCGGAGCACTGGGCCTAGAGATCGATAAATGAGATGCAGCCCCTGTGCCCCCACAACCCTCCCACTCTCTGCTCTCTGACAGGAGAGGCAGAGATGTCAGAAGTCGGCCAGCTCGTCCCCATGGTCAGGCCTGAAACCACAGAATATCCCTCTGGTGTCGTGGGCCCCAGGTGGCAACCCTGCCAGCTGGGGGTGAGGAGGGCGAGCAGGGAAGAGGGGTAACAGAGTCCGGAGGGGCATGACTGGCATGGGGGAAGGAAGGCACAAGTGATGGCATGACGCCTGCCTAAAGGTCCTGGCAGCTTCCAGCTCCTGGGGGGGTAGAGTAGGAGTGAGGGGCAGTGAGGTCGGGGTGCAGCAGCCCCCGGGGTGTGCCGGGTGTTGGGTGTCCTGTAGAGGGTACAGCAGGGGGTGGGGTGCTCAGTAGGGGCGAGGGGCCTGGTCAAGGTTTGTTCTGGAGGTTGCCTTGGGACTGGAGAACAGGAGAGAGTGTGTCGGGGTCGAGAGAGGTGAGGTGGTCCTGACCGCAGCCCTGGGGTGAGGTCCCAGCAGCTTCTTCCTCCGGAGGAGGTAGGAGTATGGTGTTTGAGGAAGAGGATGCATCAAGTGACCACCGGTTCCCGCCGTAGTCAAAGGCGACATCACTAGCGAGGCGGGAAGGGCGCAGGGGGAGCCGTCTGAGGGTGTGTTGGAGCAGGAGCTACTGGTGGACGCGTAGGTGGAAATGTCAGCCGTTAGGTGTCTGGATCTAAAACTCAAGCGGGAGGCTGAAACAAGCCCTTCAGGTTTGGGCAGCACCCAACTTACCCCCGGGGAAGGGGCAGGGAGGCGTGGGCCTTGACGGCAGCTCCGGGCCTGCCAGCCGGGGCTCTCGGCCTTTGTGTCTTGAGGGTTGATGGGGTTGTGGGGTCACTAGTTAAGCAGGAGGCCGGCTGGAATCATCATGGGGCCTGAGGGTGAGCAGGCTCGGGGAGTGCAATGCTCTAGAGTAAAGCAACAGCTTGGGGCCTCCAGCAGGCAGGGGGCTCGGGGAGGGGAGAAAGCACAGACCGCGAGGGAGCGCACTGTACTGGTCAGAGAGGCAGGAGGAAGCCCTGGGGATTGAGCGGCCCTAGCGACCCTGGGACCCCACACTCTGAGCACTCCAGGTCACAGGCGAGGTGGAAATCTGGTGCTTCATCAGTGGAAACCACGAGAACTTCGCCGGACCTTAAAAGGAGGGTGGGTCACTCACAGAAGCTGTACAGCTAGCTTTTAACACCAGGAACTCAGAATTTGCAAAGGCTTAGTTTCATCCTCTGTAAGTGGGCTATGACACGCGCCTCCTATAGGTTCCTGTAGGGTTGAGTGAACGCACGGGGGATCCACTTGGATTCTCCCAGCATGCAGTGAGAGCTGCAGAGATGCTCAGCCTACTCCTGGCCCTTTGGCCAGGGCGGGAGGCTGAGCCGGGTCCTACAGGCCAGGCTGCCTCCTGGAGGTGGAGCCCCGCCTGTGCAGAGCCTGTGCAGAGCGCCATCTTCTGAGTGGGCTGTTAGCTGTGCTCTGTGCGGGTGACCCGGCCTGAGTTCAGGGCTGCAAGCTGCTGGTCCCTGCCCAATGGCTCCTGAAAAGGTCTGAGGGCCTTGGTGGCAGTCTCATGGTATGCTTTGCATGGTGAAGAGGAGGGGCTGAGTGATCGGCGGGCTGAGTGATCAGTGGGTAGTTCTTTTCACTTCATGGTGGCCATGAGGTCACCTGGAAGATGCCTTAATGTCTTAGTTATTGAGGAAACCATAGCACAACCTGTCCTGCCCTCCACGCTTGCAGGCAAATTGTGAGGTAAGAAAACCTGACAGCCAAGTGTCCCTGAGGGTATATGTGTGTGTGTGTGCATGTGTGTGTAGAGGACAAGAGTTGGGAAGGGGAAAACTCAGTAGTGTGATCTGATGTCTAAATGTATATTGCTGAGAAATACTATTTTCCCATTAGCGTGAAGAATCTGAGAATGCCAGCATTATAGGGGCACCTGGGCTGATTGGCTAGTGGGCTTGCTAGTTCCAGTGAAAAGTGAGCCTCATCCCATTTTGGACATTTCTGACTAATAAAAGTCATTTTTTTCTGAAGTCTGCACCATTGATGCACAGTGGCTCTGATCCGCATCCCAGTGACAGCCCTTCAGATGTCTGGTGACAAGAGTCACATTTCCTGCCTTCTCTGCTCCAGGGCTCAGAAAATGATAGATCGGCAGCTAAGTCAGGGCGTGGTCTTCCTGCCTGGCCTGGGTGGTGGTGGTGTTCAGTAGCTCAGTTGTGTCCGACTCTTTGCTACCCCATTGACTGCAGCACACCAGGCTTCCCTGTCCATCATCAATTCCCAGAGTCTACTCAAACTCATGTCCCTTGAGTCAGTGATGCCATCCAACTATCTCATCCTCCGTCATCCTCTTCTCCTCCCACCTTCAATCTTTCCCAGTATCAGGGTCTGTTCAAAGGAGTCAGCTCTTCGCATCAGGTGGCCAAAGTTGGAGCTTCAGCTTCAGCATCAGTCCTTCTAATGAATATTCAGGACTGATTTCCTTTAGGGTGGACTTCTTTGATCTCTTTTCAGTCCAAGGGACTCTCAAGAGTCTTCTCCAACACCACAGTTCAAAAGCATCAATTCTTCAGCATTCAGCCTTCTTTATAGTCCAACTCTCACATCCATATGTGACTACTGGAAAAACCATAGCTTTGACTAGACAGACCTTTGTCAGCAAAGTAGTGGCCCTGGTTAACACTGTGCTGTTTCTCCGTGGTGGGGAGGGTGGCGGCTGCTCATGGCCAGCTGTACCTGGGGAGAGTGGATGCAGGCCTCCCATAGACAAAGTGGAGGAAGGACGTTCCAGCCACTGGGCCTGGGAGGGGCCGTTCCCCTCCCCGGGTAACTCTCTGAGGTAGAATTTGATTAGTGTGGCTCATAAGTCCAGCATCTGCCTATCTAATCAATTGCCCTGGGTTGTTACTGTGGATCAATACCTTCGAAAGATGTTGGGCCACTGAGTCTGACCTCCTCGTTTCCTCTTTCCCCTGTTTTGCAAAGCTGTGCTGAGCTGAGTGGCTCCCGAGACCCCCTTCCCTACCCTCTCCCAGCTCACACAAAAGAGGGCTTGTTTTCCTGGTGCTAACTTGCAAACCCTGGGTCTAGTTTTTTACTTGACTATATAAACGTACTGTCCTTAGAAAGCCGCTCAAAAAACTCAGGACCATCTGTGAAAATTGACCTCTGCTGTGGGGGTGAAACAGGGCACAGAGACCCTACTGGGCCACTTTGATGTCTTTATCATGTTTTTCTTCTTGTGTTTCTTGTCCCATTTGTTCCTTCAAACTCCCCACACCCCTGCTGCTCTAGGAAACCCACTTTTTCAGATGAAAAAAAAATCAGTGTCACAAACGAACTTAGCATCTTCAGAACAGTGTTACCTGTGAGCGAATATGCAGGACTCAATAGATTGGTCAGTGGCTTAAAGTGAAAGTGCAGTTTTTACTCTCCAAGAGCAAAAATTACATGTCCTCACCTGACAGCTTCATCCAGATTAGAAGATTCAGATGGTCCCTGGTGAGGGGTGCTCACCCTGCTTGCCCAGGGCAGGTAATCTACTCACCTGCTCCCTGCTGCCTGCCCCTCCCCACGTTTGCCCCTCTGCCTACACAACCCCTGCACCCGCCCCTGTTCCTTCCCGTTGCTTTGGGGAGAAGTAAAGGGTTAATCTGAGGTCTGAACACATGCAGATCTTGAAAAATAAAAAGCTGGGTCAGTGAGGGACACATTTATTAGGAACCCTTTTAATTGGGTCCCATGTTACTTTCCTTCCCTTTCCCAGAAGGCTCTTAGAGGGAAGAAGTCTGTGTTAGAGGAGAGTTGAAAACAGTTGTGCCTGTCACATTTAAGTTATAGCTACAGAGGCAAATTGGGTGCTACTAAGTTGTACTTTAATGAGCAGGTAATTATGTAGACACACGTTTAGTTTGTCTGGCAGCTTTAACAACATTTCAGGGATTCACTTTTGGGCCATTTTATTTACGTGATTAATTTATACCAAAGGTTACTGTTCTGTAAAGGGCCAGAAAATAAATATTTTAGGCATTTTGAACCAAGAGCAAAGCTGAGAATAGTGAGTAGTTACTTCTGTGATAGGAGAGAAGGTGACTTTGCTCAAATTTTTTATTGACTTCAAAATATAGTAATGATTGAGTACAATGTTTGTATAACTCAGATTTACTAATGATACAAATGGAATTCAGGTGGGAAGAAATAACGTATCACTTAATTGAGTCTCAAAATTAGTGTTGTTTATTGTCAAATTGATCCCCAGTGTTTATCTGTGAAAAACAAATCTTAGCTGTACAAAAGCAGGTGGTGAGCCAGATTTGCCCCGTGAAGGGTGCTTTGCCAACCCCTGGTTTATGCAAATGATTTGCTTAGAAAATTGGTCCTCCCCCAACAGATAGAACCAAGATAACTGTCTGTCTGGTCTTATAAGATTTCTGTTAGCATAATGGCCTCTGCCTGTTAGAGAACTTTGTGACCTTTCGATTTTAAACAACATGCTCTGGATGTTGGTGCAGTTTTACAAAGAAGTCTCGGTGACTTCCTGTCATTAACAAACATGCGTTCGAGGCAGTCCGTGTCCCATTGCGCCAGCCTAGCCCTTTTATAGTCGGCTGTGAGCAGGGGTCCCTCACTGAGCTCATCCTACTGCGTGTGCAGGGGGTTTCCCCATCCAGGCCACCTGCCAGAGAGGCTGCCCTGAGCACAGACTCCCTGCTGGAGCAGAGGGGGCCGGAGCAGCTTCCTGGTGAGGATCAAAGCAGGGAGGAGGGGGTGGAGGCCCTGTTCCCACACTCCTGTAGGCTCTCACCGCAGGGAGGCTCCTCACACCAGGCCAGTCCCCACCGTGACTCTGCTGGCAATCCTGGCCCTGATGCAAATGCCCAGGTGATATTCCCTTTACCCCTTAGTTCAATTAAAATACTGTTAGTTTCCAAACAGAAGCTTTTCTAGCTTTTTTTCCAATTGAAAAAGGAAGAGAAACAGAAGGGAAGGAAGATCAAGTCATTGGGTCAGAGCAGAGCTTGATCAAAACATTCTAACCTGAGTGAAATCTGACATGGCCTTGGTTTCCCCTAAGTGGAGGGGCCGCTTCACGCTTGCCCTGTCTTATTTTGAAGCCAAGGCCTCTGCTTGCACCACCTGCTGTATCCGATCAAGCCCCCAGGCTGCTGCTTGCCCGTGGGGTGGTCCCACTGGCCCGTCTACACTGCAGACACAATGCTGCCCCCGCAGCATCACCTTTGCACTTCAGGGTGGGGGCTCCGGCCTGGAAGACTCCCCATCATTGACACTTGCTGTGGAGGAGGCCCCAAGTCCTCCAGCTTTCTGGACCTCCCCGTCTGTCACCCTCATGTCAGGCTGCTGCTCTGGGTTCCTCCGCTCCCCAACGTGGGTTCCTCCTGAACCTTCTCTGTGCTGTTCTCAGATGGGAACCTGGGACCCTCATCCGTTTCTGATGATAGGTGTCCCCCCACCCCCACCCAGGGAATCAGTGGAGACCACATGGGGAATCTGGACCATCACCCCTCCCTGGGGACAATGAGTTGCCCTTCCGCCTCCTTGCTGGTGATGTCAGAGCAGGCCATGGGAACAGTCATGACTTTTACTGCAGCTCAGGTGAAACAAGGGCAAGAAAGTTACCAGAGACAAAGAAGGATGTTACATAGAGATAGAAAAATCGGTCTACCAGGAAGACATAGCAGTTGAAGTGTGCATGCACAGAAGAGTGGAGCTGTAATACATGTGAGGCCAAAACTGATCGAAGAAGGAGAAAATAGACAAACACGCTTATAGCTTGAGATTCCAATACCCTGCTCTCAACAATCGGCAGAACAGAGTTAGACAGAAAGGGCTTCAATAACTCCATCAAACATTTCCAGAACAGTCCAGCCAATGAGAGAAAAATGCATAATCTTTTCAAAGGTTCATAGAATAGATGCCGAGATGGGCTATATACTAATAAATTTAAAAAGACTGAGATCATATTCTCAAATCACAGTAGAATTAAACTAGAAATCTATGACAGATAACAGGAAGATCTCCAAAGCCCAGGAAACTAATAGTACCCTTCTAGATAATCCATGAATTGAAGGGGAAGTCTCAAGGGAAATTTAAAAATCAATATATATTGAATTGTATGAAAATGAAAAACAACATATCAAAACTCATGTAGTATAGTAAAAGCACCCCTGAGAAGGAAATTTATAGCACTAGATATTTGCATTAGAAAATAAGAACAGTCTCAAATGAATAATCTCAGTTTCCACTTCCAGAAACTTGAGACAGAGCAAAATAAACAAACCCAAAATAAGCAGAAGGAAGAAAATAATCAAGGACAGGAACCAGTGAGATTGAAAAGAGAAAATCAATGAAACAAAACATTGGTTATTTGACAAGATTAATAACATGGATAAATCTTGAGCAGGAAAGATAAAAGAGATAAATTACTGATATCGTGAATGAAAGAAAGGATGTCCTAACAGACTCTGCAGACATTAAGTGGATAATAAGTGAACACCGCAAATGACTCTATACACACAAACTTGACACCTTCAGTTAAATGGAGCAATTGTTCTTCTCAGTAGGTGAAAGTTTAAACCAACTGATATGACCTACCATGGAATACTGCTCAGCAATAAAAAGTAATGACTGCTGGCACACACAACCTGGAGAGATCTCCAGGGCATTATTCTGATTGTAGAGAGACAGTCCCCAAGGTCACATACTGTCTTATACTCTGTTTATGTAACATTCTTGAAACAGCGCTACTATTGATATGAGAAGCAGGGGTCGCCGGGGCTTAGAGACGGTGGTAGTGGGCTGCGGCGAGGCGAGTGTGGCTGTGAAGGCGTAGCACATGGAAGATCTTGGTAGTGACGGGGCAGCTCTTGATCTTGACTGTAGTGGTGGTTACTGCACATGTGACAGAATGACATGGAGGTATCCGTACACGTTACCCCAGTGTGCACTTCTTGGTTTTGATACTGTACTATCGCTGTGTAAGATGTAACCATTGGAGGAAACTGGTGAAGAGTGCCTGGGACCTCGCAGTACACTTGTGCATTTTCCTGTGTATTTTTAGAAAAGATTCAGGAGGCTTTTTTTAAGGTGGCTTTATTGATTTGTTTTTGGCTGTGCTGGGTCTTCGCTGCTGCCAGGGTTTTCCTCTAGCTGTGGAGAGCAGGGGATGCTCTCCAGCGGCAGTTCACAGCCTTCTCTTGCAGTGACCACTCTTATTGCAGAGCGCTCTAGGGGGCCTGGGCTTCAGTAATTGCGACTCCTGGGCTCCAGAGTGCAGGCTCAGTAGTGCACCGGCTTAGCTGCTCTGCAGCACGTGGGATCTTCCTAGGTCAGGGATTGAGCCTGTGTCTCCCGCGTTGGCAGCTGGATTCTTTACCACTGAGCCATCAGGGAAGCCCCTTTCCTGCGTATTTTTATTTCAAAATAAAAAGGTGAAAGAGGATGAAGGCATCATCTGTCCTTTAGCTGCTATAAAACCAGTACGCTGTTCCCCAGCAAAAAAATAACCACAGTTAGCATCATCTTCGTTAATGGATTTGTTGTCTGATGAAGGGACATCAGAGTCTTCATGCTGACCCTTCCAATTCGACCCAGCTCGAGTCCTTTGTGCACTTTGGGTTGGGCTGGCTGGAATTCGGGGCATGAGGTAGTTGAAGGAACCTGGGAAAGATTTGCCACGGAGGGCAGGCAATACTGTAATTATTTGAATAGTTCAAATTTGCTGTGCATAGGCCCTGAGGCCAAAACCAGGGCCAGTGGATGGAAAGTATCCAGAGGGAAATTGGGCCTCAGGGTAAGGAAATCTGGTCACTGTCCAGGGAGGGAAACAGACTACAGCTTTCCTGTTGCCAAACCAGCTTGGAATGGTGAGCGGAGGGAGACTTATGGATGTCCACCGGGGATGCCATCGAAGGGGGGACTGCAGGGGTAGAAATGGGGCCTACATGGCACCCTTTGGTGGTACACCAAAGCCGCTGGTCAAGTTGATTAAGAAATGCCATCGCTAGGCGAGTAGAATGAGAGGTGACAAAGCCTTCAAATGGACCATGTGTCAGTCTTCACTATTTTGAGAAAATTAAAATCAAAGCTTAATTTTCTGGGATTGTTTTTGGTCCCATTAGAATACTGGGCTTCCCTGGTGGCTCAGATGGTAAAGAATCTACCTGCCATGCAAGAGACCTGGGTCCGATCCCTGGATCAGGAAGATCCCCTGGAGAAGGAAATGGCCACCTTCTCCAGTATTTTTGCCTGGAGAATTCCATGGACAGAGGAGCCCAGTGGGCTACAGTCCACAGGGTCCCAAAGAGTCAAAAACACCTAATGCTTTATATCTTCATCAATTATCAATCTTTGTTATTTTGAGAAAATTAAAACCAAAGTCTGATTTTCTGGGATTATTTTTGGTCCCATTAGACTACTAGTTCCAGAGTAGGAATGGCTCGGGCCTTGAGGTGGATTTGAGGGAGATGTGCTCATTAAAGTCGCCAGAAGGGAGAACAAGAGCAGCAAGGAATCAGGACATGAGCACTGCGAGGAGAGGCCTGGTTCTGATGCAGCGATGGGGGTGCAGGTCCAAACATCCCCTCGAAGCCTTGGACTCAAACAAAGGGAGACCCTGCAGAACGTTCTCTGCTGCCTCTGGCTTCCTGTAACCTACATTGAAGCACCAATCCCTCTCATTATGTTGTGCCAGCAGGCATGCTGTCCTGATCAAAGCAGATTCCTCAATGACGCACAGAACTGCGGGCGTGGGGTGGAGTTGCCATGAAGTATTAGGCAGATTTTGTAGGGCCTTTAAGAAAGGAGGACATTCTGCATCTCGAGAATGTCCGATTGGTCCAGGTTCCAGTTAAGGCAGAGACTGTTCGCTTAAATTGTTTGCTTATTTATACTTGTATCCATGCATTATAGTTTCCATCAACAGTTCCTCTTCTTGGAATGGTTCTCAGAACTGTGGTGGCTAAAAGTATAGGTAGTTGATAGAAAAAGAGCCCTACAAACGAAGATCGTTCATTGCCTTGCCAAGCACCCTACTCAGTTTGAGGTCACCTGAGCTAGAACTTTCACAGACAGTCAGAAGGTGGGCTGGGGCAGAAGGGTGCTCATGGTGCCAAATGTAACTTAGAGATGTTGGGGTTTTGCGGACTAAAGCTGATTGCATTTGGAGTAACATAATTGACAGTGCTGCTGTATTCAGGCCTGTTCTTGTATGACCAAATTCTCTTTACTGAGTATTATTCCCTGGTAGCTAAGATGGTAAAGAATCTTTGCCTGCAATGTGGGACACCCGGGTTCAATCCCTGGGTCAGAAAGATCCCCTGGAGAAGGAAATGGTACCCACTCTCCAGGTATTTTTACCTGGAGAATTCCATGGACAGAGGAGCCTGGTGAGCTATAGTCCATGGGGTCGCAAAGAGTTGGACACCACTGAGTGACTTTCACTCACTCAGTCACTCAACCAATGGTGTAGTGATTCCCTGGTGGCTCAGTGGTAAAGAATCCCCCTGCCAATGCAGGAGATGCAGGTTAAAAGAGAGGGCATTAATTTCTAAGTTGCATTTGGCACCATGAGCACCTTCCGACTGTCTATGAAAGTTCTAGCTCTGGTGACCTCAAATTCAGTAGGGTGCCTGCCAAGGCAATGAGTGATCTTCACTTGCAGGGCTCTCTTTCTGTCAAACACCCTGCATATGGCTGATGCAGATTCGATCCCTGGGTCAGGAGAAGGAAATGGGAACCCACTCCAGTATTCTTGCCTGGGAAGCCTTGTGGACAGAGGAGCCTGGCGGGCTTGTGTCTGACGCTGGCATGCATGAACAATGGCTTTCTGCAAGCGTGAGGGGGAGGGGGGGATGGAAGCGTATAGAAAGAGGAGGGAGAGTTGTTCATATAAAGTGAGAACAGGAAGGGCTGGTTGGCTGGAAAATGGTTTCCAGGGGAAGAACTGGAGGTAGCCTATCCTAAGGCCAGCCCTGTGGTCACTCCATGTGGCATCTGTTTCCAGGCTCTGGTCGGGGGGACAGAAGACACTTAACCCCATTCCCATTCACTCAGTCTCTGTTTTCCGTAACCTTCTTCTCCAGGCTGGCTTGTCCTCACCAACAGGGAGTATTTGGTTCTGTTCTGTTTCTTTTCCTATTTAATGTCATTTTTCAAAGGGAGATTATGTGAAGAAATGTTGATATAAGTTTTGTGGGGTTTTTTTTTGCTTTCAATTTTACCAGGCAGAAATCTAAAGCAAAATGTAGATGTTTATGTATGGGATTCCAAATAGAGTGAGAAGTTAGTCAGGTAAAATATAGAAACTAGCCCCAGGACGTTAGGATAACAGCAAAGCTGTTACATGGTTGAGAGTCTGAGTCCATAGTTCCTAAAATATTTGTAAAGTTTAACCTTTTTAAAGTTGGCATTTAACCTAGTGTGTCTCTTTGTCCAACAGAATTAGAATTGAACCTCAAACTGAACTGAGCTAAATCTCCAAGTCATCCACTTTGAGAATTCTGAGAAATTAATGCCCTCTCTTTTAAGTACTTAGAGATCTTCAGATACCAATACTCTATGCTTTTAAAGTGCCTTTTGCTTGTATACTAGCTTGAGGGGAAGGTAGAAGATACATGCCAACATCTGAAGCTCCCAGGAAATACCCCTTGCCAATCCAGTCCTCACCAGCCCCACATCAAAGCTGTTTGACAAATGGGAACTTGGATTCCAGTTTATAACACTGGAATTAAAAGGCTGACATACTGAGGACAGAGCTATTATAAGGCGGATGATTTTAATGTGTTTCCCCACAGCTCTTTGTAGAGCTAGTACCATCCTTGTGTTTTTATGATGACAGATGCCTTGTGAAATTAGATGAGAACTGGAGCTCAGAGAGGAAGTACAGCCCCTCATGATCTCCACGGTTACTGCATTTTCATCTCATGGATGATGAGGGGGATAGAGCTGGAGGCGCTTTTATCTGGTTTATATCTTGCACTCTCCTTAATTTATTTTTATTCTTAAGGATTTAAAAATTAGCCTCAGTTTTTGGTAAATTCTAAGCAAAATCATGGGCAACCATTTTAACTAATGTTTTCTAAAACTAAAAACAAAGACGTTAAAGGAAAGACCACTCAGCTGTGTTGTGTATCCTGTATTCTGGCTTTTGTGTTCATTCTTCCAGCTGGCAAATATATATAATGTGCTCTGAAGTTTCATCTTCATCCCAGAATCAACTTGCTGAAAAGACATTATGTTGGAAAAAATCTACTTAGTCTTAAAACACTTTTCCCCCCACTATCAAAAGTTTGATCTGTTTTTCTCCCAAAATTTTTTTTGGCATATTTAGAAAACAAAAATTTAAACTTGAGATTTATGTGACTTCCTCTGTAAAATGGATGAATTTGTAACTTGTCAGAAATGGTTGATAAAGCAAAGTTACTAGGGGCATCTGTATTGCTGAGGGACATGTTATTACATTTTGAAAACATTTAGTACATCTGGAAGCACAAAAGTGAGGAAGGGGATTCGTTCCCTGCACTGGTGATTTTAATGCATGAACTTGGCAGGGCCACGGTGCCCAGATATGTGGTCGAATATCATTCTAGGTGTTTCTAGGAGGGATTTTAGGATGAGATTCACATTTAAGTGAGTGGACATTGAGTAGTGCCAACTGCTGTCCACTATGATTATGTGGCTGGGCCTTATCCAAACAGCTGAAAACCTGGATAGAATGAAAGACCATCCTTCTGTGAGCAGGAGGAAGCTGCAGTAGCAAGCTTTGGATACGAACTGTAACACTGGCTCTTTTGGGATCTCCAGACTGCCAGCCCACCCTGCAGGTGTAGGATTTGCCAACTTCAGTGAGCCAGTCACTTAAAATAAGTCTCTGTATGTATCACACAGATGGGTAGCACTAGTGCTAACGAATCCACCTGCAATGCAGGAGGCATAAGAGACAAGGGTTCGATCCCTGGGTCGGGAAGATTCCCTGGAGGAAGGCATGGCAACCCACTCCAGTATTCCTGCCTGGAGAATCCCATGGACAGCGGAGCCTGGCGGGCTACAGTCCATAGGGTCAAAAAGAGTCAGACATGACTGAAGGCGACTTAGCACACACTAATGGATACATACATATTTGTGTGTGTGTATAAAATATATTGGGTTGGCCAAAATATTCATTCAGACTTTCTATAACATCTTACAGAAAAACCTGAATTAACACTTTGGCCAGCCTAATACATATGTATGTGCATATACGTGTATATATTTTATGTATATTTATCCTCCATTGGTTCTGTTTCTCAGGAGAACCCTGACGAAACTCTCCTCTTTTGGAGAAATCCAACAGCAGAGAAATCTGGTCATCACAAATTTAACTGCCTGGTATTTTCCTTGAGAGCCTGGTTGAACCACGTGCTATTATACATGTACTCTTCCTGCCTGTGTCCAGAGAGGACAGCTCAGGTACTTGGGGAAGAGCAGCTCACTGAGCCAAGAAGGAACTCTAATCTTTCTACCCTTGGTGAGCAAGAGAGAAGGTTCTTAAAGTTTCTAGATGCTGAAAAGCTTTCAAAGCCAAGCTGGGCTAAGGTTCTGAAGGCCTCAGAGCCCTGCCGCCCACCTGGAACTCTGGTGGAAGGGAAGGAACAGGCCCAGTGTGTTGATGTTAAGGTGCGGTCCATGTGAGTGCTGTGGGGAAAGGCACTAACATGTCACACGGTGCTTATTCTCCCCAGAGTTCATTCTCTGTCCACTTTAAGTGTTTGGTAATATTGCCAGCAGTTAGTGTTTCAAAAACCGTTCTACTTCTTAAAATAAAAGTGTTTATGGATAAAGATCACACTTATCTCTTTCAGTTATCTCTGTGATGGGGGCTGGGCACTTTATGACTAAAACCCAGTTGAATCGTCCAGGACAGGGAGAGTGGTTTGAATATAGTTGTAGCTAAATCTTCATGCCAAATGTATAATTATTTTAAAAGTCCTTTTATCATCTTCTGGCGCATAGTACATGTTCATGAAGTACGTCATATGGATGAGAAATTCTCTGGTTGTTCCCTAGAGAGGTAGATCACATCTTTATTTCTGGAGTTTGGCCTTTGACTCTCAGAGTAGACTGGATATTACCCTTGAAGAAAAGCTCCTGACCAGACTCTCACCTAAGGAGAAGAGGTGGGCTGTGGACTCAGTGCTGGAGGCTGGCACAGGCGCCCTGACCAGCACCCCCAACACACACACACACACACACACAGACACACACACACACGCGTGCGTTCTTCACAGCAGAGCTGTACTTGGCCCACTCGGGAATTGTTCGTGAGGAAGGTCATTCATCACGTGCCCATCACATGTAGACTTTCCTTTTTACTTCTCCTTGTTTGTTCCCCCATCTAATTGCACCCAGTCTGTGGGTAAATGCTTTATGAGCTGGGGCCAAAGCCCAGGCCTCCTCTCCGCCTGATGAATCAGGTTCTGTCTGGAGTCAGCTCTTACTGTGAGGTGCTGGGGCACCTGAGTCATTTGGAGGCTGCTGGCTGCTGACGCTGCGGGGCTCGTCACGGTCACAGCCACCTGCTGCCCCGGAGCCTCTGGACGTGCAAAAGTTTTGGTGACCAGAGAAGCTGGCCAGAGGCTGAAAAGAGCCGAGAAGAACCAACCAGGGTTGTGGGGCAGTAAATACGTGTTGGAGAAAAACCTAAAAACCAGGTGAGTGTTGGTGGACGAGTCGGGGCTTGGCAGCCAAGTGCCGCTCCCTGCTTTCCTGCCGAACCTCTTACCTCGGTGGTTTTTCTTTGAACAGAGTGAGGGGTACTTTTCCAGCTCAAGGTCTAAACAGAGAACATATGCAGATGTGTTTATCTTTAAAAACCAGAAAATAGCCTATCTTCAGAAGCTGATGGTTCTTAAAGTGTTGGGCAAATAACTTAAACTTTCTCAACCTGATTTTCTCATCTCTAAAGTTAGGATGATAATATTCTCTACCTGTGTTGTCATGCGAATTCAAGGAAGCGATGCTTGTAGCTTATTCTCAGTGTTGGAGATACTAGGATGGTATTGTCGTTGGAAACGCAGGCTCTTACTTGAGGCTTTGGATTTTAATGTTGATCCATGTTCAGCCCCTTTTCACTCCTCTCTCCTTCGGCTTTGGTCAACAGAAACTCGTTCTGTGTCCAGTGAGCCAGGACCAGGGCATTCCGTGGTGACCAAGGCAGATGTGGTCCTGCCTCGTGGAACTTTCCAGGCCAGTCAAGGCGGTAGACAGGAGTGTGTAAAGAGTATACGTACTAATGATGGGGTGAAGAAAGATAAAGTGGGACTTGGGGTGGAGGGGAGCAGGTGTGAGGTGGGCAGAGTCGGTTTTATGTAGGTTGACACTTTCTGAATCCGCAGCAACCAGCCCTACTGCTGATACCATGTCAGCTCAGAGGTGTTTATCATGAAATGTTTTGAAGTTTGGGAAACAGTCTGTACCTCTGTATATGAGTATGTCTCTGTGTGTTATGTAGGTATATGTGTGTGTTGTGTGTGTGTGTGGAGAAGGTGCCTTTTCCTTGGTGTGAACTGTGCTTTATCTTTATGAAGACATTGTTGAGAGAAGAGGAATTCTGCATGATTTAGCAGAATTTATGTTGAAAGTAGAGGATTTGGAAGATGCTAGCGTTTGGTTCTCCTTCAAGTAGTGATTGAATGGAACTACCAAATGGTTATTTCTTTGACGTGTGAAATGGGTAAAAAATAATACATGTCTCTGTCTTTAAAAAGAAAAAAATCTGCTACTTTAGTACCAAAAAATGCTGTTTAAAACAAATTTTATGCTCCTACAAGTGTCAGAAAGGCAGGATAGAGGTACCTTGTAAGATGTGTGTTAGTATCTCAGTCGTGTCTGACTCTTTGCGACCGCATGGATTATAACTTGCCGGGCTCCTCTGTTTACGGGATTCTCCAGGCAAGAATATTGGAGTGGGTAGCCTTTCCCTTCTCTAGGGGATGTTCCCAACCCAGGGATCAAACCCAGGCCTCCCTCATTACAGGTGGATTGTTTACCAGCTGAGTCAGAAGGGAAGCCCAAGAATACTGGAGTGGGTAGCCTATCCCTTCTCCAGGGGATCTTCCTGACCCAGGGATCGAACCCGGGTCTCCTGCATTGCAGGCGGATTCTTTACTGCTGAGCCACCAGGGAAGTCCACCTTGTGAAGTACCTCCTCACAAAGGGCTGTCTTGGGCCCCTGTTTCCTGGAAGGACCCTTCATGTGTGTTGTAGGCTTGCCTTTTGGAATGTAACTGGTGTGAAATTTGTGTGTCTCACATCTGTGTGTGTGTGTGTGTGTGTGTGTGTGTGTGTGTGTGTGTGTGTGTGTGATGGCAGATTTTTCTTCCTGGAGAATAAATGCTGGGGCTGAGTGTCCTGGAAGCCCTCTTCTGTAGGTGCACAGGAAGAAGAAATCCCGCCCAGACTGCATTTCCTGAGGCTGTCGCTCCACCGGGCTTCCTTTTCCTGTGTTTCTGGTAATCCTCCGCTCTCAGTGTCACTGCAGATGGGGTTTGCCTCCCTCCGCCAGGATGTGCTTACCACCGAGGTTCTTCGTGGCAGTTGGGGTGCTTTTATTCCACATCATGTATTCCTCATCTTTGCATCAGTTCCTGTCGCTTATGCTTCCAAAGTTTTGCTATTTCACTGAAAAAGAAAAACACAAAACTGACCTTGGGCAACCTAAAAGCCGCTTTGACCTGGAGAAACAGACCTGGGCAGCCTTTAAGCAATTTTGTGTGTGGGGGCTGGCAACTTTCAGCCTTGGGGCATCAACAGGGAACGGTGATCCTAGGAGCCTCGCGATTTTTTGGATTGTTGGTCTGTTGTTTTCTTCAGGGGCGGTGACATTAATAAGCAACACTGGGAAGTTCCCTGAGTTCCCTCTCCAGCAGCCGGAAGGGAGGAGGCAGGCTGGAATGGTCATCAAAGAGAGCAGTTTCTTCTCTTGCAAGCTGTAGCGTGTATTTTTTGTTTGTTTTTTGCTTGTTTGTTTTTTTCATGGAAGATACTTTTAATGTTCAATTTTTTAAAATTGGGGTATAGTTGCTTTACAGTATTGTACTGGGTTCTGCTGTACAACAAAGTATGTTGTCTTTTAACTTGGGCTTTAGGACCTCAAGGGTCTTCCCTGGTGGCTCAGAGGATAAGGCATCTGCCTGCAATGCAGGAGACCTGGGTTCGATCCCTGGGTTGGGAAGATCCCCTGGAGAAGGAAATGGCAACCCACTCCAGTATTCTTGCCTGGAGAATCCCATGGACGGAGGAGCCTGGCGGGCTATAGTCCATGGGGTTGCAAAGAGTCGGACACAACTGAGCGACTTCACTTCCTTTAGGGCCTCAAGTACGTCGACTGGGGTGGGTGTCTTAGCTTGTTCACCTGCATCCCTACCTCACGCAGTGCATTTTGGTGTGATATTCATCAGTGCCATCGGGGCACCAGTTTGCATGGCATGAAGAAGTTAGCAATGACCTTGGGTACTTACTTATTGCTTCCCTTTGAATCTTAAATGCTGGTTCCCTCAAGCCTCTCCCTCTTCTTTCTTTCATGGGGAAATCAGTACAGAAACTCAAAACGAGAAGTATGCTAGGACCATAAGGTCAGTGCTGCCCAGGACGGACAGACTCTTGGCTGAAGTGTGGACTTGAGAGCTGATTGTCCCTGCTCTGAGCCAGTCTCCTGGGGAGAGCTTAACCCCAAACCCTGGACCCTGCAGGTACACAGTGACACTGAGGAGAGAGGCATCCCTGAGGGGCCAGTGGATACAGGAGAGTATGGGCCGGGAAGGCCAAACCCCCAGCAGCTCAGGGCTGTCCATCTTGCAGGTGGAGTTCAAGGTCTGGTGCACTGTCTGGGGTGGGAGAGCCCCACCGCTCTTCAATGCCATTGTTTCAAAGCACAATAGCCAGGACTTAAAGGAGAACAGCCAAAGGTAGAAAAGAGTGCCTGTTGTTTATTCCTTACTTTGAGGAAGATTTGTACCATGCTAAATCATTTGATTTTAAAATCCAGGACAAAGACCTTGAACATTTATCTCCATAGGTAAATAAGACAAAAAGAGAGAGAGAAATAACATGGGATGGTGAAACCCTTGAAAAAGGCAGAGAGGGAAGGGACATTTGTGGGAGCTGGTATCACTTGCTCGTAGCTTTGTATGTTCTGTGAACTTTTTTTCCTGTGGTGTGGGGCCCGTTCCTTCATATGAAGTAGGTAGGTTTGAACTTAGGCTTTGGAGCAAAGGAACAAGGATTGAAGCAGAGGAGTGAAATTTGGGTTTGATAAGTGTTTAAAACAAAAGGTTGTTCATTCACTGAGCTGAAGTGACTGTATCTGTTTTGTACTTTTAGTTTTACAGAATATTCCTTTGTCTATTTTCTCAGGTGCAACTATTAGTATTTTAAAACTGCTCTTGAGGCCAGAGGGACATATAATAACCTATGCGTGCTTACAGTGTACAGTTTGATGTGTTTTGACATAGGTATACACGGGTGAAACCACAACTACAATAAAGAGAGTGAAGGTTATCCATCACCCCAAAATGTGTTCTTTGCCCTCTTATAGTGCTTCTCATCCCCAATCCCACCCAGCCCTTTCCCAGGCAACCAGTGAGCTACTTTCTGTCACCAGAGATTGCTTTGTATTTTCTCAGATAAGTTGAATTATATAGTATACATTCCCTTATTGTCTGGCTTCATTGGTGCCCCATAATTATTTTGAAATTCACCCATGTTGTATGATACTGATGCTCATTCCTGCTTATTGCCAAGTGGCATTCCATTGTATGGACATACCACATCTGTTTATGCATTCACATGTGCATGGACATTTGGGTGTTTCCAGTTTTAGACATTTGTGTTCCAGTTTTAACAGTTTCAGAATAAAACTATTATGAACATTTCTAAACAAATGTTTTTGTAGACATAGCTTTAATTTCTCTGTGAAAGTGAAATTGCTCAGTTGTGTCCAACTCTTTGTGACTCCATGGACTATAGTCCACCAGGCTCTTCTGTCCATGGAATCCTCCAGGCAAGAATACTGGAGTGGGTTGCCATGCCCTTCTGTAGGGGATCTTCCCTACCTAGAGATCAAACCCAGGTCTCTTACATTGCAGGCAAATTCTTTACTGTTTGAGCTACCCAGGTAAGTGGATTATGGCTCAGGTGGTAAAGAATCTGCCTGCAATGCGGGAGACCTGAGTTCAATCTCTGGGTCAAGAAGAGCCCCTGGAGAAGTGAATGGCTACCCACTCCAGTATTCTTGCCTGGAGAATTCCATGGACAGGGGAGTCTGGCAGGCTACAGTCCATGGAGTTGGTTTGAACTTACATTTGTCCAGTGACAAATGATGTTGAGCATCTTTTCTAGTGCTTATTTACCATCTATCTATCTTTTTTGGCTTTTTGTTCACATGTTTTGCCAGTTTTTAAATGGAATTGTCTGTTCCTAATTATTTAATATTTATTGTATTATTATTCCAGTTTTTTTGTTTTGAGAGTTCTTTATGGGTTACAGATGCAAATCGTTAATTTATTTACAGATGTTTCCCCTAGTCAATAACTTGTCTTTTCATTTTCTTAATGGTTAATGTCTCCTTTCAAAGAGGAGACATTTTCGATTTCAGAGAAGTTTGATTTATCAGATTTTTTTTCTTTCATGGAATGTCCATTTAGTTTCCTAAGAACTCTTTACCTAACTCAAGGTCACAAAGATTTATTCCCATGTTTGCTTCTAGGTTTATAGTTTCGAATTGTAAATTTATATCTATGTCTTGTTTTTGAGTTAATCTTTGCACATGGTATGGTTCTTTTTTTTTCTCCCCTATGTATAAACAAACACCTGTTTTAGTACAATTAGTTGGGAGAAAACCTAGCAATTATGTTTTCTATATTATCTCCAAATTTTTGTTAAAAATCAGTTGCCCATATATATGTGAATCTGTTTCTGGACTTTAAATTGTTTTCCATTGATTATTTGGTCTTTATTTTCTAGGTTTTTAAAATTGATATATTACCTACATATATCATTATATTATTAAGAGTTTCAGGTGTACAGTGTTATTATTTGATATTTGTATATAGTGCAAATTGATCATCGCAGTGTCTAGTTAATACCTATCAGCATCATAGTTACAAAATTTAATTCTTATGAGAGAACTTGTAAGATATACTGTTTTAGAAACTTTCAAATATACAGTACAATATTTTTTATCTAGGTGCCACTGTCTTTATTACTGTAGTTTTATGAATCTTGGAGTCAGGTAGCATAAGTCTTCCAGTTTTGTTCTTCACTTCTGAGGGCTTCCCAGGTGATGCTAGGGTGAAGAACCTGCCTGCCAGTGCAGGAGATGCAAGAGATGTGGGTTCAATCCCTGGGTCAGGAAGATCCACTGGAGGAGGGGATGGGCAGCCCACTCCAGTAGTCTTGCCTAGAATCCCATGGACAGAGGAGCCTGGCGGGTTGCAAAGAGTCAAACTTTGCAAAGAGGACTGACGTGACTTAGCACGGACAGCATGGCCCAAGTCTTCCAGTTTTGTTCCTCCGTTTTGAAGGACCTGTATTAGACCTTTTACATTTCCATGTGAAATCTAGATTTGGTCTGTCACTTGCTAGAACAGAGATCCCACTTAGATTTTGATTAGGAATGTATTGAATCTTTAAATCAATTTGGGAGGAATTGACATCTGCAAAATATTGAGTTTTCTAATCCATGAGCATTGTCTGTCTCTTTCTTTAGGTCATTAATATCAGCAGTATTTTGTAGTTTTCAGTGTATAGGTATTACATATTATTAATGATGTTTATCCCTAAGCATTTTATATTTTTGATATAGTTTTAAAATTTCAACTTCTAATTTTTCATTGGTACTACATAGACATACAACTGAATTTTGTGTGTTGATCTAGTTTTCTGCAATCCTGTTAAGGTCACTTTGCTTGTTTGTTCTACTAGCTGTTTTGTGACTTCTGTAGCATGTTTTTTTTTACCTAGATAATCTTGTTGTTTGTGAATAATGACAGTTTAACTTTTTACTTTCCAATCTAAGTTACTTTTTAACTTTTTCTTATTGTACTGGCTGTATAAGGTTGAATAACGTTGAATGGAAGTGATGAGTGGACATTCTTGTTCCCCATCTTAATAGAAAAGTATTCAGTCTCTTTCACCATGCAGTATGATGTTATCTGCTTTTTGTAGATATCCTTTATCAGGTTGAGGAAGTTCCCTTATATTCCTTGTTTGCTGAGAGTTTGTATCAGAAAAGCACATTAGATTTTGTTGAACGATTCTTCTCCATCTATGGTGATTATCTTTTTTGTTGTTGATATTATGAGTTACACTGATTCATTTTTAAATTGTCCAACAAACTTGGATAAACTCTACATAGTCATGATGTATTTTTAAGATAAATTGTTTGGTTTAATTTGCTAAAATTTTTTATTATTGTTCATGAGAACTATATTCACGTGAGATACTGGTCCATAATTTCTTTTCCTCTGATGCCTTTGTTTTGTTACCGTGATAATGATGGTTTCATCAGGTAAGTTAAGAAAATTTGCCCCCCTTCGTTTTCTGGAAGAGTTTGTGTAGAACTGGCATTTTTCATTCTTACATATTTGATAGAATTCACCAGTATATCCATCTGGGTCTGGAGATCTCTTTCTGGGAAAACGACAAATTCTGTCTCTTTAGTAGATGTTGGACTATTCAAGTTACTTATTTGTTCTTGTGTAAGGTTTTGTTAGTTTATGTTTTTAAGGGGATTTGTCAATTTCATTTATCAGTTTTTTTGGCATAAAGTTATTTAACTCGCATTATCATTATCTGCAGAGTCTTTAGTGTTGTTATCTGTCTCCTTTTTGGTACTGTAATTTGTCCTATCTTTCTCTCTCCCTCTCTCTCTCCCTCCCTCCCTCCCTTTCTCTGTGTCTCTCTCTCTCTGATTGGCCTGGTTACAGGTATATCAATATTATTGACTTTTTCAAAGAACTTGCTAGGTTTCTTTATTGTTTTCCTTTATCATTTCATTGATTTCTCCTCTGATCTTTATTCTGTTTTCTGCTTACTGTGGGCTTAACTAACTCTTCTTTTTCTCATTTCTGAAGGTGAAAGCTGAGGTCCTTGATTTGAGACCTTTATTCTTTATAATATAGACCTTTACTCTTTATAAAAATTTAGTGCTATAAGTTTCCCTCTAAGTCCTGCTGTTTAACAGCATCACATACATTTTGATATATCACTTTCATTTCATTCATTTTAGAATACTTTGTCATTTTCTTTTTGACTTATTCTTTAACCCTTGGGTTAGTTTCAACTATGTTGTTTATTATATAAATATTTGGAAATTTTCTGGAGATCTTTCTGTTATTGATTAATTCTATTGTAGTTAAAGAATATTCTTTCTATGACTTGAATCCTTTAAATTTATTGAGACTATTTGTATAGGTTAAAATCTGGTTAGTCCTTGGGACCTGAGTAGAATGTGTATTCTATTGTTGTTGGGTAGAATATTCTATAAATATCAATTAGGTCAAGTTGATGGATAGTTTTATTCCAGTCTTTTACTGATTTTCTGTCTACTTATTCTGTAGAATACTGTGAGAGTAGTGTTGGAGTTTCCAACTGTAATTCTGAGTTTTTCTGTTTTGTTTTTTTTTTCCTTCTTCTTTCAGTTCTGTCAATTTTTGCTTCAGATACTTTGAGGCTCTGTTGTTATTTGCATAAACATTTAGGATTGTTATTAAATTGACCCCTTTGTTCTGAAGTGGCATTCTTCATCCCTGGCAATATTCATTTGTCTTAAATCTATCTTCTCTGATAATAACATTAGCATGGTTTATCTTTTTTCCCATCCTTTCACTTTTAGCTTATTTTTGTCTTTACAGGAAAAGTTTGTTTTTTGTAGAAGCATTTTGGTACTTTTCCTCTGTGTTTCAATTGGGGTGGTTTCTATTGCCGTGTCAACGTCACCAGTCTTTTCCCCTTCCTTATTTAATCTGCCATGAATCAACGTCTGATATAATTTTCATCTTGGAGGTTGTGTTAGAGGTATCATCTAGAGGTTAGGTTTGCTCTTTAATATTTTTCATGTCAGTAGTTAACTTTTTGATTATATAGAATACTGTTGTAATACCCATTTTAATGTTCTTGTCTGATAATTATACTATCTATGTTAGTTCTATTTTAGTTTTGGTTGATTTTCTCCAAACTCAGAACATTTTCCTGCTTCTTTGCATGCCTCATAATTTTTGTTTTTATTGAATTCCAAACTGAATTTTATCTCATTGCATGCTGATATCTTTGTATTCTTAAAAATTTTGTTTTGGGATAGTTTTAATTTATTCTGGGACGGTTAAGTTATGTGGAAACCATTTGATCCTTCTGGGTTTTGCTTTTAGGTGATATCAGAGAAGCATTTAGTATAGGGATAATTATTTACCATGACTAAGACAAGATCCTTCTGAGTACTATTCCCAATTTTTCACGAATTATGAGGTTCTAGTCTGGCTGGTGAGAGTAGCCAAGTATGAGTACTTCTGATTGTTTGGCTGCCTCTTTCCCTGGTCTCAGATCTTTCCCTTGCATGTACTGATGAGTACTCTGCTGAATACTCAGAGGGACCCTCTATAGATTTCCAGATTCTTCTCTGGGCTACACACTCATATTTGGCTCTGTGAATTCTCCTTATCTTGCTCCCCACCAGTCTCCCAGCTTAGTGTCTGATGATTCCCTAGCTCTGCCTAGGGTCCTTTTCCCTGTGTCATGCCTGGGAATTTTCTGAAAGCGGTAAGTGTTTTGTATGTCTTAAGCAGAAGAGGAAAGATGATGCATATTCCTTAATCTTGGCCAGAACAAAAGTTTTGCAGCCATTAATATTTCAATGTGTTGACGGTATATAATGATTCACAAAAAATGATCAAAGTTTTTATGAAAATCCTGTCTCTGGGTACATATCTTAGTAGTGTAGTGTCTGACTCTTTGCAACCCCATGGACTATAGCCCACCAGGCTCCTCTGTCCATGGGGTTCTCCAGGCAAGAATACTGGAGTGGGCCTCCATTTCCTTATCCAGGGTACATAACTTAAGCACCTCTAAAAATGAAAGAGATACTGTTCACATAAAAATATTCTGTACAGCATTATTTGTGATGGGGAGTTAGAAGAAATCTAAGAAAAGAAGAGTGGTTAAAATTACAGCATATCTGTGCACTGAAATATTTGGGGGTTATTTTAAATGATAATTCCAAAGATTTTCAATGTTAAAAATGCTTAATATTTAATATTAAATTCATTAATGATATGGTAATTAATATACCATGGTATATCATCATTTGTTGTTGTTTTTCATCATTAAAACCTTGTAAAACATTCATCTGGATAAAGACTCAAAGAGAATACACCAAATGACAGCATTTTAGGGAGATTGAATAGATTTAAAGAATGTATTCATCATTGTCCTGGAATCCATCAATTTGGAATTAATTGGGGAATTATTCTTTTAAATTTATCACAAAATATTTGAAGTATAAAAAGATATAAAGAAAAATAAGATAGCTGTGGACACACTGTTAACCTTAAATCAAAATTAATAGTGTCATTGACGCTGCCTTGCATGGCACCCAGCAGTTAAGTCTTTCTTCCCCTCCTGTCCTGACTACTACCCTTATTAATCTCTCATCCTTTTACAGTCCTGTGTATATGTTTGCAAACTTCTTATAAATGTATTATGTTATTTTTCTGTGACTTAACAAGATTAAGACTCATCCTGGTGTATTTGTTTTTGTCATAGAGTGGCATATTTGTGTATGGATACACAGTTTCACGAGCCATCTCCTGATCATGGACATTTGAGTTGCCTCAATTATCCAGTGTTACAAGCACTGACGTTATTAAAATCCTTATATGTATGCCCTTGTGCACGTGTGTGAGAATTTCTCTAGGTTAGAACATGTTAGTGTGACAGAAGGTACAGATTTGTGAGGCTGACAGTTACGTTTGATGGAGCTGGGTTTTATAACCTTTCTCATTTTACCTGTTCTCTGGAAGAAAGGTTGCTTTACATCTCTAGATGTGTATTAAAAAGATTGTAAATTGATTCTTAATCAAAGAAAAATACCATAAATTGCATTGTTAATCAGATGAACTGAAATTTAAATGACAATCTGAAACCTTCCTGGTTAATCCTTATAGCTGTGCCTTAGTTGTCTAGAATCAGGGGAGTCCCTTAAAAGTTTCAGTATTGATTTGGCACCATTGATAAGATGATTCCTTATGTGTAAGCCACTGTGTGAGGGGCTCCTGGGATTGTCCTGTTGGCCCACCCTCGGTGGCAGTCACCTCCCAGCAGCCCTGTGAGCTTCAGTGCGTGCAGTCTGTGCCCACGTTCTCATCCAAAGGCCTGTGCTCAGCTCAGCCGTCCACCCCGGCTCCTCCACAGCCTGTCTTGTTGCCACCAGTGTTTTCACAGGATAGGAAGGACCACCTGGCTCCAGCCCCCACCTTGTCGTCACGTGTTGTGAAGCACTGTCTTCTCTCTGCTGACCTTCTCCTTGGACCACAGCCAGCCATCACTTCCTGATGTCCCTTGACAGTTTCATGGAGGTGGATTCTTCTGGGGCCTGTTCAGCTTTTCAGGGAGGGATGAGGGGGAACAGCTAGAAGATTTCAGAACCCTCCGCCTCTGATCACCTCCCTAAAGCAAGACCACCTACCAGCTGGGGACCCAGTGGTGTTGCTTCCCTTCGCAAGGCCCCTCTCTCTGACTCTGAGGCTCTTGGCTCCGCACAGAGAGGAGGAGAGAAAGATGAGCCTCAGGGCCTGCTGTGGATCGAGGCCGATCCCCGCCCACCCCAAACCCCACCCCCAGAAGGAAGCTTTTTAAAGTAAGACTAGCTGACTTTATTCTTTTCTCATTTCTAATAGACTGCGATTTGTATGTGATTATTATTTACTAATCACATACCATTCAGCTGCAGCGCCTGCCAGTATCTCCACCTCCTCTGTTACTCCTTTAGCACTTTGCTCAGACAGAACACATTCATGGTTTGTTTTTTTTAAAAATAATTTTGTGGCTTGTATTTTATTTATTTGCATTGGGGTCTAGTTGCTTTACTGCGTTGTATTAGTCTCTGCTGTACAATGAAGTGAATTAGCTGTATGTATTCATTTATTCCCGTCTTCTTGAATCTCCCTCTCACCCGCCCCGCCAATCCCATCCATCTAGGTCACCACAGAGCACCGAGCTGAGCTCCCGGTGCTATATGGCAGGTTGATTTTTAAATCTTTTCTCTTTTTCATTTATTTTCAGGGGAGGCAGTGCTGTTTTGCATGTGGGATCATAGTTCCCCGACCAGGGATCGAACCCATGCTCCCTGCATTGGAAGCATGTAGTCTTAACCACTGAGCCACCAGGGAAGTCCCGAACACACTCATGTTTTAAACCAATCTGCGCAGTGAGTTTTCCTTCTTGTGTAAGGTTGGTGCTCCCTGAAGACGTGTCTGTTTCGGTTTTCATCCCTGTCTTACTCTGAGCTCCTGCCTCCAACTTGCTTCCTCTGTAGACCTTTCTTCCCAGCAGTCCCTGGCTTCCCTCTCCTCCATCAGAAGTCAAAGAGAGCTCTTCATGGGGGTGACTAAGAGCCACAGAGATGGTCAGGTGTCCCTTCTTTATGTATTAGTAGGAGCATATGTAGTGTTTATCTGGCCTGAAGCTTATATGAGTTGGGGTATAAAAGTGAAGATTTTAGAATGAGAAGATGAGTCACAACAAATTATAGATTATTAAAGGCTGACAGATACCACAGACCATCTCAAAAACTAGGAAAAAATCTTAATGTTCTTATTGCTCATCTCACTAACATGCTTCTATAATACAATGTTTCCTGCATTTTTGACTGTTTTCTAACCTCTTAATACTGCAGTGATATTTATCACATTTTCTATAGAGAAATCAAGGAAGTAATTCAGTCTTTGTTCTGGTATGACCAACTAAAATTTGTTTTATATTATTGATAGTTTAGAGTGAGGATCAGCAGACTTTTTCTGTAAAGGATCAGATGATAAATATTTTGGGGCTTGGGAGCCACGTGGCTTGTGTAGCAACTGATCAACTCTGCCTTTCTGTGCACAAGCAGTCCTGCTCAGTATGTATGGATGTGGCTGTATCCCAACAAAACTTTATTTATAAAAACAGGCAATGGAGCAGATTTGGTCAATGGGCTGTAATTTGTTGGACTGTAGTTTTGCCAACCCTTGCTTTAGACTGTTTCTTTCATCTTCACAGGTCCTTTATGGTAATCTCTTGGAAATGTCTAGAATATTTGCAAATGGGGGGGGACCTCCATTAGTGTTGTTTCATGTAGGAGCTGTAGGAATTGGAAGTATATACCACAGACAAGCTTCCAGCTCTTTCCATCCAAAGTGCTGGTTTTCTTCCCATCTTGTATTTGAGGGTTCCTCACACTGAGGTCACATTTATATTGCAGTCTGAGCTCTGGCCCTGCCCCTCGGTCACACAGTCCACTGAGTTGCCACACCGGGCTGCAGGAATGTTTTAAGGAATCATTCCTTCATCAGGACAACCAGCAAAAATCTAACTGTACATGGAAGAAATGATAAACCGTGTAGATACATCCCACTAAACCCCTACTTCACTTCCCTGAGCTAGATCTTCCAAATGCTCATGATGGTTCTACCACCTGCCATCTGAGAAAGTGTGGTGGAGGGAACCAGCATGGATACAGACCGTGGGCTTAAGCAATGGTGTTAAAGTGCCTTCCTTTTGAGGCCATCAGAACATATGGCTGGGGCCCTTCCTGAGGTCTGGGAAGAGTGAGGGCCTCTGATACTAATAACCCCTGTCCCCAGCGTAGGTTACATTTATCTCCTGGCGGATGGATGCTTGAACCTTACTTTTCTTTGTGGAAAGGAAGCATGTACCCACTGAAAATGAGTTTCAGTAAGCTGAGAAGAGGCATAATTTCCAAGGCCTGTTTCTTCTGGGGCCCCCGAAATCATAGCCCGAATGCAGCAGGCTTCTTCCCCTGCTCTTGAGTCTGAGTTTGGAGGAAGTGACATGTGTTAGTGTGTCCTTGGGCACCAGGAGGGAGTGTGTTGCATCTTGGCCTGATAACTGGTGTGAAGAGGGATACACATTGCTGAAATTCTTCTCTGACTTAGAAATGCCGCCTGCTGCTGCTCCCATCTGCCCCTGGGACTTCAGGCTGGGCTTTGCTTGTCCCCGGTTAGAGCCCATTCGCCTGTAAGCTGACCTTGAGGCCAGAGCTTCCCCCAGGAGGGAGTTGCAGGGCCCTTGTAAGAGTGTGGAGGGTGCTGGCACATAGAATCTGCTGATGGAAATCGTGGCAGGCCACTGTATATATTCTGATCATCCTCTTATTTCACTTGGAAAGGCATGACCAGTAGTTCCTCAAGCTTACAAGAGCCAAATATGTATTGTCATCTCTTACTTGGTTTTCCCTGCAGCCCCCTGAGAAACATCATCATCTCATTTTTTTCGGAGGAAGGATTTGAAGCATCTGAGGTCAATTCGCTTATACAGACTTGCTTGTTTGATAAGAGGTGATGCTGCCTGGCCTCAGACCCAAGTTTCCTGGCTTCTGGATCCAAACTCATGACCACTTCCCTGGCCTACCCCCTGCTTCTCTTCTTCCAAGGCTGATGTGGAGCGAGGGGTCCAAGCATTCGCCATTCCTGACAGCTCTGTCCATTTGGATGAGGGGGATCCAGCCAGATGGGCCTAGCAGGGTGCCTGGCGCTTAGCAGATGCTTGTGGCTGCTGGCATGAATGGATGCATTTGTCAGTCCTGGGAAAAGCCAAGAGAGTCTGGGCCAAACGGAGGGCAGCGCCTCGCACAGACTGCTGTATAGTGTGCTGCTAAGACTAGCGTGAGTCCTGCAGCAAAGCTGTACGCTAGTCTTCAGTGAAAACTTTTCATAGTTTTTTACTTTAAATTCATTTATTTTTTAATTGAAGGATAATTGCTTTACAGAATTGTGTTGGTTTCTGCCACACATCAACATGAATCAGCTATTTTTTTCTTTCTTCAGTTGTAAAGAGCAAATGGGTTGCTTATTTTGTGTTGAAAGAGAATCTTTAATTGTAGGATATAAAGCAGTGTTTGTCAGTTGTTTTTCAAATGATCACCTTCCTCGGGAGCCTTTTAATATACATGTTGTCCTTAAGTACCCTCATTCAACCCCCATGAAGTTTTGATGTCCCAGACTATGTATCTGTTACGTACTATGTCCCTGTACAGGAACATAAACCATTTGAATACATATTGAAGGTATTTTTGCCCCCAAGAACCGATTTTCTTGTGCTCACTCCTGTTGAGAATGCATGGTCTGAAGTGTGTATTCAGTTTTAGTAGCTGGTGACTTGTGAAATGCTCATATATTTATAGAAATGAAAACAAAATACTTGCCAATGACAGCCCTTAATGACCATTAGCATGGCAAAACAATCAGCTCTAATGAGCATGTGATTACAGCTGCCAGGAAATAGCTATTAAATGAATGGGAGTCTAATGTGCTGGCCGCGGAGACGGGATGGGTGGTGGTGAGGTCCACGGACGCATGTCCTTGTGGCCTCATCAGCTCCCCGGAGGCTGCACTAGTTTTAAACCTGCTTGTGCTCAGGGAGGCGCCCAGCACCACTGGAGCTCACACTCAGTGCCAGAGACATCATCTTAGTTGCTTTGGGGATTTCCTGCCGTGGATATTAGGCTATTGGCTTTTAGTCAAGTAGTGTTTTGATATGATTTTATTTTTACTTATGGTAGTAAGATATATATATCATATACTTTACCATTATTACTATTTTTATTGTACAGTTCAGTGACATTAATTACCTTCACAAGGTTGCACTAACATTGCCACTATCTCCTAAAATTTTTCATCACCCAGACAAAATCTGTACCCATTAAGTGGTAACGCCTCATTCTCTCCTCCCCCACCCCCTTTTCTTGTCTCTCTGAATTTGCTTGTTCTAGACATTTCATGTAAATACAGTCATCCAATATGTGCCCTTTTGTGACTGGCTAGTTACACTTGGTATGAATTTTTTCAAGGTTCACTCATGAGTCTGATAGGATTGTTAAACGTGCCTCTGTTAAATGCATTCACACATACTTCAGTTTTTTGGAATGAAGATAATTAGTGGACATGCACAACCAATGGCGAGATTTATTATTTACTTTTCTCATGTTAAAGGAAGTTCATTATTTTTCTTCTCTGCCTTTCTTTGAATGTCACCAACTTGACAGATATGAATGAGTCACAATAGGAAGGTTTCTAATTCTGTGACTATTAAGCATATTTTGGTTTTGTTCTAGATCATAAAATACACGTAAAATAATATCATAAAATACATTTGGCAAGCTCATAATACTTCTAAAGAATTCAGGCTTGGCATGAACTGTGGAAAATATTGTCAATAAGCCTGCAGGCACTCAAAAAAAAAAAATAGGAGTAGTACGAGAGGACATCCTTGACTGATTCCTGATATCAGGGAGAAAACATTGAATTTTTTCATCAAATACGATGTTAGTTGTAAGTTCTTTTTTTTTCCATAGAGCTTTCCTGTCAAGTCTAGAGAGCTTCCCTCTGTTCTTAATTTGCTGAAATTTTTTTTTATGGTTGAATGTTGGGTTTCGTCCGATGCTTTACCTCCATCAGTTGATGTGATCATCTAATTTTTCTCCTATAGACAATTGATATGATATACTACATTGAGTTTCACATATTGAACCAGCCCTTGTGTTCTTGAATAGACCCTGCTTCACTATGGAGTATACATTTTAAAATATATATTACATATCAAAGAAAAAACAAGTTCAGGTTTGGGACTTCCCTGGTGATCTGGTGGCTAAGACACTACCCTCCCAGTTTTGATCCCTGGTCAGGGGACTAGATCCCATATACCGCAACTAAATATCTTGCATACCACAGGCTCAGCCAAATAAATCAGTAACTAAAAAAATTATTCAGGTTTAACTAAGTTGTAGGCAAGTGACCACTACATAGGATCCACATTTTTAAAAAATCCTTGAAACTCCACTGTAGAGGTTCACAATAAGGTAATTGAATCCTCTGGGAAGAAGGGAAGGGATTGTCATATTTAGAAACATAATTTTTTGTATTACATGATGCTGTGATTTTAAAATAATGTTTACAAGTGAAAATTTGGACTTGGGTCTATCAAACAGGCACCTGTGTAAAGCTTGGCAAATATGAGGAGGCCCAGGAGCCATTTCTAGCAATTTGGAGCTTGGGGGCAAGCAGGCTGGACTGGTGCTCATTTCACATGCTAGCAAGGTCATGCTCAAAATCTTTCAAGCCAGGCTTCAACAGTATGTGAACCGAGAATGTACAAGCTAGGTTTAGAAAAGGCAGAGGAACCAGAGGTCAAATTGCCAACATCTGTTGGATCATCAAAAAAGCAAGAGAGTTCCAGAAAAACATCTACTTTTGCTTCATTGACTATGCTAAAGCCTTTGGCTGTATGGATCACAACAAACTGGAAAATTATTAAAGAGATGGGAATACCAGACCATCTTACCCATCTCCTGAGAAACCTGTATGTAGGTCAAGAAGCAACAGAACCGTACACGGAACAACAGACTGGTTTGGAACTGGGAAAGGAGTACAGCAAGGCTGTATGTTGTTACCCTGCTTATTTAACTTCTCTGCAGAGTACATCATCAAAATGCCGGGCTGGATGAATCATAACCTGGAATCAAGATCGCTGGGAGAAATATCAACCTCAGATATGCAGATGATATGACTCTAATGGCAGAAAGCAAAGAGGAACTAAGGAGCCTCTTAATGAGAAGAGTGAAAAAGCTGGCTTAAGTCTCAACATTCATAAACCTGAGATCATGGCGTCCGGTCCCATCACTTCATGGCAAAAGAAGGGGAAAAACTTGAAACAGTGACAGGTTTCTCTTCTTGGGCTCGAAAATCACTGTGGACGGTGACTGCAGCCATGTAATTAAAAGATACTTGTTCCTTGGAAGGAAAGCTATGACAAACCTAGGCAGCATGTTAAAAAGCAGAGACAGCAATTTGCTGACAAAGGTTCATATACTCAGAGCTATGGGTTTTCCAGTAGTCATGTACAGATGTAAAAGTTGGACCATAAAGAAGACTGAGGGCCAAAGGCTGATGCATTTTGAATTGTGGTGCTGGAGAAGACTCTTGAGAGTCTCTTGGACAGCAAGGATATCAAAGCAGTCAATCCTAAAAAAATTAACCCTGAATATTCTTTGGAAGGACTGAGGCTGAAACTGAAGCTTCAATACTTTGGCCACCTGATATGAAGAGCTGACTCATTGGAAAAGACCCTGATGCTGGGAAAGATTAAGGGCAAGAGGAGAAGGGGGTGGCAGAGGATGAGATGGTTGGATGGCATCACCAACTCGATGGACATGAGTTTGAGTGAACTCCAGGACATAGTGAAAGATAGGGAAGCCTGGCCTGCTGCAGTCCATGGGGTCCCAAAGAGTCGGACAAGACCGAGTGACTGAACACAGCAGAGCTGGGCTGGTGGGAACCAGCACCACATACCTGGTCCCCATCATCACTGCCCCAGGGAGATCAGGGAAAGTGGTCGTCAGGATGTGGGAACATTATTTTTCCTGTTTGCCTTTGAGTTTGATTAGAAGCAGGTGCTGATAGTGTGGAGAGAGCCCTACCTAACCAGGCATTGCCCTCAGGTCATGGTTTGGTTTAGCAGTGACCAGGGGTTCATATCTCCTGGTTATGCAGGAGAATCACTTGGGGATGATTTTGACAAAAACAGATGCCAATTAAATCAGATGTGGGGCTGGAGAGGTTAGTGTGTGTGTGTGCATGCCAAATCGCTTCTGTCATGCCTGACTCTTTGGGACTCCATGGACTGTATCCCGCCAGGCTCCTCTGTCCATGGGATTCTCCAGGCAAGAATACTAGAATGGGTTGCCATTTCCTCCTCCAGGGGATCTTCCCCACCTAGGGATCGAGCCCACATTTCTTATGTCTCCTGCATTGGCGGGCGGGTTCTTTATCACTGGTGCCACCTGTGAAGCCCAGAGGGCGTGGGGAGCTGTGGTTTAAGGCTTCTGAGACAATGATCTTTCCCTGAGAACCCTGAGTAGGTCAGTGTCTTAGACGCTGGTCGCCAAGATAATCACAGGATTCAGATCCTTTTCAAGGGGCAGCAGGGGGAAACCCAGGAAGGAGCCAGCACCCTGTAGGTGGTCCTGCAGCAAATCCCATCCTGATGCAGATTCTCTAGCAGTTGGTAGAATTAGTAAGGGAAGGAGTTTGATAAGGTAGGTTTTTCTGGAAGTTAAAATTCTAAACATGTTGAAATCGTAAATGGAGAGAAATGCAGAATTAATATGCTGGAAAATACTTCGATTGTTTTATGTAGTGCTCCAAAGTAAACTGTTTCAATGGAGTCTCATCTGGCATTCCAGAACTGCAAGTATTAATATAAAGACCTATTAGAAGAGTGCCTCCTAGTGCCAGACACTTAGTATTACATCCCCCTAGGGACTTGAATGTTTCCAAAATGTAGGATTTTGGAGCTGGAGGGCCTTGGAGGGCTTCAGGAGGAATCCTGTATCTTCCAGATGATGGACTTAAAGCCCAGAGAGATTAACTAGCATAATGTCATCAACAAGAACTGCCTGACCATCACCAAGTGTATGCTAATACATAATCCCATTTCATCCTGACAACATAGAGTTCAGATGGGATGGTTCTTCCAATTTACAGATGTGTAAACTGAGGCCCAGGAGGCTGGGTAGCTAATACGTTTTTGAAAACTAGGGAATGGTGGAGGCAGCATGAAGGCCGGCTTCTCCCTGGGTCCAAGCCCAGTGAGTTGTTCTTGATGCTGTGCTGCCCTGAAAGAGGAAATGAGCAGAAGCGTGGAGGTACCTTTTCTCTTCTCCTGCCAGGGAGCTCCTCTGTCTCCTTGAGGCTCAGTATGGCCCCCCTTTACGGTCTGGCTCTGTCATCCTCCTCCAGGAAACCTGCTCTAATTACTCAGGCTCACACCAACCCTGCCCTTCTCTGAATCTGGGTGTTTTATGAGCTCTGTCCCACCCTGCTTGGGCTTAATTGCTCTCTCCAATCTTCATGCCTCTTGCCTCTGTCACAGAGGCTTACAAAGGAAAGCCATGCACGAGGGGATGTCCCGTGTGTATGCCTCCTGTGTGTCCCCTCCCCAGGGCAGGGGAGGAGCTGCTTCTCCCGGGGTCCATCAAGGGAGCCCTTGCTGCTGACACACGGTGCTGCCCAAGGTCCCTGTGGGAACAGCAGGGTTAGATTGAGTCCATGAGGTGAGTAGGACGGCCCAGTCACTGCTGAACCTGTGGAGTCTACTTCTGGTTCATTTCATCTCTGGCTCAGGGGTGTCTTGGGAAGGCTATGGGCTTCCACTGGTATTTCATTGGATGTAAGTCCTGGAGATCATTATAGAACAGATGATTAAAATAGCTGTTTTTCTTTTCATGGAGACATTAGGAGTCTGCCAACATGGTTTAGAAGCTCAGGACCTGCTAATACAGTAAACCTGTCTTCACTCCTTTGGTTCGTCCTTATCTAAAAAATGGAAGAATGTGGAATGACAGAGACTGAGCAGAGGTGTAATTGAGGCCACGGAGGCCCAGCAGTATTAAGACTCCCTTCGTGGAGGCTTACTTTGAAAACTTTAGCAGGGGGATCTGGAATTTAAACTTTGATGCTGATGGGGCAGAACAACATCCCATATGTGGCATTAGATGAGAGATGAGGATACAGAGAGTTTTGCTACATGATATCCTGGTAGGAAGGTCCAGCAGGAAGAACAGACAGAAAATCCTGTTTTAAGGGCTCTGCATAGCCTCTCTTTGGAGAGTTACAGTTGAGGCTTACAAGTGTTAAGTATTTTAAAATTTATTTTAGGGACCTTTTTTTCAGCAAACGGGCATTCAAGGGTAGAGAGAGGTTAGTCAGTTTTTCCAAGAATGCTTTTGAAAATTTGCATTGCAAATACTGCTAAATGTCAGCAGGGGACTCAAAACTTTGACACCTTGTTGGAGCTCTTGGTGCTGATTAAATTCTTGTCTCCAGTCTAGAATTGGCAGCTTATTCTCCTTAATTTTCACGCAGTAATCAGTGCTGAAAGACTATTTCTTTGACAGTTGCCCTTGGGGGAAACTGGGCCTGGGCTTGTTATTTAGAGCAGACAGGACAGGGGAAGAGGATAGTAACAAGGCAGACGCCAAGGTCTCCACTTGGTTCCAAGAATGTCAACCGTATCAACCTCTCTTCAGTATTTACTGTGCGTTTTGGTGCTTAATGGAAATTGGGGATTGGCAAATCCATTTCAGAGTTAACAAGAGTAAATTTTAATGGTCTGATAAAAGTAAGTTAAAATCCCTTTTTAAGATGAGTTAGCTCTTTCCAGGAGATAAGGTTTTAGTGATGGACATGGTTTTTTCCTTCCTGAAGATAACCTCAAGAACTCTCCTGGCAGAGAGCCAGAACCACTGTGTTCTGGTTTAAGGAAGTGTTGTCCATAATCTTGTGCTTCCAAGGCCTCTTGGGGGACAGGGAATAGTGAATATACCCAACCACACAGCAACATTCATCTTCACTCCCAAAGGGCAAGTCACAGATCACCCTCTTCCAAAAAAAAAAAAAAAAAAAAAAAAAAATCCTCAAACAAGAAAACCAACTCTGGTGACCACTCATGATGGTTTGCAGCAGAAAGCTGACTTTGTGGGTAAGGTAATTTTTCTTTAATTTTTCATATGTCCAGTCTGTTATTTTCTGTACTTTTAGTTGAAATAAATAGGCATTATTTGCAATCACATTTTCAAGTGTTAAAATCTCTGATCCAATGGAATGGCTGTAGAATAGATTTTCCTTCCTACTGCTTTTGTCAAATGAAAATCAGATCAAGACTGGGAAAATGTATTTGAGGAGGTCTAGGGAGCTAAAGTCTAGGCATGATAACTGTGCTTAACAATACTGTGTTGAATTCTGAAAATTTGCTGAGAGAGTAGAGTTGTGTTCTTTCAGCATGCACACAAATGGTAACTATGTGAGGAGGTTTTATGTGAATTAGCTTGATTTCATGATCATTTCATTGTGTATGTGTTCAACATCATCATGATATATACCTTAAATATAAACATTTTTTATTTAAAAATATAATTTTAAAAGTTCAGGAAAAAAGAATGATAAAGTAAATGGTACACAACATAAACAATTAGTGGAGCTATGTAAAATGTCTTTGGGTAAACAAGAGTTACTTGCACTGTTTCTGCAACTTTTTTTGTTATTTTGAAATTATATCAAAATTAAAAGTTACCCCAAGATGCAAAAAATAAGTAGTAGGGAGGTGATGCACAAAGGTACATTGAAATACTCAGAGAAATCTTTTGTTTCATGGTAGAACTCTAGAGTCGAATATACAAGTGGATGCTTCATTTACAAATAAAAGCTTTGTCCAAGACATAAAAAAGGGCTAGTTTATAGTCAAATGTGTGATATGCCTATAGTTATTTCAGTGCTTTTTTTTTTTTTTTAACCCAACCACATTATGTTAAAAAATCCTCTGGCCTAAACTGTATAATTCCCTTAAGAAGGTCATGCAGCTCTGGAATCTCCGAGCCAATTTACAGAGTACGTGTGACCTATAATTTCACTGTAATATTGAAGGAAAGAATGGATGAGGGGCTCATTAAAAGACTACTCAGGGCAGCAGTGTTTAAGAGCTCTTTGTTTAAAAAGTCAGATGACTCTGCCAGGAAGGAATTATCTTTCAGCTTCTTCCATGGCATTTCTGGCATCTGGACATGAACAAGCAGGCAAATAACTGATGGGGGCTTGTTTTCTTGGGGTTGTGGTCTCTGATGTATAAGAAGTTCTTTTTTAAAAAACAATAAAAAATTATATCTTTAAAAAAATTAGCTCTGGTTTTTGGAATTAATATTAATATTTTATATTTAAGAACTTTTCTTAAAAGCAAGACACATGCAACTAATTCAAGTTTGATAGTCTTAGGATTGAAGCCCTCCATGGGAGCAGAAGGTTCAGAGGTAAAGGAGCCCAGACCGGGTAGACAGGAAGTTGAAAGGTAGGTTAGAGGCTGGGGATGGAAGGGACCTTGGGCCTTATCCCCAGGCGGAGGGAGCCAGATGGTCTGCCAACTTCAGTTGATTTAGCTAATGGTTTAGAAGATTCAATGGCAGCATCTTTCATAGATTAGAAAGAGTAAAATCAAGGTAGGTGGACCAGCTGGGTCATCAGTTGCTGTAATCCAAGAGAGATAATGGAAGCTGGACCTGAGGCAGTGATGGAGGGAAGGAAAGGTGAATTTGAGGCCTGTTTCAGAGGAAAATGGAGGGAATTAGAGGAATCACTGGAGGTGAAGGATAACAGAAGGGAAGGAGTTTGGAATAATAGATTCCAAACTTTTGTGGCTGAGATCTACAGGAGAAAACTCATATATATATATTTTTTATTTTTATTTTTTCACTTTATAATATTGTATTGGTTTTGCCACACATCAACATGAATCCGCCACAGGTGTACACGTTTTCCCAATCCTGAACCCCCCTCCCCCCTCCCCCCCAACACCATCCCTCCAGGTCATCCCAGTGCATCAGCCCCAAGCATCCTGCACCCTGCATCAAACCTAGACTGGTGATTCGTTTCTTATATGTTATACATGTTTCAATGCCATTCTCCCAAATCATCCCACCCTCTCCCTCTCCCACAGAGTCCAAAAGTCTGTTCTATACATCTGTGTCTCTTTTGCTGTCTTGCATATAGGGTTATCATTGCCGTCTTTCTAAATTCCATATATATGTGTTAGTATACTGTATTGGTGTTTTTCTTTCTGGCTTACTTCACTCTGTATAATTGGCTTCAGTTTCATCCACCTCATTAGAACTGATTCAAATGTATTCTTTTTAGTGGCTGAGTAATATTCCATTGTGTATATGTACCACAGCTTTCTTACCCATTCATCTGCTGATGGACATCTAGGTTGCTTCCATGTCCTGGCTATTATAAACAGTGCTGCGATGAACATTGGCGTACACTTGTCTCTTTCAATTCTGGTTTCCTCAGTGTGTATGCCTAGCAGTGGGATTGCTGGGTCATAAGGCAGTTCTATTTGCAGTTTTTTAAGGAATCTCCACACTGTTCTCCATAGTGGCTGTACGAGTTTGCATTCCCACCAACAGTGTAGGAGGGTTTCCTTTTCTCCACACCCTCTCCAGCATTTATTGCTTGTAGACTTTTGGATCGCAGCCATTCTGACTGGCGTGAAATGGTACCTCATTGTGGTTTTGATTTGCATTTCTCTGATAATGAGTGATGTTGAGCATCTTTTCATGTGTTTGTTAGCCATCTATACATCTTCTTTGGAGAAATGTCTGTTTAGTTCTTTGGCCCATTTTTTGATTGGGTCATTTATTTTTCTGGAATTGAGCTGCAGGAGTTGCTTGTATATTTTGGAGATTAGTTGTTTGTCAGTTGCTTCATTTGCTATTATTTTCTCCCATTCCAAAGGCTGTCTTTTCACCTTGCTTATAGTTTCCTTTGTTGTACAGAAACTTTTAATTTTAATTAAAATTAAAAGGTCCCATTTTTTTATTTTTGCTTTTATTTCCAGTATTCTGGGAGGTGGGTCATAGAGGATCCTGCTGTGATTTATGTTGGAGAGTGTTTTGCCTATATTCTCCTCTAGGAGTTTTATAGTTTCTGGTCTTATGTTTAGATCTTTAGTCCATTTTGAGTTTACTTTTGTGTATGGTGTTAGAAAGTGATCTAGTTTCATTCTTTTACAAGTGGTTGACCAGTTTTCCCAGCACCAATTGTTAAAGAGATTGTCTTTTCTCCATTGTATATTCTTGCCTCCTTTGTCGAAGATAAGGTGTCCATAGGTGTGTGGATTTATCTCTGGGCTTTCTATTTTGTTCCATTGATCTATATTTCTGTCTTTGTGCCAGTACCATACTGTCTTGATGACTGTGGCTTTGTAGTAGAGCCTTAAGTCAGGCAGGTTGATTCCTCCAGTTCCATTCTTCTTTCTCAAGATTGCTTTGGCTATTCGAGGTTTTTTGTATTTCCATACAAATTGTGAAATTATTTGTTCTAGCTCTGTGAAAAATACCACTGGTAGCTTGATAGGGATTACATTGAATCTATAGATTTCTTTGGGTAGTATACTCATTTTCACTATATTGATTCTTCCGATCCATGAACATGGTATATTTCTCCATCTATTAGTGTCCTCTTTGATTTCTTTCACCAATGTTTTATAGTTTTCTATATACAGGCCTTTTGTTTCTTTAGGTAGATATATTCCTAAGTATTTTATTCTTTTCGTTGCAATGGTGAATGGAATTGTTTCCTTAATTTCTCTTTCTATTTTCTCATTATTAGTGTATAGGAATGCAAGGGATTTCTGTGTGTTGATTTTATATCCTGCAACTTTACTATATTCATTGATTAGCTCTAGTAATTTTCTGGTGGAGTCTTTAGGGTTTTCTATGTAGAGGAACATGTCATCTGCAAACAGTGAGAGTTTTACTTCTTTTCCAGTTTGGATTCCTTTTATTTCTTTTTCTGCTCTGATTGCTGTGGCCAAAACTTCCAGAACTATGTTGAATAGTAGTGGTGAAAGTGGGCACCCTTGTCTTGTTCCTGACTTTAGGGGAATGCTTTCAATTTTTCACCATTGAGGATAATGTTTGCTGTGGGTTTGTCATATATAGCTTTTATTATGTTGAGGTATGTTCCTTCTATTCCTGCTTTCTGGAGAGTTTTTATCATAAATGGATGTTGAATTTTGTCAAAGGCTTTCTCTGTATCTTTTGAGATAGTCATATGGCTTTTATTTTTCAATTTGTTAATGTGGTGAATTACATTGATTGATTTGTGGATATTGAAGAATCCTTGCATCCCTGGGATAAAGCCCACTTGGTCATGGTGTATATTTTTATAAAATAGAACAAAAATAGAAACAGCCCTTACCTGAAATGAAGTGTACTCTGTTTGCTATTCTGTTTTGTTTATTGAAAAAGTCCATTGCTGGTTTGGATTCACTAAGTTTATTTCATAACCCACCAGTGGTGTTTAAAAATGCAAGTGTGCAGTGAGCTCCACTGTCTAGCCTGGGTGAATGGGTGCTTTTAACAGCCCCACTTTGGGATCTACTGCAGTAGACTGGCTGGCAGTGTCAAGTGTTAAGGAGGAAGCAGTTAAAACCCACCAGTGCTTCTGGCAAAACATCCAGGAGTGATCTATGGCCTGTGTTAGGGTTTCTTTTAGAAGCTCCTTTGACTGAAAGGCTTCCAACTTTAAAAAAGAAAGGAAAATAATAAGGAAAGAAGGAAAATAAAAATGGAGGAAGGGAGAAGAGGAGAAAGGAAGAAGAGAAAAAGGATTGAAAACCATGTAGTTAGATTATTGAGGCAAAGTTCTGAGCGGACCCTGACATGGGACTTGACTCCAGGCCATCCCTGTGTTGTTGTGGAGCTACATTCTAAAAGCAGAGCTTGGAGGAGTTCTGCCTGAAATGGTGAAGCACAGAGGAACCTCTCTCTCGTATTCAATGTGACTTTGTTGTTGATTAATCACTAAGTCATGTCCAACTCATTTGAACCTCGTGGACTGTAGCCTGCAGCCTCCTCTGTCCATGGGATTTCCCAGGCAAGAATACTGGAGTGGGCTGCCATTTTCTTCTCCAGGGTATCTTCCCGACCCAGGGATTGAACTTGCATATCCTGCATTGGCAGGCAGATTCTTTACTGCTGAGCCACCAGGGAAAAATACATAAAGCAACTATTTGAGGATCTTGAAAAGTAAATAGTAGTAGACAAATTGGGAAAGAAGATTAGAATTTCAAGATAGTGCTGGGATAGTGCTTTTTAACATTTTTCTTCAAGTATTTCCTGATCTGGACTCAGATCAGCCCTGAGCCCAAAGTGGCTGTTGACGTATTCATTGGGAGTTCCAGAAGAAGCTTTCTACTTCTGGCTTGAAGTAGGATGAAAAGGGACTCTAGACACTAAAAACTGTGAAAGTCCCCCATGTTTCTTAGTCTTTTTCTCTGTTATCTTGAACTCCTGCCCACAGATAATCCCATGGTGAGAACAGCTGTGATAATAATGGGAGAACAGCAGGAGCCTGCAGGCACCTACAACTTTGAGACATAAACTTCTGCTTTTATTGAGAGGAGTTGTAGTCACAAGAGCATTGGGGTGAATTCCATTTGTATTTCCCCCTGTTTTCCCACTGCTTGGCCCCAGATGTGGGCACAGTCACAAAGCGTATGTGGCAGAGCAAGGTAAATAGTGGCCCCACTCTCTGATTGAAAGACTAAGAAAGGGAGCCCCAGGGAACCTAGAAGTATACGGGAGATAATGGGAAAAGAGAAAAGTGACCTACAAAGTTTTTAATGAGCCCCTGGGCTCACCACAAACTGCATGCATGAATCTGACCCTAAACAGCACACCAAAGACTTTGAGAACCAAACAACAAGGTGGACCACTGCCCACTGCCCAGTGGCCTCCAGACTAGCCACTGGGTGGTTGGCATGCAGGGCCAGTCCAGATGGCACAACCCAGGCTTTGAAAACTGAACTGGCATTGGAATCACAGCTCAAAAAAGTCAGGTCAAAACAAGTGGTTTAAAGGGAACAAGGTTAATTGCCTGCTTAAACAAAAATGTCAACCTTTTCTGGAATATTTAAACAAAATCGTCATAATTTTCAGGGTATCCAGCATATAAGCCAAAATTAATTGACATACAATAAACCAGAAAAATTCCAGCTAGCATAGAAAAAGACAAATCTAGAGACCCCAGTGCCAAGAAGACATTGGTAGTGAATTTGTCAGTTGCTTTAAAGAAGCTAATATTTAAAAAAGAAAGTAAGAATGAACACAGTTGAAGTGAATGGAAAGATAGTCTCAGAAAAGGAATGTAAAATATAAAGAATCATTTGTAAATGGAAAATTTAGAAATTAAAAATAAATTAATATAAAAATCTCACTAGATGGACTCATTAGCAGATTGGAAATGATGGGGCTAAGTTCAGATGTACCATTAATTATATTAAATGTAACTGG
The DNA here is from genome assembly GCF_016772045.2 of Ovis aries. Classification (NCBI taxonomy): domain Eukaryota; kingdom Metazoa; phylum Chordata; class Mammalia; order Artiodactyla; family Bovidae; genus Ovis; species Ovis aries. The sequence continues at coordinate 20,903,049 of NC_056076.1, read as the reverse complement.
CCTAATCACAGTGATTAAGAGACCAAGATTTTCAGAATGGATACAAAAATAAGACCCAATTAACTGCTGTCTATAAGAAACCCACCTTAATTATAATGCTTTATTTAGTTTAGAAGCAAAAGGATACAGGAATAAATATCATACAGACATTAATAAGAAATAAAAGCTAAATTAACATTAGAGAAAGTAGATTCCAGAGTAAAGAAAATAGCAACAGATAAAGAAAGACATTATAATGATAAAAGAATTGATTCACTCAGAAATGGAAAGCATATACAGCTTCCAATACGTCAAGCAAAAACTAAGAGAAATGAAATAAGATCTGGAAAATCTTCTGTTGTAGTTGAAGACTTCAGTATTCCTCTTTTAGTAATCAATAGAACTGGTAGACTGGAAATCAGCTAAGCTATAGTGGAACTAAATTACACCACCAACCAACTAGTTCTAATAGACATTTTTAGAGCATTCTACCCAAGTATAGTAGAATAAATATTCTTTTGAGGTGCATAAAAACATTTACCAAGATAGATCATGTCCAGGATCATAAAAATAGCAAATTTAAAAGACTTGAAAGCATCTGATACATTTTCTGACCATATGAAATCAAACTAAATCAGTTATAGAAGGATAACAGGAATATCTCCAAATGTTTGGAAATTAACCAACAAACTTTCAAATAATCATATGTTAAAGAGAAATTTTCAAATAGAAATTAGAAAATAACTTGAACTAAATGAAAACAAAAATATAAATCAAAATTTGTGGGATGCAGTTGAAACAGTGCACGGAGGGAAATTTATAGCATTACATATTTCTATTAGAAAAAAAGAAAATAATCCATGATATAAACATTTTCCTTAATAAACTAGAATGTAAAAGGAAAAATAAACCCAAGTAACTAGAAGGAAAGAAATGATAAATATAAGGGTAAAAACTAATGAAACTGAAAACAGAAATAATAGAGCTGGACTATTGCAAAGCTGGACTTTCCAGATGGCACTATTGTAAAGAACTTGCCTACTGATGCAGGAGATGTAAGAGACGCAAGTTTGATCCCCAGGTTGGGAAGATCCCCTGGAGGGATGCATGGCAACCCATTCCAGTCTTCTTGCCTGGAGAATCTCATGGACAGAAGAACCTGGCAGGCCATAGTACACGGGGTTGCAGAGTCAGACACGACTGAAGTGACTTTAGCATGCACACATGCTGGGGAAAGCTAATTCTTTGACAAGCAATAAGAACAAAAATAAGCAATAATGACACGGAAAAAGAAGACACTCATTGCCAACACGCATAATGACAGAGGGGATATCATGACAGACTCCACAAACATTAAATAACTAATAAGAGGATACTGTGAACAACTGTTAGTAAATAAAATTGATACTTAGATGAAATGAGCCAATTCCTTAAAAATCACAGACTACCAAATTTCACCCAAGATGAAATAGATAACCTGACTAGCCTTATTACTGTAATAGTTATTGACTGTGACTGTTAAAGAAATCTGATTTGCAGTTAGCAGTCTTCTGAAAATGGATTCTCCAGGCTCAGATGGTTTCCTGGTAAATCTGCCAAACATTTGAAGACAAAATAAAACCAATTTTATGTAACATCTTCCAGAAAACAGAAGAGGAAATGCTTCCCAACTCATTTTATAAGACCGACATTACCATGATGCAAAACTGGGCATAGACAGGGTACTACAGGCCCCTGTTTCATGAACAGAGATGCCAAAATCCTCAGCATAATATCAACAAATCAAATTCAGCAGTATATAAAAAGAATACTGCACCAAGGCCAAGAGGGAATGCAAGGCTAGTTCAGTATTTGAAATTCACTCTGTAACCCGCTGCATTATCAGTCTGAAGAAAAACCATTTAATAATATCAGCTGATACAGAAAAAGCATTTAACAAAATTCAGCATTGATTTATGATTAAAAAAAAAAACTCTCAACAAACTAGACACTGGGAGGATCTTCTTTGCCTTGATAAAGGGCATTGTACAAAAACCTATAGTTAACATCATAATTAATGGTAAAAGACTACATTCTTTCTCTTTAATATTGAGAAAAAGCAGTTGTCCACTCCAACCACCACTACTGAATATTCATACTTAACCAGTGCAATAAGGCAAGGAAGAATAAAGGGAAGTGGGCTGAAGGGGATATAGATTGGGAAGGAAGAAATAAAATTGCTCTAGGCCACAGACATCATTATTATCGATGTAGAAAACCTCAGATAGTCTGCAGAAACATAATCCTGCAAATCCCTAGAATTAATAAGTTTAACAAAGTTACAGAATACAAAGTCAAAACAAAATTATTTTTATTCTAATGCTGAATCTCCAATACTTTGGCCACCTGATGCGAAGAACTGACCCACTGGAAAAGACCTTGATGCTGGGCAAGATTGAAGGTAGGAGAAGGGGACGACAGAGGATGAGATGGTTGGATGGCATCACCGACTCAGTGGACATGAGTTCAAGTAAGCTCCGGGAGTTGGTGATGGACAAGGAAGCCTAGCATGCTGCAGTCCATGAGATTGCAGAGAGTTGGACATGACTGAGTGGCTGAACTGAGCTAATAATAAATAGTTAGGAATGCAGAAATTTAAAAAATATATCCAATAGCTCCAAAACATGTGAAATACAAATTTAGCAAAAATCCATATACAGAATCTTTAGTTAAAAACTACAAAAAAAGCAGTGAAAACAGAGATCTAAATGACGCAATAGGATCATGGGATGCAAGATTCAATGTAGTAAAGATGTCATTCTTCCAAAATTTATCTGTAGATTTAATGCATTTCCCATAATATTAGGTTGGTGCAAAAGTAATTGCAGGGTTTGCATTACTGAAGTTTGCTGTTTGATATTGGAATATATTCTGAATAAATGTGGTTATGTTATACATCATTTTAATGCACACTTCTCGCTTTATGGTTTTTTACTAATGACTTATTACTTGCTGTTTATTTTATACTTATTTTAGACTATGGAAATGATGTTAGGCAAAAAGCAAATTAAAGCGATTTTCTTGTTTGAGTTCAAAATGGGTCATAAAGCAGGGAAGACAACTCGCAACATCGATAATGCATTGGGCTTACCAGGTGACTCAATGGTAAAGAATCTGCCTGTCAATATAGGAGATGCGGAATACTTGAGTTTGATCCCTGGGTCAGGAAGATCCCTTGGAGAAGGGAATGGCAACCCACTCCAGTATTCTTGCCTGGAGAATCCCATGGACAGAGGAACCCTGGCGGGGTACAGTCCATGGGGTCACAAGTGTCAGGCACAACTGAGCAGCAGCAGCAGCAGCAGCATCCTATCGAATAGTCAAAATGCAGTATCAGATCCATCAAATATCTGTGTGAAAAGGAACATCCATCTAAACCACACAATTCCTACAAAAATTATCTCAAAATGGATCATATATCTAAATATTAAATTTTTTTTTTTTTCTTTAGAAAATAAACCAATTGTGACTTTGTTTGGGCAGAGGGCTCTCCGCACGTTGTGTCTTAAGAGTCTTTCATCGTGTGCGTCTGTCCAGTAGATAATTGATGTGTGACCTCAGTGACATCCTCGGTATGACTGACACTTACTGATTGAGCACTCTAACAAAGACTCTGCCCTAACCCAGTCCCTATAACACCTCTGCAGAATAGGTACTACAGTCTTACTGTCTCACTTTTGAGATGAAGGAACAGAAGCACAGAAAGTTAATAAAAATGCCTCGAGAAAATTCTAAGAACAAGATAACGACAAATGGCCTGGTCTCTCTTTTCAGACCTATGCTGTCATTAGGCATGACCACCACTCGGTTCTGACATTCTGATACTCCTCATCCTTCTTCAAAATGGAAATCGGTAATTTTTGTGGCTCCTGTGACCCAGACCATCTACTTTTCCTTGCTTTTTTCTCCCCCCTTTTGTGTGAGTTTTATTCACAGGCCCTCATCCAGGCTGGTGGTTTTTCGCTTTTGGAAGCTTAGCGTCATTTTTAACCCACCTAAATCTATTTAGCGCCATCTTGTGTCTGCATTGGGTTTTGCAGAAAGGAGCTCATTGGTTTTAGGGTGGGCTCCGGTGCAGGGAGATCTAGCGTGAAAGCTTTTGCTTCTCACAATATTCTGACAAACCAGCTTGATCAGAAACTTGAATTCCATTAGATGTGGACTTTCTGGTGACTTTCTTCCTCCAAAGTGTCAGTTAGTAGAACCTTGAAGGGAAACAGATCATGGAGAGAAAACTTACAGAAGTTCTCACTTTGACTCCCTTTTCGTAGCGATGCCCTGGCTTGCTGGGCTTTCTGCAATACCAGAGGCCCTGACAAGTTAGTGGGGAGACTTTAGTCCCTGGATTTTCAGCCTTGGGAGGGGGGAAGGGTCTCCCAAGGGATGCACCTTCCAGAGACTATAAACAGCCTCCATTGTCTCCCCCTGTGCCATTGATTTAGAAGATGCTAAAGTCTGTGTTAGTTGCTCAGTTGAGTCTGATTCTGAAACCCTATGGACTGTACCCCAACAGGCCACTCTGTCCATGGAATTCTCCAGGCAAGAATACAGGAGTGGGTAGCCGATCCTTTTTCCAGGGGGTCTTCCTGAGGCAGATTCTTTACCGTCTGAGCCACCAGCGAAGCCTGGCACCTGAATCTGCTTCTTCAACAGTGGAACTCGAGTGGGAAAAGGACCGTGATGCAAACTCTTCTTCCCCGGAGGTTTGCCAGTTTGTTTTGGAAGGGAGAGGAGGAAAGAAAAAGAAAAGGGAAAAAATGGGGCAGGAAGTGCTGAATTCTCAGAAGTCTTCCATGAAGTGGGAGCTTTATCTTACTGAAGGAGGGAGGCATGTGCTGAGAAGGGTAGGCTAGTAAAAAAAATTCTAAAAACCAGGAAAAGCATTTAACACTTTGCATTATACAGTCTTATTTAGTTCCTTTTTGTGTATTTGTTTGCTTTCCAGTTAGAGAAGTAATAGGTACTTTTAATGAAAAACAAGGAAAACGAAAAAGTAGAAGACAATATATCCAAAGAAGATATATCTTGTCATAATGCTTAATATATCCTGGGGTTTCCTTTCCTTCAATGCTTGAGGAGCTTAGTATTTTATTGAATTATATAATGTTTCTAATTTTCTACTTTGTAACTATTTTATCAGAAATAGCTCACAAGTTAGGATATAGCTTTGGTAAATTACTCTGTATGCGGCATTCTAGTGGATTTTATATATACGGATGTGTGGATTTTAGTTGGTGCTTTGATGTTATAGTTGACACTTCAGTGCATATCTTTGCTTCATCCTTTTTCCTCCCTTAACGTAGGGTTATTCTCTTAGGATAGATTGCTGAAATCACATTGGCTGGGGAGGAGCTTTGAGAGGACTTTCAGGCTCTGAGTAGAGACATAGGCGAGCCACCTGTCCTGGCTGGAGGTGGACTCAGCCGCGTGGTAGTGATGGAGCTTGGGAGCCCTTTTCAGAGCCTCAGTTTTTCCTCTGTCCTATACAGCCTGGCTCTCGTATTAATAACATATATAAATCCCCACCCCCCTCAGATCTTGGGACACGGTAGAAGCTAAATGGTAACTATTGAAACTATTTTAAAAACAATTATAGCACTAAATAGATATATTAGGACTTGTACTAGTTTGCCCTGATGCCAGGAATGTGTGAAGTCAGTTACTTAACCTCTGCAACAGCTGATGACTAATCATTTCTTTTAAAAATGTCTTTGATAATTTAAGTAAAAATGCTACCTCACTATTGTTTTATTTTGCATTTTTATTATAGTCAGAATGGACAACTTTACTGTTGTAAACTAGTTTGTCTTCCCTCTTGTTGCTGTTCAGTCACTAAGTCGTGTCCAACTCTTTGCAACCCCATGGACTGCAGCTCGCCCCACTTCCCTGTCCTTCACCATGTCCCAGAGTTTTCTCAAACTCATGTCCATTGAGTCGGTGATGCCATTCAACCATCTCATCCTCTGTCACCTCCTTCTCCTTTTGCCCTCAATTTTACCTAACATCAGGGTCTTTTCCAGTGAGTTGGCTCTTCACATCAGGTGGCCAAAGTATTGGAGCACCAACTTCAGCATCAGTCCTTCCAATGAATTTTTAGGATTGACTGGTTTGATTTTGGCTTTTTTATATTGGTGTTTAGTATTTTCTTATCAACTTATAAAATAAATCATTTAAACCTTTATCATATTTGCTGTCATGTGTCCATTTATCAAGCATTATGTTTTTATATCAAAGTTTGATTTTCTTTGTGTATTACGTACTTCTCATCAGGATGAGACTGTGGTTGTAATTGTGATCTCTTCATTATAAATTTTATAGATGAATTTTGGGGGGCCTGTAATATTTCTTGCAAATAATGACAGTTTTATGTATTAATTTCTAACCATCCTACCTTTCAGTATTATTCATGTCTTGTTAGATTTGCCTGAAACTCTCTAGCATGGTATTAAATAATCATAGGATTAATGGGCATCATTTTAAAATTACTTGTGATTTTAACAGGAGTATCTCTAATGTTTTGCCACCAAATAGAATATGAATTTTGTATTTCCAAAAATATACTGTTTATTATATCAAGAATATGTTCAATTAATTGCTTAAAATTTTGAGTTTTTACATATATAAGAACATACTTTTTCTCAGAATGATTATGTGATTTTGTTATCTATTTATTGGATAAAATAATAATAAATTTTCTGACATAACACATATATTTGTATGCTTAGAATTAGTGTATACTTACATTTTGTGTTTTATTTACTGTTTTAAGTCAACACCATTTCATCTGAACTGTTTTCTACAACCTGCATATAAAGATGTGTGTGTGTAAAGCATAAAAGAAAGAATATAGGAAAAATATATCAACATATTAAGAATAATTCTAAATTATGAGATTATGAATTATTTTCATTTCACACCTCTTATTTTAAATTTTCTAAAATGAGATACTCTACTATTACCAGGAAAAAAGGGTTGCCAAAAGTGTCAATACCATGCCAATTAATTATGTCTGAAATAAGATTTAGGAGGTCAGATGTGATTCAATGAAACCTATTTATTTAGAGTATATAACCTTTGTTTATTGATTTTCTAGACATCAAATTATTTTGAAACTAAGGAAACTGAAAAAATTGAGTTAGTATTTGTTTAAAAAGTGTAATAATATTTTTTATGGATAATGACAATATGTGGTGACTGTATTTTCCTTAACTAAGAATTTATTTGGTATTGACAAATGTTTTCATGATATCTGACATTTTAAAACCCCCAAATTCTTAGAAGGGATTACAAATAATACTTAAATACATATTTATCTCCTGTCTAAGGATTCAGATAAACTTAGGATGGTTCCATAGCATCCGGGACAAGCCTGACCATAGGCTGGGGCACTGAACAGGTTGCTCTGAGAACCTCTTTCCGTAACCAGAGGCCACGACCCAGACACCATCTCATCCATATCTGTGTCCTGTCTGGGACTTCACACAGATATAGAAACTGAAAACATGCATTTATACATCAAGGCACAGAGAAGCAACAGTCACTGGATTTGGTGCCTTAATTGCATCTTCCGGATGCCAGGAATAGCCTTTGTTTGTTCTGTAGTGGTCCACACTTTCTGCAGTGAGATTTCGCTAATTTCAGACCTAAGGAATCAAATCGGAAGATCAAATCTTCCGATTTGATCGTCAACATACAATGTGCTTAAAGTGTGAGAATCTCGCTTGACATTGTCATCATTGGAGATGTCATTTACTTGCTTCTTTCTCTCTTCTCTTTAGCTTTGGGCCAGATTATGTTGTACGTGGATGGGATGAATGGAGTAATAAACCACAATGAAACCATTCAGTGGCTGTACACTCTCATTGGGTCAAAGGTAAGAGATTACTGTTGAACGTTTTATTTGGCTTGTATGTCATACACCTCTCTTTTTGTTATGCTCTCTGGGATGGTTTTAAAGAAAGAAGTCCTATTTAGCTCCGTTCCAGCCCTGTCAGAACACAAACAAGGACTATGATTTTATAGATTTAAAAAAATGCCCCAATTGCAAAGAACTTATTAATTTTTAATGCATTTCAGTTATTTTCTTTTAAGCTTTTTTTTTTTAGGTTTTTGGCTGCCCGTGAAGCATATGGGGTCTTAGTTCCCCAACCAGGAGTGGAACCTGGCAGTGGAAGGGTCTTAACCACTGAAGTAGCAGGGAAGCCCTTTCTCTTAATTTTTAATCAAATACTTTTGGCACCTTTGGTTTTTAACATTTAATTAAAACATTAGGCAATGGGTAGAGCATTAATCTTGCCAGTGGTAAAGCCAGTGAGTGCGTGCTGAGTCGTGTCCGACTCTTTTTGACTTCATAGACTGTAGCCCGCCAGGCTCCTCTGTTCATGGAATTTTCCAGGCACGAAGACTGGAGTGGGTTGCCATTCATCTTACCTGCTGTATTTCATGTTTAATATGGTCAGTTACTTAAGTATGTGTATGTTGTATATATGTATATGCATATTCCTGTATGTATAGATGAAAGAATGTGAGACTGCCTTTCAGCTCTGCCATCAATTATAAAAGTGACCAACGTTTACTCACAATTCACCCAGGCGCCATAGTAAGTGCTTCTCAGGCATTATTGCCTTAAATGCACACGAGGCTGCGGTAAGGCAAATAACATCCCCATTTTGTAGTTGAGGAACTCGTGCTTGGTTATGAGGATCTCTCTAGTTTCCCCCACAGATCTTGGCCTGCGTCTGTCCAGCAGTGCCTTAGCTGTGAGTCCCCACTTCCTGGGGCCATGGCCCTGAGGAGGAGCATCCGCCATGACACTCGAGAGGTGCTGGAAGCTGAGCGAGCCTCTAGCGTCACCCTCTCTAGATTCTTGGGTGGGTCCGTGAAGGACCTGGCTGGAGAACAGACTTGGAGGAAGTTAGAAGGGATCCTGTCTTGAGCCAGTGAATCCAGCTGGACTGTGGTCAGCTTGTGGCGTGAGGCACCATGGGGGTCATCATGGTGATGAGAGTAGGCAGCAAGGTCAAGCGGGGAAGACGTCGGGGGCCTGGGTGGGGGATTTCAACCTGACTTAGACCTGTTGCAGAGTCAGCACAGCTTCCTGGGAGTCCCTGCAGAACCTGGGGTCGTCCCAGGCTTCCCCATCCCTATGTTCACAGCCACCCTCACTGTGGCAAGCCCGCCGAGGCTGGTGGGCACCAGCCCTGGGCTCTCGGCAGAGTCACAGTCCTTGGTGTGTGATACCCACTGGGCCCCAGGTCCTTGGTTGACCCTCACATCTTCTGCTCAATTTTCATTTCCCCAGTATTATTGTTAATAAATCTCCTCTCCCATTTTGTAATAGAAGCAGTTATGTTTTTTCTTAGAAGACTGAAAATCTTTTCTTCTCCTTTTCTTTTTTCTTCTTCCTCCTCCTCTTCTCTTTAAACACTTGGCTCTGATTTCTTTGGAAAATGGATGTGCCTTTATTTACAAAGAGCTTTAGGTGACCTTACAAGCTGAGTGGCATGGCGGGCCTACTGGGTTGATTTCGCAGGCTGAGGAAAGATATGTATCTCATATCCTGCTTCAGTGTTTTCTGATTTTTCCTCTCTTCTGCCGAGTCTCCTTAACCTTCATGCTCATTTGGAAGCTGCTCCCTCCCCTGGGCTCTCTGCATGGTCTCGAGGACCCCAAAAGCTAGGGAAATGGGAGATTTTTCAATGAAAGCTCACTTTATTATGGTCATAATAAAATGCCGACAACCAACCCTATTTAGAAACAGGAATAAAACCTAGCAGCAACACTTGTTACAGGAAAATTGACCACCTTTTAGCTCATCACCAGGAAGGAGTAGAGGAAGGGTAAGATCCTGGTGGGGGGAGTGGAAGGGGAAAAAAGGATGAGAGAGGCACATCATGGTGGAAAAAGGATGAGAAGAAGAGAGAGGGAGAGAAGGATGAGAGGAGGGACCAGGACCAGGAAGAAAAAGAGAGGGGAAAAAGGAAATGGCTCCTAATGGAAGTGGCTCCGTCTGCTCAGTAGATGGGAGGAAGGCTCACAGCCTGCAGTGTTGCAGCAGCATCCTGTCGATTTTTCTTAGGCATCATTCTGCGAGGAAAATAAACACTGGGAAAGGAGTATGTGGGACATCTTTATTGACTTCTAAATAACATAGGGAAATCATGAAATTCAGAGCCACAGGAATGAGATGTAGGACTTATGTTTCCCCTCTCCTTTCGCTGTGCAGCACACATGGTGTTCGGGACCCTGGGCATCCCTCTCAGGCAGGGCATTTGCCTTCCCCGCCCAAGCACTTGGGGCATCAGCACTGATAGATCAGTGGGTCCTTCTTCCATCTTTAATTTTCCCTACAGTGGTCTCTAGCTCCTGTGTTCAACACCAGACCAGGCACTATGTGGAGAAGAACATAGAGCCAAGGCTCAGCCTAAGCCTTGGGGCTGTTGGTGTTGTTGGAAAGGGGACAGTGGGTGCTGCTTGGAGCCTGTGTCCACTCTGTGATGCCACAGGAAGGTTTCAGCTGACCCTGCAAGGAGTGCTCGGTTTCAGACTACTGGCTGAAAGTCAGCAGGGGCAGCAGCCACCAAGTGCAGTTCTAATGAGATCACTTCTTTACAAAACCAGTATGGTGGCCTCAACACTGCCCTCATCCCCATGCCTGGAGAATGAGATCTCTGCCAAGAACAGGTGAACCAACATGAAACCCTTAAGTTTTGAGAAGGAAGCCTCAGCCTCTCCTTTAACATACAGCTTGGACGATATGGCCACAGAGGTTTTCCTGATTCAAATTAAATTAAGAAATAAGGAAAGCCAGGGGTCCTAGGTTTTTCTTTTGACTAAGATTTCTCAGAACCTGAAGAACAGAAACCTTGAGGTCCTGTTGTTTATGCCCTAAACAGGCACAGAGTTGATGATGGAATCCTGGGTTAGAGAAGCCTTGCCATTCTGTTCTCAGAACTCTTCATTTTCCTTCCATGAAAGGCAACAAGATGCATCTGCCAGCGGGCCATTACGCAATATTTGCAGGTATTCGAGTCTCGTAACCAGAGGAGGAAATGATCCATTTGCAGCCAAATAATTACGTTTTAAAAGAAAGAAAAAGTGTTTTCAATAATATGTTTCATTCTGTTTACAAAAATCCATCTTTAAACTTCCCAGTCAGAGGTAAGAAGCAGATGCTAACCTTATGACTTTTCATAAATATGGATTTTTTTCCCTCTTCATATATCTGAAAGTCTCATTAACTGGGGTAAGGTGATTCGGCTTGTACAATATAATCTTTCTTTATTATTATACAGAGAGTCTGTTTTTCTTTATCTGTATGGATCGCCTTCTGGCCACGAGGGTGGCCCCAGTAGCCCATAACCTCCTTGTAGGTTTCATGACCTCCTGATATTGTCATGAAACCTGCCCTTTCTATGTTGTTGTTGCTGCATTTTTCCGTCAGCCCTATTGTAGCTCATTCTTCCAGCTGTGCCCCAAATTGCTGGTCATAGATCTCCAGACTTTGCGCTGTGTGAGGATGGCCTTGCATCCTGACTCCCACGTGGCACAGCTGCTAAACCTGAGTCAAAGGGAGCTCTGGCCACAAGGCCCTTGTCACACACACACACATGTGCTTATACACCTTAGACAGCCATGCTCCCCACTCCCACAACAAATACACACACACACACACACACACACACACACACACACACACGGAACGCTGCTCAGAGTTTCTTGTTGGGACAGTAAGATGATGAGAAGTAACATTGGGTGTGTAGGATGGAGGTGGTGGGAGAAGAAATTGGCAGGGATAGGGAGCTAGGGACCTAGCATGCTATCAAAGCCCTGAGGTAGTGAGACCTGGCTAAGAATTGCAGCAGAAACTGATGAGACTCTGGAGACATTTTGTAGAACAGCTTCCTAGGACTGGGTTTCTGCGTGTAGAAAAACAGCATGAAGAATCAAAGCGAGGGCCATAGTTTTGAACCTGGGCAGCTATGACTATGGCATTGCCTCCAGCGGAAGTAGGGGTGGTGGTGCTTAGTCGCTCAGTCATGTCTGACTCTTTGTGACCCCATGGACTGTAGCCTGCCAGGCTTCTCTGTCTATGAGATTTTCCTGGTAGGAATACTAGAGTGGATTGCCATTTTCTCCTCCAGGGGAGCTTCCTGACCCAGGGATCAAACCTGAGTCTCCTGCTTTGCAGGTGAATTCTTAACCATTGACAGGGAATTCCCCCAGCAGGAGGAGAAAATTTGGCAGTTGGGCTGCAGTAGCTGGAAAGCTTTGACATTCGGGGTAAGATGAAGGCAGTGTCCCTCAGGAGAGCTAAACAGGTGTATCCATGGTGCCAGGAAGTGCTGGCTGGCTGTGAAGTGGAGGAGGTTTCCTGAGCCGTTTGGTCCTGGTCATTGGCATGTCCCTGCCAGTGTGATCCGCGCAGATGACCCACAGGTGGGTGAGATCTGAAGTGCTTTTTCATTCTTAATTTTTTGGGTTAATTGTTTTGAGATAATTGTATGTTCGCATATAATTGTTAGAAATAATACCTAGAGATCCTGTGTAATCTTTACCCAGCTTTCTCCAAAGATAACATCCTGCAGTACTGTACTACAGCATTGCAAATCAGGCAGTTGAGGGTTTGGTACAGTCAAGAGACAGAACGTATCCATCACCAACAGGAGCCTGAATATCACTTGCCTCCTGTTCCCACCCCAACCTAAATCTCTGACAACCGTTAACCTGTTCTTCATTTCTGTACTTTGGTGATTTCAACAAGGTTATATGGAAGGTAGTTGCCACCACATGTAAACTTTTGGAGTTAGCTTTTTTCCTACTCAGCATAATTATCTAGAGATTTATTGAAGCACTTTTTGAGTAACGTAATATCAAATAGAATTCTAGCCTTGAAGAGATGGCAAAATCTTGTTCAAGATGTTCCTGACATTCACCAGCCACACTCCCGATACTTCAGCAGAGCAAGTACCATTTCCTTCAAACTGCCTTTTCTGGACACTGGAACTGTGGGAAAGCCTTACTTGTGGGGACCCACCTCCACCTCTCTGTCATTAACCAAATGCCTTGTACTGCTTTCTGGAATAACTCACACTCACTTCCCCATGGAAATACTCTTAAAGCATCTAAAGACAGATATTATGGCATCTTGACTCACTGGAAAAGACCCTAGTGCTGGGAAAGATTGAAGGCAGGAGGAGAAGGGGATGACAGAGGGTGAGATGGTTGGATGGCATCACCAACTCGATGGACATGAGTTTGAGTAAACTCTGGGAGTTGGTGAGGGACAAGGAGGCCTGGCATGCTGCAGTCCATGGGGTTGCAAAGAGTTGGACACAACTGAGTGACTGAACTGAACTGATTATGCCATCCTGTCCAAGTTAAATTCGATGGTTTCCATAGACAGTCCTTGGGGATGTAGTTTGTAGTTCCTCATTGTGCGGGGTAGCAGTTTCTCTGTCCATCCAGGACAAAGGATTTTACTTTGGTAAGATCCCAGAATAGAGTGCCCCCCTTCTATAAGTCCCACCTCTGTGTTCAGCGGCAGCCCTCGGTGCTAGCTCCAATCAAACTAATAATTCACTAAACCTCCTAGGTTTTGTTTTGTTTTTCACTTATCCACGTTTGCCAGTTTCTTCCATTCTGCATCTCTGTGATTGTTTAACATCTAAATGTGGAGCTTTGATTTTTTTTCCCCATTAACTTCAGGCTAGAGTTCCAACTTCAAGATCATATTCACTCTGGAAAGGAAAGCTTTAGGCTTTAAATGCTTTTTACTTCCAGCATTTCCATTTGATTCTTATAGTTTCCTTTTGCTGAAATTTATCATCTGTTCATGCACGGTGTATACCTTTTCCATTAGTCTTTAACATATTAATCATTGTGAATTTTATAGTTCCAATATTGAGCCAAATCTATTGATGGCTTTGTTTCTTGTCAGCAAGGGTGGGGAATTGGAGCTTTTTTATACATCTTGTGATTTTTGGTTGAAAGCTTGGTATGTATGGGACAGTATAGGCTAAGGTAGGTAGTATTTATGCCTATCAATGGGCATATCTCTAATACTAAGCTATTAGAGTAGAGAGGTTTTCCGTTTTCTCTCTAGGGGAGCAGGGCTCGGGTTTTGCTGTTGCTGTAGTATCTTCCTTTACCACCCATTTCCAAGTTCTTTTAAGTAATTGTGCTTGAGATGAGAACTGGCTTGCTAAAGAGTTTTTCTCAATGTTGGTTTTTCACTGTGAGCTTTAAACATTTTCTACACGTCTGAGTCTCAGAGGGAGGTCAAGCTCCATGCTCCTACCCCTCCCCAAGTGGAAACTGCTGTGGCCTGGTGCTTCCAGAACTGAACTTTCTCTATTGCCTTTGTTTCCCACGTTGGTCTTCAGCAAGGTCTTATGCCTGATATTAATTACACAGTCATTAAATGCTAGGTTTTTGAAATACTGCAATAATACAGGAAAATACTGTAGGAAAATTAGTAGGAAATGTACAAAGTTTAAAATCCTTTGTAATAGCACTTCAGGTGATTCTTACTTTATTTTTTTATTTCTAAAATTTGATATAAAGAGAATATATTACTCTTACAACCATGAAAACAATCAGTAAACATTTTAAACGGTTATTTTTTAATATCAAGATTTCATACTACACCAATAAACTGGGTCTTGGGGTGGGACTGTCTCAGTGGTAGGAGGACTCTAAAGGCTCTCTCCTGAAGGATGTGTTCTTGCCCCTGCCCAGCAACACAGAGTCTTATTCTTTTCCCTTCTGCTACACTACCCGTGCTTTGGGGCAACAAGAGTTGCTACCCTTCCCTGCTGCTTATGGCTTTTGTGTCACAGAGAAGACTCGGGATGTGGTTTCCTGCCTGTCCAGGTCGTGTATGGCTGCTCCCTTCCTCCTGTGGGTTGTTTGCTGCTGTTCTTGACCCTAGAGTGCAGGCCCACCCTAGAGTGTGGCACCTGGGCTCAGTTGCCTTATGGCATGTGGAATCTTCCCAGACCAGGGGTCAAACCAGTGTCCCCTACATTGGCAGGCAGATTCTTAACCTCTTGACCACCAGGGAAGGACCCAAATTCCATGTTGTAATATAGGTTCAATTTGGGGCTTCCCTGATAGCTCAGTTGGTAAAGAATCCACTGCAATGCAGGAGACGCTGGCTTGATTCCTGGGTCAGGAAGATCTGCTGGAGAAGGGACAGGCTACCCATTCCAGTATTCCTGGACTTCCCTTGTGGCTCAGCTGGTGAAGAATCCACCTGCAATGTGGGAGACCTGGATTTGATCCCTGGGTTAGGAACATCCCCTGGAGGAGGGAAAGGCTACCCCCTCCAGTATTCTGGCCTGGAGAATTCCATGACTGTGTAGTCCGTAGGGTCTCAAAGAGTCAGACATGACTGAGTGACTTTTGCTCACTCACTCAAGTAATATTTGTGTCAGAGATATTGTGGGTACAAAGAGCCACTCTCCCCTTTATGGGTATTGCTCTTCTACTGGTTATTTGGCTCCATACCCAGAAATCCCTAGAGGAGGAAATAGCAACCCACTGCAGTGTTCTTGCCTGGAGAATCTCATGGACTGGAGAGCCTGGCAGTCTACAGTCTATGCAGTCAGAAAGAGTCGGACACGACTGAATGACTGAGCACCGAGTAACAGACAGAAAACTAATTCTCACTGATTTGATCTCTTGGATAGCCCCATAATCTAAGCGGAAGAAAAAGAAAAAAAAAAAAAAAAAGGAAATTTTACTAGTCATTGTTTGGGAAGAATTTACTAGTCATTGAAACCAGAGGTTGGCGTCAGACCTTAGAGGAGCCAGTGGGCTGAGGGGACCCCAAGATCTAGAATTGGTCCCCAGCCACAGGGCTGGAACAGCATTTTTTTTTTTTCCATTCTGCTCTAAGATGATTAGCTTCAGGGAGCTGATTTGTGGCAGGGACCACAACTCTCCAAAGGCTTATTGATAAACCAGAACTGCAGCTTACAAATTTACATAGTCAAGATCCCTTATGAATGTAAATGGGAAGAAACAGGAATGAGGTGGGACTCTGACCTCTCTTCCCTTTTGGGGCATGTGGCCAAGCATTTGCAGCTGTGTTCTCGCTTCTGGGAAATGGGTGGCTCTAATATGGAAGAACATCTGGGATGATGTAAAAGCTTCACTACAGCCGATGTGCTGTTCCTCGGACAGAGATGTTCTAGGAGAACTGGGTGGACAGGACGACTGAAAAAAGCATAAGCTTCCAGGAGCCCCCTGGGAGCAGCCCTACCAGCTCAGGCCATCCTTTG